>NW_017729029.1:40176709-40178911 GCF_001723915.1 Gavialis gangeticus
TCCAGCCCTAATGTCTATGAATCTATGAATGGCAGACTGACTTAGGCTGCTTTATGGGGTGTATCACTACTCAGCATCTCTGCAGTACAGCCCACTATGGCCCCCTAACCCTCTCCCCTTGGCTACTGCAGTGGCTGCACCAGTGAAATCTTCCCCCTTCCCAATGTAAGGACTAGGCCTGTGCGAAGCTTTGGTACTCAGTTCAATTTGGAGGAGATTTGGCCCGATTTGGCAGCCGAATCCCTGAATCCAAATCAAATCAGGAGACCCATGAAAAGCTCCAAATTGAATTGATTCAGAGAGATTCAGTGCTGTTTCAGAGATTCAGCCATAGACTAAACAGGCAGCAGTCCTGGCCCATGCTGGACACAGCTGCCTACAGCTGGTAAATCTGTTGTGATGGGCAGAGTGGGGAGGGAAGTGGCGTAGCTGGGGCCAGATTGATGCCCCCACAGTGAAGGAGGGATTGGGGCTGGGGCTGGGGCTGGGACAAGCTGCCCAGACGGGGTGGAGGGGCCCAGGAGTCGGGGAGGGAAGGTCCCATCACTGCACGCTGCCATGCGCTGCTGGTCTGGGAGAGGCATGTGCCCTTGGATCTGCGTGGGCCGGGCCGGGCTGCGATCCAGGAGGCTAGCCCCCACCACCAGGCGGTGCACAGCCTGGAGTGCAGCCCTGGCTCCACCCACCCCGCAGAGCGCAGTGGAGCAGGGGCTACAGGAAGGGGGGCTGCAGCCACCTTAAAATTCCCCATAGCCCCTGCCACTGGCCCCTCCCTGATCTAGGTGCACGTGCATGCCCCCATGTCCTGCTGCTGCTTGCACAGCTGGGGCTCAGTGGGGCGAAGCTGTGGCTTATCCAGGAGGCACAGGGAGGTGGGAGCAGCTTCCGCCGCTGCACGCCGCTTCTCTGAGGCAGCGCAGAGGCACTGTCTCGCGCCTCCCTGCCCCAGCTGGGCAAGCGGTGGGAAGGCATAGGCTCCACTCCCAGGGCCTTCTGCTGCCTGTCTGGAGCGCAGCTCAGCTTAGCCTGCCCGGTGCAGATCCGCGGACACACGTCCGCTCCCATACCCTCCCGGACCAGCAGTGCATGGTAGCGCGCAGTGGTGGGAGCCCCCCTCCCTGAGTCCTGCGCTCCCCCTGACCTTGGCTGGGCAGCTTGTCCCAACCCTAGCCCCAATCCCTCCCTCACTGTGGGGGCGTTGATCTGCCCCCCATTCCCCATCCCTCCACCTCCACCCACCAAAACAGACTTACCTGTGTCCAGTGTGGTCAAGGACTGCTGCCTGTTTAGTCTATAGCTGAACCTCAGAATCGGCGCCAAATCTTTGAATCTGATTCCGCCAAATCGAATTGGGACAGTGATTCAAATCATTGAATTAAATCACTGCCTCTCTGAATCAGCTGAATCCAAATCCAAATTGAATACTTGCCATTTCGTACTGGCCTGGTAAGGACATTCCCTCTGCCTGAAGAAGCGTGTTTGTGCCTGAAAGCTTGCAAAGAAGAATTTTACCAACTATTTGAGTTGGTCTAATAAAAGATACCAGATTTACCCAAAGAACTGCCTGTGTCCTTAGACCAACATGGCTACAACCAACACTCCTTCCCAATGCAAATCTTTCAGGGTGCCTTTATTCCACTCTGGACATTTACTTGGTGTAAGAGAACCAGAAAAAGGCTGAGGAACTCTCCCCAAGTTTTAACTTGGTTACAGACTGTGATATTTGCTAATCTTACAGATATTAGATATGTATCCCCAGTACATTTTTACTATAGCTATGATGTGAAATGGTGGCAAGAGTGGCTTGCAAAGAGGGTGTGAGAGGCAGAACTGTGTAAACTGGTGCTAATCTGAGAGCCAGTGATCTGTGCAAAATGAAGGTAACTGATAAGTTAGTGGAGCAGCAGGGAAAGGAAATGTTGCAAGGAGCTAACAGGAGGCAGTATGTTAAAGCATGGAGAACAATGTTAGGTGAATTTATTCAGTGAATTTCATAGCTTTCAAATACATTATCTGAAATTGTTCAAACAGTGACTTGCCTTGCTTCCAAGTAGTATACAGCAGGCCCAGTTATTTAATCCTGACCTGCACAGAATCAGAGAAAAATAGGAGTGGACAGGACTTCAAGAAGTCATCTAGTTTCATTCCCTATTTATCCCTCTCAACCATTCTAGACAATTTTTTGTCTACACTTAAAAACTT
>NW_017729029.1:40183911-40200944 GCF_001723915.1 Gavialis gangeticus
GGGCACGGGACCCAAAAAAGTTTGAGAACCTACTATCATTATATGTTTGTTCTCTACAGCATTGTGAAGTAGCATACTGAGGGGGGCAAACAAGGCAGAAGCCTCAGGCACCACTTTTGATGAGGAGGTGTTGGAGGGGAAGGGAAGGGAAGGCTCATGAAAATAGCCATCACAACAGCAGAGGCTGATTGCATCTGACTGGCATGATAGCAGCCCATACTGACCTGGGCATTGTGGCTGCCTCAGGTGCAAAACTGCCCTGCTATGCTTCTGATATCTTTATTAGTCCCTGAAACAGGTGAATTACAAGAGCTGTAGAAAGAAAAAGGGAACATGTTTCCTCCATAGTTGCTTTGGTGCTTATGGTATTGTAGATATGGTATATACATCATTTCCCTTTACTTCGAAAAACTGATGAGTCATATTGTTGTATTAAAATCTGTTATTTCCTCCTCCATCCCCTAGTTAAATAGCTTGGTTCATTACTGATTAAAGTAAAAAATTCCTGGAGCAGTTATGGGGAAGCAAAGTGCTCTAGAGGTGAGAATGCAGAAACACAGCACCAAGTCCACAGCCCATGGCAAAAGAGTCTTTAAGTTGCCTTTGCATGCTGCCAAACCTGGGCTACTCTGGGTTTTTGAATGTCCTTGGTATAATTTGGACACTCCTGGAGGCCTATCTAACATGGCTTATCTTGCTGGCATCCTTTGACCCCAGCTGACTTCCTGCCCTTTGGGCGGGAGGCTGGACTCGATGATCTTCTGAGGTCCTTCCAGCCCTAATGTCTATGAAATTATGAATGGCAGACTGACTTAGGCTGCTTTATGGGGTGTATCACTACTCAGCATCTCTGCAGTACAGCCCACTATGGCCCCCTAACCCTCTCCCCTTGGCTACTGCAGTGGCTGCACCAGTGAAATCTTCCCCCTTCCCAATGTAAGGACTAGGCCTGTGCGAAGCTTTGGTACTCAGTTCAATTTGGAGGAGATTTGGCCCGATTTGGCAGCCGAATCCCTGAATCCAAATCAAATCAGGAGACCCATGAAAAGCTCCAAATTGAATTGATTCAGAGAGATTCAGTGCTGTTTCAGAGATTCAGCCATAGACTAAACAGGCAGCAGTCCTGGCCCATGCTGGACACAGCTGCCTACAGCTGGTAAATCTGTTGTGATGGGCAGAGTGGGGAGGGAAGTGGCGTAGCTGGGGCCAGATTGATGCCCCCACAGTGAAGGAGGGATTGGGGCTGGGGCTGGGGCTGGGACAAGCTGCCCAGACGGGGTGGAGGGGCCCAGGAGTCGGGGAGGGAAGGTCCCATCACTGCACGCTGCCATGCGCTGCTGGTCTGGGAGAGGCATGTGCCCTTGGATCTGCGTGGGCCGGGCCGGGCTGCGATCCAGGAGGCTAGCCCCCACCACCAGGCGGTGCACAGCCTGGAGTGCAGCCCTGGCTCCACCCACCCCGCAGAGCGCAGTGGAGCAGGGGCTACAGGAAGGGGGGCTGCAGCCACCTTAAAATTCCCCATAGCCCCTGCCACTGGCCCCTCCCTGATCTAGGTGCACGTGCATGCCCCCATGTCCTGCTGCTGCTTGCACAGCTGGGGCTCAGTGGGGCGAAGCTGTGGCTTATCCAGGAGGCACAGGGAGGTGGGAGCAGCTTCCGCCGCTGCACGCCGCTTCTCTGAGGCAGCGCAGAGGCACTGTCTCGCGCCTCCCTGCCCCAGCTGGGCAAGCGGTGGGAAGGCATAGGCTCCACTCCCAGGGCCTTCTGCTGCCTGTCTGGAGCGCAGCTCAGCTTAGCCTGCCCGGTGCAGATCCGCGGACACACGTCCGCTCCCATACCCTCCCGGACCAGCAGTGCATGGTAGCGCGCAGTGGTGGGAGCCCCCCTCCCTGAGTCCTGCGCTCCCCCTGACCTTGGCTGGGCAGCTTGTCCCAACCCTAGCCCCAATCCCTCCCTCACTGTGGGGGCGTTGATCTGCCCCCCATTCCCCATCCCTCCACCTCCACCCACCAAAACAGACTTACCTGTGTCCAGTGTGGTCAAGGACTGCTGCCTGTTTAGTCTATAGCTGAACCTCAGAATCGGCGCCAAATCTTTGAATCTGATTCCGCCAAATCGAATTGGGACAGTGATTCAAATCATTGAATTAAATCACTGCCTCTCTGAATCAGCTGAATCCAAATCCAAATTGAATACTTGCCATTTCGTACTGGCCTGGTAAGGACATTCCCTCTGCCTGAAGAAGCGTGTTTGTGCCTGAAAGCTTGCAAAGAAGAATTTTACCAACTATTTGAGTTGGTCTAATAAAAGATACCAGATTTACCCAAAGAACTGCCTGTGTCCTTAGACCAACATGGCTACAACCAACACTCCTTCCCAATGCAAATCTTTCAGGGTGCCTTTATTCCACTCTGGACATTTACTTGGTGTAAGAGAACCAGAAAAAGGCTGAGGAACTCTCCCCAAGTTTTAACTTGGTTACAGACTGTGATATTTGCTAATCTTACAGATATTAGATATGTATCCCCAGTACATTTTTACTATAGCTATGATGTGAAATGGTGGCAAGAGTGGCTTGCAAAGAGGGTGTGAGAGGCAGAACTGTGTAAACTGGTGCTAATCTGAGAGCCAGTGATCTGTGCAAAATGAAGGTAACTGATAAGTTAGTGGAGCAGCAGGGAAAGGAAATGTTGCAAGGAGCTAACAGGAGGCAGTATGTTAAAGCATGGAGAACAATGTTAGGTGAATTTATTCAGTGAATTTCATAGCTTTCAAATACATTATCTGAAATTGTTCAAACAGTGACTTGCCTTGCTTCCAAGTAGTATACAGCAGGCCCAGTTATTTAATCCTGACCTGCACAGAATCAGAGAAAAATAGGAGTGGACAGGACTTCAAGAAGTCATCTAGTTTCATTCCCTATTTATCCCTCTCAACCATTCTAGACAATTTTTTGTCTACACTTAAAAACTTCCAATGGTGGAGAATCCACAACATCTTTAGATACTCCGTTTTGGTGCTGAACCACCCTTGTAGTGAGAAAATTCTTCCTAGTACCTAACCCTAATTCCCCTTGTTGTAATTTAAACTCATTTAAATTATACTTCCTTATTAGTAGCTTTTCTTTCTTTGTTTCTACTTCCAAGTGCCTGCTGTGTGATAAACACCCCATTGAATGCCATACTGGTGCAAACTGCATGACTCAACCATTTGTATTTTCTCATACCCACTCACTTACAATTTATAAAGCACACACAACTCTCACTAGAGTCAATGCGAGTTCCTTGTACCGTGTGTTAAAAAAATGACAAAGAAATTTAAGAATGCAAAGGCCAATATTCACAAGAAATGTCTGAACTCAAGGTGGCTCGAAGAGTAGAGGTTTTCCTGTTAGCCTCATTGGATGGATTTATTAGAAATGGTATTGTATTCAATGCCCAAGCATTGCCATTGGCAATACTGGAGCATGGAAATAAATATGTGTGTAAATACAAAACTGACAGCTAATTTTAAAGCATCTTTTTAACAAGGGTTAGACAGAAGTAAAATTAGCAGGGTCCTAAAGGAAGTTAGGAGCAGCTTAAGTTGAGTCATAGACTGAAATTTATTATGTTTAACAGCTCACTTGCATTTCCTTCTCTACATACAACAAGGCAATTTAAACAGGGATGTTGCTCTTAGGAAAAAGGGGCGGAGAGCTTAGAGGAAGAGCAGTCAGTGGAACAGCTTTGAGTATAAAGAGCTAGGGAAGGAGAGTTAGAGAGGCAGCACTTCAGTCCGCAGCTGTATCTTCAGCAACCTCTGCAATGGCAGAGGTACAAGTGGAATCCCTGCATCACTCCATAGGGCTCCTGGGGATTTCTGCAGGTAGGAACCAGGTGTGACTTGTAAACGAACCCAGTTTTGGGACTGGCTTTCAGATGAGGTCTCAAATGAAGGGCAACCAATTAGTTTTTGTTAAAAAAATAGTTATTTTCAGAATAGAGCTTTCTGAATCTTCTTTGAATGAAGAAACCTTTAGATTTATTAGTCCATCTGTATATTTCAATAGTTAGTAAAATGTCTTGGCTTTCAAACAAGGAGTTGAACTATGTTATTTGATCTGCCTTGGGCAGGTGTCAAATCTAAACTTTCTGGTACAGATACATTTTATAAAGCAATTCTTTTAGTTTGATTCACTTCTCTCTTTTCTCTTCCTCCAGAGCTCTCCTTTCCCCTATATCTCATCTTCTCATGCTTTTTCTTTCATTCCTGTTTTGTGATTCCCCCTCCCTTTTCATTTTCTCTCTTCTTTATTCACCTCACTGTCTTCCTTTCCTGTGTTCCTGCAAAGCATTCAAGATATTGCCTTTTCCCTTTGTTACACACAGGGTCCCTCCTACTAGCTGTGCATTCATACAGCTTCACCAGACCAGCCCCTCTAATTCCCAGCACGGCTCTGGGAGTCCTTCTGTTTGTTTTATCAGCTATCTTGGCTTATGCAGGTAAGACCATAAGGGCTGCCAGCCTAAAGTTGCTTCTGTAACTTGACATATATTTGTGCCTGTTTTGCAACAGGTTAACTGAAATTTTGCTGCTTTTGCCAAACCACTCCTGGAAGGATGCATGCCAGTTTTGCTAGACACATTACTTCTAAACAAATATTTGCCAAGTTATTAGATGGATTCAGCGTACTAGAAATTTGATGCTTGATGCTTCCAAGCCTCATAAAAGTGTTGTTTAAGGAAATTCATTGAATGAAACAGAATGTTGCTAAATAATTTGCTAAGAGACCATACTTAGCATAAGTAAGAATTATGGGTTATATGAAGTTTCAAACTATTTTGACTTACTGTCCTTCCAGCAGGGACATGGAATATACTAGGGGTGGGCAATTATTTGGGCTAGAGAGCCACTTAGGGAGTTTTGGTAAGACAGTGGACTGGATCAACACCTTCCCTCCCCTCTCCCCATCCCCTGTGTCCATAACAACTCACCAATACTCCCTAAGTACCTCTGCCCCATGCTCAGCTGGGCAGATGAGATAGGATCATGGGCAGGCAGGGAGCAGCATCCAGGAGCAGGATGGATGGATTGGGCCAGAGCTGGGATCAGGATCACAGAGCAGTGAGAGTGTGGGGCCAGGGCCCCAGGGCAGAGCCACAATCTGCTCCCCACACACCCCTGCCCACGGAACCAGCTCCTGTCGCAGGGACACGCGGGCATTGGATCGTGGGTCTGCCTTGGGCTCTGGCCCCATGCTGTCATTGCCCCGCAATCCCAATCCCAGCCCTGGCCCCGTCCACCCATTCTACTCCCAGATACCACTCCCCACCCACTCTTGCCTGCATCTCATCTGCCCAGCTATGCACCTTACCCAGGTGGGTCCTGGCCGATCTCACTGAATATCCTGCCTGCCTGCTCCATCTGGTGCCCCCAGGGGTGGGTGTGGGGCAGATGAGCTGGGCTGTCCAGGCAGTGGGGCCTGGTCTGGCAGTGGTGGCAGAGACTGGCAGCAGCAGCTGGAAGGAGCTGCCACTGCAGGGTCTACAGGAAAATGAGTTTAGCTGCCAAACCTCTCCAGCCCAGCTTCATGCCTGGGGGCAGCACGACCAACCGCATGTGCCACAGCCTGGGCTGCCCCCTGCACCTGGACCAGGTGGAGCTGAGGCACCCACTGTGGACCAGACAAAATCCCTTGGTGGCCTATATCTGGCCCATGGACTGTATTTTGCCCACCCCTCATACTTAGATTTTGATGCATTCATTTTAGGGAGGCATTAATGCTATTGCTGGAAGCAAGAGTGGACTGGACAGACTAAATCCCTGTTCCATAAACTTGTGAAGACTGCTGAGGACTTTGAATATTTCCCACCCCAGCAATTGTACAGCACAGGCTGAAGCCAGTGATAAACAATTCTTTACAATTTTACAAATTCTGTACCAAAGTGGTTACCAAGTGTGAGATTCAATCTCTCCCCTTTCCATAGCATCCCAGTGAAATTTTCTAACCATTTTACCACAGGTTAATAGGCTGCAAGACTAACTGCATGTCTGAGGGTTTCAGTAGACGTATGAGGATGCTGCTCCAATGTGCTATAATTACAGCACATTGGAGCAGATGCGAATAATCAAGTCTGCTGGAGCGTGCTAATTAGTGCACTCCCACAGTCTCCATGTCTCAAGTATCAGTGTCCTTGTGCTTCAAAATGGTGGTGGGTGTGCTTTAACTAAAACTCATTCAATGAAAAACACCCTTAGATTTTATCAATATACACCAACTATGTACCTATGTAGCTACAGTGGGTGGGGTCCTGCACTGTCTTCCAACTCTATCAAGCCATGTAATACCTAATTTTATATAACATAGTACCCATTTTCATAATACCATAAAAGTTCCACTAACCAGCACCTTATGAGCGGGCATGCTCTGTTAACCGGCATGCCAGCTTGTAAGGTAAAGTGAAACCAGACCTGTTTCACTGAGTCCCCAAGGCCCGGGGCAAAGCAGCCTGCGCTGCTGAGCCTCCATGGCCTGGGGGCATAACAGGCTGCGTGGGGCCCGCCTCCCTGTCCCATGGGGCCCACAAGGCCCGTGGAAGGGTCTGCGATGCCAGAGGAGGGGCGGTGACGCCCTGGATGTGGCGGGAGAAGCAGTGGCCCGAAAAGGCAAGGACACCTGTTCGGGCCACTCAATTAACTGACATATTTTGTTATCTGGCATCCCCTATTCCCAGGGGATGCTGGATAATGGAGCTTTTACTGTATTGTTTTTGAGCTGTAGCTGGATTCTACTGAAGCTAGCTTTCAACCTTTTAAAATAAATTCTCTGGCTAGTCTCAGAAAGGAGATACTGGACAAGGTAGACCTTGAGTCTGAACCAATCCAGTAATTATCAATCTTCTGCCTTCTTTTGTGACTGACTTATGATAAATATCAGCAAGTTGCTCAATACCATGCAAGACGCATCATGCAAGTATGAGCTTATTTATAGACAGGGGATAAATAGGATTCACCAGGAAGTAAAGAGAAGTGAAGTGCTGCAGCTTTATTTGCAATAGTATGAACACTAGTATAGTTTTTCTTGTGGGCCACACAGACTTCGGGTGAAGAGAAGATAATAAATTGGTGAACCTAAAGTGATTGGAGTGTTCTATACACACAGGGAGCTGTAGAAAAATAGGCAAAGAATTGGTTGTAGGAACTCATGTATGTTTCGTAGTTTCATAGTAGATAGGGTCATAAGGGACTGGAGTAGATCATCAAGTCCAACCCCCTGCCATGGGCAGGAAAGCATGCTGGGATCAAATGACCCTGGCTAGGTGACTATCTGGCCTCCTTTTGAAGACCCCTATGGTAGGAGCAAGCACTACTTCCCTTGGAAGTTGGTTCCAGATCCTAGCCACCCTGACAGTGAAATAGCACCTCCTGCTATCTAGCCTGAACCTACTCTCAGTCGACTTGTGGCCATTATTCCTAGTTACTCCTGGTAGTGCTCGGGGGAACAGGGACTCTCTTATTCCCTGCTGGGGCCCCTTGGTAAATTTATAGATGGCCACCAGATCCTCCCTCAGCTTTCTCTTGTGGAGGCTGAACAGGTCCCTCAGCCTCTCCTCATAGGGCCTGCCCTGCTGCCCCCTGATATGCGAGTCGCCCTCCTCTGGACCCTCTCCAAGTTGTCCACATCCCTCCTGAAGTGCGGCACCCAGAACTGGATGCAGTACTCCAACTGCGGCCTGACCAGTGCTGTATAGAGGGGGAGGATCACCTCATTGGACTTACTTGTGATGCATCTGTGGATGCATGACAAGGTGCAGTTAGACTTACTGATCGCATCCTCACATTGGCAGCCCATGTTCATCTTGGAATCAGTAATGACTCCAAGATCTTTTTCTGCCTCAGTGCTGATGAGAAGGGAGTTCCTCAGCCTGTAGGTATGTTTATTATCCTTAATATATGATGCAATGTACACTGAATTATAGAACAATGGAAACTCATTCCTGGCACCCTGACAAGCATTCTGTATTGTGGTAATAGAGTCTGAGGTGGCAGTTACCAACATGGCATGTCATGGTTAAATTCCACTTTGTTATTTTTCCCACAGGAGTTCGGAAGAGCCTGAGAAATGTCTACTTGTTTGTTACCCTCTGCCTGACTCTCTCAGTATTATGGTGTAGCTATGGAGTGATTCATATTCTAGCAGGGCAAGGGGTTCTGAATGGTCTTGGTGATTACCGCAATGCTGTGGTGCCTGGCCTGGTGACATTTACTCTAGGTCTACTCATCATTGCTGCAGTAGGCTTCCTCTACCAGGAGGTCATCCCAGCCATTATTGCTTCTGTTGTATCTCTTGCCTGTGCCCATGAAATTGCTGCACTTTATAATATGGCTTTTGGTTCTTCAGCTGTAGCTTGCAACTATCTGATTGTCTGCTTCACTGCGACTTATTTTGCTGTGGGGAGGTTCCTTTATTTCCTCAGCAAGGAAAAAATCACCCTCCCTGGCACAGATTTAGCCAAGAGCAAAGCCAATGAGCTTGTTCAGGTCAACAATGCCAGCACAAATGACTTGGCAATCACTGGTTTGATCTTGAACATGCTCTCTGCCAGTGTTTTTGGCTGTAAGCTCCTGGGAGTGACTAATAATCTATTTGTTGGCCAAGTGCCTTGGCTTTGGGCTGCTGCGATTTACCAAACTGGAGTCTGCATCTTATCCTACCGTGCCCTGGATACCCTTGCTGCCACATTTTTTGGTTTCACTTCCATCCTGAAATTTGCTGGGGGTTATTGCCTTCTTTACCGGATCTGGCAGGCAGATGAACCAATTTTTCCTGTCCCATTCTTAGTAGTTTTTGCTGTCCTATTTGCTACCTTGGCTATTTTCAGGGCTCTTAAAAGCCCACTGGAGGGCCTGTATTTGCTGTTTTATGTGGCCTACTGCATCGCATTAGCCTGTTGTCCCAAGGGCTTTTTTGAGGGTGGTCCCCAAGGTGTGGATGTGGCCATCTTTGTGGCCTCGGCCCTCATGACTCTCATTTACCTGTACAACATGAAGGCAAGCACCAAATTCCCAACAGGGGAGGGAACAATGAAGGCCATGCTTGCTCGCAACAGCATTCTTAAGCTCCGTGAGGGGAAAGACCTTCATGCTCCCTATCTTGGCTATTCCAAGTATGCGGATGCAGAAGTGCTCGGTTATGCATGCAGTGTCCTCGCCTCCTTTTCTATCACAATGACAGTGGATCCAAAGGCTCCACTCACTACTGTAGTCATACCATGGGTTGTGGCAGCTGGAGGGATCTTTAAACTTTTATGTGGCTCATTGGCCTTTGCCCGTGGTAAAACCCTAGAGAGCAGTGCCTTCATTCTCTATGGGGCCATGTGGATCATATGGGGTTTGACTAGATACAGTGGTCTCTATGGCACTAGCAGAGGCTTCCAAGTAGCTGTAGGCATCATTGCCTTCATGCTGTTCAATGGTTTCATTGTCTTCGGTACACTTTTTCTAAGCATCTCCTGGTTCTTTTACTCCCTCACATTCTGGCTTATCCTCATTAGTTTCTTGCTGGATGCAGTCAATGCCATCCCAGCTGGCTATGACATTGCTGTCACCATCATCTTTGGCCTGGTCAGCTTCTTCTGCTTCCTGTCTGCTCTTTTTAATAGCACTTTTGAAGGTTCCTTGTTCCCAATGGGTAGGCCTATTGTGAAACTCAGTGGTATGGGGGGAGGAAGCACCAGATGCCTTCATCTGCCTGCCAGGAAAGCTTCCTCAGTCAAGAAAATTGCAGGTAAGGGAAATACACGGTGAAAAAGCAGGGGGTCAATGTTACTTTATTACAAGTTTTTTTTCCCCCCTTTCAGAATCTAAGAACCTTGGTACATGATTGCATTTTGAGAAAGGTAGTGTTGTTAAGTGGTTAGAGTAGAGAGTGGGATTTAGGGGCCAAATGCTCTGATGGTTTAAATTTCATTGAAATCAGTGGAGGTGCATCCATTTATAGAAGCAGTTAATCTGGCTCAATGACTCCTGGCTTGTTCGCTGCATAGCCAGCCTCAGCTCTTTCACAGAAATTCCCAGAGGCTAGTTTCATGAGATGATACAGCCTTTGTAAATCCTTGTTGGGAAGTATTAGAATGAATACAGAAGTGTTGCTCTCTTTAGAGAAGAGGAATCTTTTATTCCTGTCCTGATATAACTAGGAATCTTCTTTCATGAGTACTTCAGTGAGCATGAGATACCACAGTGAGCAGCACTTTATTAATCCAGGAAATAATAGGTTTCTATCATCTGTGATATCACCTGTTTGAGTTTACAACCCTTTAATTCTATATATTGGTGTCCTATTTTTCTGTTAACAGAGATCCTGAAAAATGGAGGGGCCTGTGGGATCCCTACAGATACAGTATACGTGCTTGTAGCAGCCTGTAACCGACCTGATGGTGTGGAGAAAGCTTACAAGTAAGTGCTTTAGGGTACCTGTACACATGACAGGGTTTAATCCTCATTAAATTAAATAGGTTTATAAAATGTAAGCTTGTTTAATTTTGGAGGGTCGCATCAGTGTTTGCACGCAGTAGGTTTTTGAACAAATTAAGCTTTGGAGCATCGCCTCAGTGTTTGCATGCACTAGGTTTTCAAACAAATGAAGCTTGGTCCCCAGCCAGTGTCACAGGACAGCAGGACAGTCCTGTGCTGCCCCTGCTGGCCTGGGTCCTCCCAGGTGACCTGCCATGCAGCTGTGGGAGCAGGGAGCCGGCACAAGGAAAAAAAATCGGAAGCAATTTGAAAGTGGCAGCAATTCGAAGGGGTGAACTACAAAAAAATGTTGCAGTGCCATCTGGTAGACAAAAAGAATCATTACACATCTTTCATCATGTGACAGGGCACACTCAGTGCCAAGTCTCAAACCAGCCTGCCCACCTGTCTATGGAGCAGTCGCCCAGTCTCACCTGCCACAACTTTGCTGTTCCTATAACTAGTGGCATAATGCAGGAGGCTGCCAGTTACATGCCCTGATGCCAGGGGGCGCTATCCACGGCTCTGTACCTTCCCTACACCATGGCCTATGCCTCACAGATAGTATATAAGTTCTTAATGGCTCCGACTCAAGGCCAGACTAAACTCACCCACAGTTAAGCCTCTTCATTCTACATGGTTACGGGCCTCATTCATACAGCCCTCCTCTTACAAGGGCCTCTTTCACTCCCACTGCTCTCACCAGGGTCTGTCTCTCATACTGCCCCTTTTGGGCCACACACACCCTGCCCTTGGTCCCTGAGTGAACCTGTAGGGCCATCAGACTTAATCCCCTGCTCTCCTTGGCCATTTCTCTCGTGCCCTCTTCTGAATGGATGCTGGGCAATTCAGAGAACTGAGTCTGACTTCACCCCACATCCCTTTCCAGGCCAATTCTCCACCCCTATCACTCTGGGGCCTTCATTCCCTGCCCTCTCACTGGGGCTTCAGGCTACCCCCTCGTCAAGGCCAGGGCTCTCTGGGATCCTCCATTCCCACCGCCCCCATAGGCTCAGGTGCCTCCCTAGATGTGCCTGGCCCACAGGCCAGGCCTTTTTAGTTCTAACTAAAAAGCCACTGGATGGTGGAGACTAGGGTTTAGGTGCCTTTCCCCACCTTTCAGTGGGGAGGCAACTGGTCTGGTTTTTCTTGGGGACTCCTGCACCACCAGGAGTTCCACCAGGCCACCCTTCCCCAGCAGGGTAGTTTTAGATCGTACCCAGGACCACTGAGGACTCCTCTTCCTTCCCCATAGCTCCCCCTTTATCTCCAAGATGTTCCTGGAGCAGGGGCTCAGCAGGGAGATGTTTTTCCCCTGCTGGCTGGTCACAAACTGCTCCCCTCACCCCAGACAGCTGGGCATTACATGGCCACCGTCAACAGACATCTGCCCTCTCCCAGGCCTAGCCCTTAAAGTGATAGGCATCCAAGGTGCTCTGTCACAGAGTGCCTTTGTGTTTTCATGCAATGAATCCATGGATGTGATGCTTTAGTCCGAGGAGTTTTAGTTAAATGCACCAGAAATACTTTTAAAGCATTTGGAAAACTCGCTCGTGCAAACAGTCATGCCATTTCAGTGCAAGCAAGGGTAAAAAACACAGCATGGACAAACTTCCTTGATCATAGTTCCAGATGCAGGTTTGTTCAAACAACCTTATGGAAACTCTAGTCACCTAGGCCATTTATAGATGTTATGTTTTTCTAGGTTTAATCTGTTCTACAGCCATCACTATATACACATGAATGTCTGTAGTCTGAATTACAATTGGCTCCTGTCCAAATTAACTAATCCTCTTAATATGCATATATGGAGTTGCTTTTAGGAAAAACAGTCCTCTGGAACTCAGATAAGGATTCCTTAGCATTCCTGATCCCACAGTGAGTCAACAGCATGACTAGGAATATATCCCAGATCCCTTGCCTCCCAGTTTAGTGCTCAGTCCACTGGTCCATGCTGCTTCTGCTGCATAAGCTGTTGCACTCAGGTTATGTCTGCAAGGACAGATTTAATTTTAAGTCTTCTCCAGATGGCTTCAGTTGTAACTTGAGAAAATAATTCCTAACCTATTTTTAGGTGCCAAAGAAAATTCACCTTGTCTTTTTTCTAGTACAAAGCGCCAGGCTCAGGACCGTCCCATGTCACTCTGGATCTCTAACCTGAAGCAGCTGGAACCTGCAAAGCATTTGTTCAGCCCCATACTCTGGGATTTCATGAAAGCTGCTTGGCCATCCCCTATTAGCCTTGTGGTTTCTAGAGGTGAGAAAATGCTGTTGCTCACAAGCTGGGCAGAGATCATTGCACTTAGTAATCTAAAGTACAGGAGCACTTCACTTAGCTGTGTGTTGAAATTATACTGGTCCTTGCTTGCTCACCTGGTAACACCACTGTTTATGGACTTGGTCCAGTCACTATTCGGTGCCTATTTTCTTCTAGGGAAATGGGTGGACTTCTTAGGTATGAAAGACTCTTCCAAATATGTTGGTACCCCTCAGAGCATCGCCATCCGTATCCCTGACTGTTCCGTCACCACACACCTCATTGATCTGGTGAGTAGCTGAATCACACTCTTCAAGATGCCAAGGTAAAGGAGTGTGGAAGATGAGTGGCTGGGTCTTACCATCACACTCTTCTAGTGAATTGGCCCAGTGTCAATCAGTGTCTTCCAACAGAGGCAGTCTGATACAAGGGCTAGGCCTGAGGACACCTATTTTTTTTTCTGGCTCTGTCACTTTACTTCAGGTAAGCCACTTCAGCTTTCCTTTTTAATTCATCTGTAAATGGAGGGTGCCAAGACTCACATAAAGTCTTAAGGAAGAACATTAGGTAGTGAATGCTTAAATATTTCCTTAGAATGTTTGGTTTGAAAAAGAAAATTAAAATCTAATATTAGAAAGCCAGAAGACACATAATTAACAGTTCCCTGTCTGACTCCCCAGACATTTCCTAAAAAAGTTCTACTACAGTCTTAAATCTGTATGAAGGACTTGTGACCTTTTTTGGGTGACAGGAGGTGTTGAGGATCAGGCAAACCATGGAGTAAAATGGAAAAATCACTCACACCCTGAACTATGAAATAAGTACTGCAGCTTCATAATTTAATCCAAGCAGAAGTACCTGAGGTAACAAGATCACTACCTAAGAATGTGTGTATATTGGTATAATGTGGTGGTGGCTAAATATATTTGCTGCCCCAAACTACAAAGAGTGAAGATCCTTCCTGCACTGTTACCATCTTAATATTACTCTTCTCTAAATCCACAATGCCACAGGCTAGTTCCTTCTACTTCCCTGGCTGGATGCTCTGCTTATACCATTTCCCCTGGTTTCTGCTAGGAAGAAAAGCACTTTCTTTCATGTTCTTTCAGCTTTGTGCTGGCACATCTCCTGCTCATCCTTATGACCTTTTTGCAGTAGAAATGTGTTGTCAGCTATTTAACAGTAGCATAACTGCTGCATAGAGCTCTTCATGTGGGAGACTTTCCTGCAATGCTGACCCTTGCACCAGAGCTGCATTAACACAACTTGGAGCTAGGGCACGCTGATGGCCCAGTAGAGTGCGGTGGCTCAGCATGCTGTTCAAAGGCAACTTTCTTAAAAATCCTTATTTGAATTCTGATCTTTCTTGATCATCCACAGACCAGACCACTTACCCATCACTGAGGGCATTTACTGGAGATGTGCAGGCTCAGGGGTGACTTGGTGGCAGCCTATAAGTACACAAGGGGCGTGCATCATGATCTGGGGAAGCACCTGTTCACCAGAGCACCCCAGGGGATGACAAGGTCTAACTGTCTCAAACTCCTGCAAGACCACTTTAGGCTGGACATAAGGAAAAACTTCTTTACTGTCTGAGTCCCCAAGGCCTGGAACAAACTCCCCCAAGAGGTGGTGCAAGCACCTACTCTGTACACTTTCAAGAAACATTTGGACTTTTATCTTGCTGGGATCCTTTGACCCTAGCTGACTTTCTGTCCTTTGGGCACGGGGCTGGACCCAATGATCTTATGAGGTCCCTCCAGCCCTAATGTCTATGAAATCTATAAATTCTATTAAAGGAATCATAACTTGCTTCATGACCCGTGGTCATGGCAAATACCTGCTGTCTGCTGGGACTCTACAGGCGTTCCACTGTATCCAGATCTCATTACTGTTGCATGCATCACTTGGAATCCCATGGATCACTAAAATGTTCACTTTGTTCCAGTTTAAAAATTAGGAGAAGCCCTGGTTCTGTCTTATATTTCCTACTGCTCATTCCATGCTCAGCCCACAGTATTCAGTACTGCTCAATTTACTACTACAGTAAAAACTCTGTTATTCAGCATCCCCCAGGAATGGGGGATGCCGGATAACAAAATATGCTGGTTAATTGAGCAGCCCCTGGGGTGTGGTATAGGAGAGGTTTTGGGGCCACACAATTAGCCACAATTAAACTAAGTCAACTTAACTAAGTTGACTTAAGTTAAGCCATGTCTAAGTGTACACACATACAGCTCCTTGAAATGGTGGCAGCCATCTTGTGAGCGCTCCCCTGCAGAGGCAATTTAATTAATGTGACTCAAAATAATACACCTTGGAGGTGTATTGTCTTGTCCTGCATGTAAGTCGACTCTGCTACGCGTATGTGAATGCTCTAACAGTTAAATTGACTTAAAAAAGTTAAGTCAACTTAACTGTCAGAAAGTTAGCACATGTGTAGACACTTGTTGTGTTGGGGTCTCTGGGAGTGGCTGTAATGTCCTTGGGGCTTCTTGACCATGCCAGCTCCTCACTGAGGGTGCCTTCTTATCCCACCTGCCATGTCTTGTTGGTAAAATAATGAATAGAGAGGCTGCCCATGAGCCTTTGTATGCCCTTGGTCCCACCAAACCCCAATAGACGACACTAGTCCTCAGTCCCCTCACCAGGCCCCCTCTCCACAATGGTGCATATGAGGACAACTTAAGCTTTATGGGCTAATTGTGTGGCCCCAAAACCTCTCCTATACCACACCCCAGGCCTTGCAGGGGTTACACGGATGTTGGGCTCTTGACCTACTCAGCCTCAGCCCCTTTAATCTGGCTAGACCTTCTAGCCTAGGGCCACTCTGTTGGACTTGGCTCCGAGGCACTAGCTCAACTTAGTAATTTCCTGTCACCTGGCCCTCTGGCCCCTGTGTAGCTTTATTAGTCTTGCAGGAAACAAAACATCCCTGGATAGCTCTTCTGGGCAGAAGCTCCTTCCCTTAGCAGTTGCCAGAGAACTAACCCCTGCCAGTTTCAGCCCTGGACTTACATGCTCCCAGGGCTCTGTGTCCCTCTGGTCAGCTGACTGTCTGCAGGTGCAGGCTAATTACCTCATTAGCCTGTTGCTCAGGCAACCTGCTAGGCGCACTGCTTAGCCTGCAAAGCCCCTGGCTAAGCTGCTTTCACCCTTAAAGGAGCAAGTATGCCTTAGCGCCCTGTGACAACACCCAATGTTTCTGTCTGCCTGTCTCTCTGGTTCCCTTCTTCAGTTAAAAAAGGATTAATCAAATAATGTGTAAAAATATACCAATAGCAGTCTGTAAACATGGCTGTTTCTACTTCGCAAATCCATGTTTCTTTTTATCTCCAGGTTGGCCCCATTGCAGTCACATCAGCCAACCCAACAGGAGAGGCAGACACCACTCACCACAATCAGGTGTATGCCAAGCTAGGAGACAAGGTAATCCTCCTTTCCATTCATTCCAGGATCTGATGAAGGCATAATGCAACGAACACTAAAGAGCATTTTATGGGCCTAAAATGGTAACACTGGCGATGTTTTTTATGTTCTAGAGGTCTTGAGGCTGTCAGAGATTCTAGAAGATTATTTTGATTATAGCGTTTGTTTTTGCTTTTTCAGCTGTTGAGGTCCAACATTATAAAACTGTGAGCAATGCGTGAAAAGGCTTCTGATCCTAGACACTTTGGATCATAGTGATTATTGCCTTTTAAATGCTTATCAAATACTTTAAAATATTTTTGAGCTTTCAATCACTGAAATTAAAGTGAATGCCTTGAGTATTTCCAGGAATATACTGAATATTTTTGACAAGTTAATGACAAGTTCATTGGTGCATGAAGCAAAATAAAGGGGCCACTGTTCTTTCACTAGTAGCCCCTGAATATTTGGAAGTTTTAGGCAAACACCTTATTAATATGACTTGATCAGAGATTCTCAGATGATGTGAAACAGCACAGGTCCACTGTAATCAGCCAAACTGTACTGATTTACATCAGCTGAGGATCTGTCCATCTGTATATCAATTCCACATTACAAGTCACAAGCAATCATGGGATAATTTTTGGAAATCTCCTGTGGTTTCCTGGAACTTTGGCCAATTCAGAATGGTAAAGAAGAGGAAGAGAAAGACACTGCTGAGAGAGGTAAGGTGGGTAGGAGCGAGAAAAAGCAGTTAACCCTTAGGGGGTATAAAAGCTAATCCAGGTAGGTAGGGAAATACTCCATCCTTGGAGGTTTTTAAAGCCTAGCTTGACAAAGCTCTGGCTGACATGATCTAAATGGGGATGGT
>NW_017729029.1:40205944-40209253 GCF_001723915.1 Gavialis gangeticus
CCAAGTGCCTTTGAAGGACCTTTGATGTGAGAGTTGCTTGCTCGGCAGGTAGATGCAGTTCTTTGTGATGGACCTTCTCCTGAGAACATTGCCTCCACTGTTGTGGACTGCACCAAGATTGAGAGTGGAAACATAGGATTCTTCAGGGTTGGCATTGTTCCCAAATCCCAGGTAAACCTTATCTATATTGTATTTCTCTCTCTCTCTTTTCTTTATCCATTGAATGACTTCCAGGAAGGACAGGGAGGTGCACAAGTATATATGGAGACAAAGAAATCTATGATAATTGGAGGTCTAGCAGGTGAGAGAAAGGCACTGAGAGTCAAGACACCTGTGTTGCAATCTGTTGTGGCCCTGGGCAGATCACTTTCTCTCTTTTTGCTGGAGCGTCTACATCTCTAGTATGCATGTTATGAGTCTATCTCACTGTTATCAAGGAAACTTGGGTTGGAGAGTCTGACTACGAGGGTGGTCAAGCATTGGGACAGGCTACCTAGAGAACTTGCAGAACTTCCATCCCTGGCAATTTTTGAGAGCAAGTTGAACAGACACTTGCCTAGGATGGTTTAGTCAGGGATGATTCTGTTTTGAGTAGGGGACTGGACTAGATGACCTTGCCTTTCTTTCCTATAATCCTATGAACCTAAGTTCTTTGAGATATGGAGTTTAAGAGGCCTTACAAGTCAGTGCAAAGTATTCTTCTTCTTTTCCTTATCACAATCATATTAAAAGATGAAAGGAGTTTTAGGCAGCAGCTGGGACTCCGAGCTGTACGCTCTTTCCTGTGCCAGTTCTAGTAGTCATTGAGCTAAAATGAGAAGGCTGTGTCAAAATCATATGGCTTCAAATGCAGTTTGCCATTGCTTGAAGGCAAAAGAAGAACTAGTGCTGTTGTCAGTCTAGAACAGTGGTTCTCAACATTTTTAGACTCAAGGCCCCCTGGACAAACTTGAGACACCCCCGGATAGACTGACTCCCCCCATGGAAAATGCCAGCTCTTAGTTTTCACCATTTTTTTGACTACAGAAAAATAATTTAGCAGTTTTTACATTGCAAAGAACTCAGAAAGCCCGTAAGTATGGATTTCTATTTGAAATTGCTGTGTTTATTTTGTGAATCATGTTTGTAAACCTAAAAGTTCATTGTGTGGCACCCCACGGCAACCTTGAAAGGATTTCAAGGTACCTCAGGGAACCATAGCACACTATTTGAGAACCATTGGGCTCGAGCAAATCTCACAGTCTTTTTTGTTGGCTTTAGGTGCTACAGATACTGGAGGAGGTGCAGAAGAAACACATGGTGGGCTATAACAACAGCACCTTCACCTTAGAAGAGCAGGAAGAGCAACAGAACCATTCCCACACTGTCCCAAGTGGCAGATATGTTGCTAACCCAAAAGAGAGGATCTCAGCATTGCATACCAACAATGTGTTCAGCACCAATGAGCAGGATGTAAAGCTCTGAGCCAATCAGGCAGACAATATTATTGCACGTTCATTTGGGAGGGGCTTGCCAGTCAATGATGTCCGATAAAAGGAAGAGATAAATGAGATGTCTCTGCCCCTTGTAGATTAATGTACTGTTACAAATACCACACATAATAATAAAAAAAAAAATGTATCTTATGGGAGTTCCATCCTTACTAGTCCCAGACTCCTCTTCAGGGCTTTATTCCTCACATCAGAAATTACTGTGTAATTCATTTCTGGTTTGGGACAGTTGCTAGATGCATTATATTGTAATGTTGCAAATTTGTGCAGCAAGTTTCATGGCTCCAGGGCAAATCACATACATGGTATGTCTACACATTCATTAATATGTAGATATGTAGTAGTTACTGCACATCTAGTTTAGTACTTGCTTAATGAAGTACTAAGTACACAGTAACTACAGTTACTGTGCAGGAGCACTGGCACGTGGGATTTTTTTTGTGACACTTACTGTGCAGTAGGGTATTAGCATGGTTTTTGCCTGGCACACTACCACACAGTGTTATTAGGCTACTGTGTATTAAGCGTCTCACATAGACAGACCCACAGAGTAACAGATACTAAGGTGGAGGAACTGCACACAATTCAAAATCATGTGAGATGCTGTTTCCTGAATGAGCCCTCCCTGGATAAGGAATTCAGCTGTTATAATTGCCTTTGATTCTCCTTTCTCTTCCAAGCCACCATAAGGTAACAAACCTATTGGGCCTTAGTCAGATATCACACTGATATGAGGGCTTAACACACCTTCAAGCCAATTGAAAGTGGCTTGAAGAACAGTTCAAGCAAACTCCCTAACTTCAATGGCAGTTTGACTGGACCTTAAATTGGGAAAAACTCCAGTGAAGACATTGGAGCTATAGCAGTTCAAAATCTTCTTGACCTGTAATTACAGAGATGGACAGAACAAAAATATCGCCGTTTTGACTTAGCTAATTCATTTGTTGAGTTTCTCAAGGGAACTGATTTTTTTGACTCATTTTTCAAAATCAATAAAACATGTATAATAAAACCTGGACACTGTATAACTGAGTAGCATTGATATTTGCAGGCATGGCACCAATTTAAACATCCTGTAATGCTCCAATTTGTTATTCAAATATACCTCAGGAGTTAATGGATTTGTCTGCACCTCTTATGAAAACTGCTAGTATTTCTATTGAAGGAGAGGGGTGAATAGATAATTTTGAAAGGTCTAGGACCAAATTCATCTAGGACAGGAGCAGGCAATTATTTCGGGTGGAGGGCTGTTTGCCAAGCTTTGGCAAGCTGTCGAGGGCTGCAAGGGTAGCTCCACCCCTTGACAGGTGCCCCACCCCCTGGTTGCCATCTTGGGACAAGAAGTCCCACCCCCTAATCCCTGACCTTTGCCACCAAAAGTCCCTCCCCTTGCCCCTGGAAGTACTCCTTTCAGCAAGAGGGTTTGCCATCTCAGAACCAGAAAAATACCAAATTATATACTAAAATTCAAACATCTGCTGCAACATTCATTAATTTGATTTCAAAAAATATTTTGGTCCTGATTTACATGTGTTTTTGTAGTATACATAGAGGTGATTGTATAATAGCTTAAAATGAAGTCTTACTCTTGTATAACGTGGGGGGCTATGGGGCATATGGGTGGGTGGATATAGGTTTGTTGAGGGCTGTGGGTGTGTGGGTATGTGAGGTGTGGGGAAGGGCATGTGGGGGGCTTGTGGAGAGTGGGGGAGCATGTGGGTATACATGTGGATGTGTGGGGTGTGGGTGGGTGTGAGGTTTATGGGGGTCTGTGTGTGGATGTATGTGGCCATGGGTAGGTGGGTATGGGGGCTTGTGG
>NW_017729029.1:40209282-40210491 GCF_001723915.1 Gavialis gangeticus
CCCCACATGGCATGGCCAGCTGCAGCACTAGGCTGCCAGACTCAACAGGAGCCAGCCCGGCCCAGCTGGCATAACACAGAGACAACCAAGAACGGTGCGGGTCAGGACAGCTGCTGCTGGGTCCTGCAGCCTGGTGCTGCAGCCGGGAACCATGTGGTACTGGAATGGCAGGCAGGTGTAGGGAGGAATGGCGGCAGGCAGGAAAGCAGGGAAATGGCAGTGGGAAGTGTGGCACGCCAGTAGAGGGTGCTCCTGTACTAAGCCACCTGCCTCACTGTGCCCCGCCAAAAACCAGGCTTCAGATGCCTCCCCAGGGGCACCAACTTCTCACCAACCCCCTTCCAGGAGCACATCCACAAGCCTGGGGTAGCGTCGTCACCACCTGGACTCAGGTCTCTGTCTGGCCCCTGTGCCATCCAGGATACACAGGCTGTGTAGACCTTGGGATATTGGAGTGTTTCTATTAGCCTGAAACCTAAAAAGTAGCCTCCCTTGGTTAGCCGAGCCAAGGGAACAAGAAGGCCTACCCAATCCCTCTCAAGCACGTACAACACAGCTGGCTATAACAGACAGGTTTATGGGGTAGAGAGGGTAGGCATAGGGAGGGGTACAAGTCTGAAGAGTAGCAAAAGAATAAACCTGAGCAAACAGAGAGACTTGGTAGCCCTTTGATATGCAATTAGAGTACATTAATCTAAATTCTTATTTGAGTTTCTGCTAAGTTACTCACTTCTGGATCCAGAGTGGCACTTAAGGAAGGTGTGGGGCTTACCTTGTGGCAAGCTTGCTAAAATGGTTGGCCCCCACTGCTGTAGGGGAGCAGAATAGGTAGGAGTTAATGGGGCCATTTGGGGTGCTTTGAACTGCATCAGAGATATGGTAGGAGGTAATCAAAGTAAGCCTACAATATCACCAGGGACAGGTGTATTTCAAAAGATTCATAGGCTCTTTTTGATCATATCTCTGAACTCCTCTTGTGCTGGAAAATTTGGTTTTTGAAATATCATGTGAACGGATTTCACCACAAGACCTCCAACCCTTCTTCTTCCTGATTAGAATCAGCAATTATCCTTTAAAAATCCCTGATTTTGCTTTTGCAGTCCCCAAAGTGCAAAGGCAGACATGACAATGAAAATCATTATGGAAAACAAAATGAGATGAATTGCCTAGTCTTATAGTTTCATAGTTTCATAGTTTCTAGGGTTGGAA
>NW_017729029.1:40210711-40211106 GCF_001723915.1 Gavialis gangeticus
CTACTTAGGAAGACGGAGGCAAAGAGATCATTAAACATGTTAACTTTGTCATCTTAGGACACATCAGCTCTGCTCTGAGGTTCTGAATGGTGTATCTGATCTGACTTCAATGCCATCTTATAAACATCTATTTATGCTGTGATTGAGCCTAGTATTGTACTAGACAGACTGGTTTAGAAGGGAGTAAGAATTTAGCATCACCCCTCCAGGAAAACCAGTTTTAATACAAGGCCTGTGGAGGGGCAGAGGGGAAGTTAACTGGTGAAGGGTAATTTCTAGGGCTGTGTGAAGCTTTGGATGGTGATTCATTTCGGAGGAGATTCAGCCCAATTCAGTGGCCGAATCTCTGAATCTGAATCGAGTCAGGGGACCAATTAAAAGGTCTGAATTGATTT
>NW_017729029.1:40211473-40225467 GCF_001723915.1 Gavialis gangeticus
ACCCCCCACCTGCTCCCCCCAGCCCCCCATGGCTGCCCTGCCCACCCCAGCTCCCAGTACTTTAAAAAAAGCCCAATTCACCGGTGCTGGTGGGCATGGGGGCAATCCCAGCTGCCCCCCCCCCCACTGCCCCATGCCATGTGGGGGGCTCTGCCATGAGCTCCCCAACCCCACCTTGCTCTCTCAACCCCCCATGGCTGCTTCACCCACCCTAGCTCCGGCCCTTTAAGAAAAAAAAATGAGAAAAACCCCAGGACTCATGGCTCCTGCTGCAGCCTTGAGGCTTCAGGGGGGGCTCATGCAGAACCCCCACATGTGGAGGCAGTGGGCGGGCAGTGGGGATCATTCCCACACCAGCAGGAATGGTGAATGCAGGGGATTTTCTCAGGTTTTTTTTCTTAAAGGGCCAGAGCCATGGTGTGTGGGGCAGCCATGGGGGGGCTTGGACAGCAGGGAGGGTCAGGGGGCTCATGCAGAGCCCCCCACGCAGCGTGGTGCAGTGGGAGCCAGTGGGGATCACCCCCTGCTGCCCAGCAGCACCTGAGTCGGGGCTTTATTTTTTCAAAGTGCCAGGAGCTGGGCGGGCAGGCCAGCCATTGCTGGGCTGGGAGTGCAGGCAGGGGATGGGCCTGGGTGATTTGGAGATTCGGCCTAATCAAATCAGGACAGTGATTCGAATCACCGAATTGAATCAGTGTCCCCCAGATGGGCTGAATCCAAAGTGAATACTAGCTGCTTTGCACAGGCCTAGTAATTTCTGAATATTGAGGGGTAATCAGTCAGATCCAGACTGGAACCTAAAGGCCTTTCATCACCTGAATTAATGCAACTATATTACCCCTTACATGGACAACATATACTCTTAGACTGTTTCAGACCAGAGAATGGCCAAGAAAGCAGAGGAAAGAATCTAAATTGATTTCTCCCAGCAAAATGCATGCAAGGAACAAGCAGGAGAGAAAAGTTTTTATTCCTATTCATCCTGTCCCAAGTGAACTTCAGCTTAGGCTGCACCAGCTTTGAAACAGCTTCCTGTTTGTGGGGTGGGAAAGATGGTGGTAAAATTTGTATAATTTTTTCAGCCAATACCTTTTTTTCTTGGATTGGAAAGAAGCAAAATTCAGGCTGAGTGAAATATGTGGCTAATTTATATAAATTTTAACAAAGTATTTCTTTGCAGAGACTGCTACAAAAAATTAATTAATTTTGACAAAAATTCTTTTAATTTTTTCATTTTGAAACAACTTTTCTCTTTTGTTTTTATTTTAAAGAATAAAAAATAAAACAAAGCTCAAAGTAAAATTAAATGTTTAATTTCACGACTTAACATTTGGTTCAGTGAAAATTCCTCATTTTCAGTTGACCCAAAACAAATTTTATTTTCCAGCCTTCTAATGAATGGGGACATCAATTATTCACACAGCTCCAGCAGTATTTAGTTTCAACAGGTGAGGAGAGGACATGGGGGGACTAAAATCAGGTTCAGAATCTGGGGGATGACCTCTGCTCAGGGCAGTTACTTGTAGAATTGCTGGTGTCTGTGGCAGCTGGGAGGTAGGACACAATTGGGTCACTTTAGGAAGTAGAGTGGAAAGTTTGACATGAAGAACTTCTATTTAGAAATGGGGTCAAAATCATTTGTTAGAAGTGCTTCATTTGTCACACCAGGATCAAATACTGTGGCAGGCCTCACGGTTGCCATGTGCCAGGTACAATCGCAAGGAAGTGCAAACTCTTACTTTTTGGATCAGGATATCTTTCCCATCTTCTTTGCATTCACTTATTACTGGTGTAAGTGACTCCACAAGGTATGAAGAACTAGGGTTCTGACCTAAAGATACTGATTATCTTCTGCTTTTGTCTAGCGTACCCTCCATTGGCTTCAGTGAAGATACTCCTAAGTTAATATGGGAGTAAATGACAAGGTAGTCAAACCTCTGATGCCCTACCTTCCCTCAGGAAGCTTACCTGATCCATGACCAATGCTTGAAATTTGAATCTTGATCTAGGCAAGGTATCATTTCTGTTACAGATTCACAGAAAGAACCACTGTGGTTTTACATCCTGAGTCACAAAGGCCAGAGCAGAACACATCTTTTAAAAGGACATACTTTTACTTAAAAAAATGTAAAGTGATGCAGAATCTACCACTGCTGTTGCCAATTTTTTTTCAACAGCCAATTACTCTCATTAATAAAATGTTCTATTTCTAGTTTGAATTCGTCTAGTTTCAGCTTTCAGCAACTTAAATTTTTAGTCCTCTGGCTGCCAAACCAAAGAACTCTGCTGACAAATTCCTATTTCTGGTGAACATACTGTGGTCAACTAATCTTTTAACATTTCCTTTGACAAACCAAACAGATTGAGCCCCTGGAGCCTTCCACCATGAAGCTTGATCTCCAGTACTCACTCACATGGTTATCTGAACCCTTGCCAATTTATCAACATCTGTCTTCCATTGTAGCCACCAGCCAGGCCACAGGTGGCTTTAAGACCTACATGTGTAGGCATAACCGCACAGTAACGCTGTGTGTATTCCATCTTGGGAGTAAAGTTACTCCCAAGTCGGAGCATACACACCGTGTTACTGTGCAGTAAGGCGTCTACATGCGCCTTACTATGAGTAACTAAGTGGGAGTAAATTTGCTACCTGCATGATGCAGGTAGCAAATTTATGCCCAACTCAGTGTAAATTGCCATAGTTACTGTTCAGTACAGGTGCACACATGTAGACATGTGCCCGTACTGTGCAGTAACTTTTGGTTACTCTATAGTAACCTAAGTCACGGCACAGTAACTGTGCTTGGAGACACACCCAGTATTCCAGTGCAGTCACATCAGTACTGAAGGGCCTCCTATTATCTTCTCCAAGTACAGCAAAGTGATTTTGCCAAATCATTTGATGAAAGCACATAGGAAGTCATTCTCGGCAGTTGCTCTTCAGCTCTGGAACTCTTTTCCCCTCAGTGCCCACCAGACCTGAGCCTGGACATCTTCTGGTAGACCTTCTTGTTTGGGTGGGCATTTTGCAAGCAATGCTAAGCAGGGATACTGTTTTTTTTGGTGGGAAAGGATGTATTTTATATTTCAATGCTCTACTTGCTTTTATGAGTATTTTTTCCTTGCCTTGTTATCTTCTCCATTTTCTTGTTTTTAAGTATTTTTGTTCTCTTACTGTAAGCCACCCTAAGCCTTTGTTGGGAAGAGTGGTATATATATCTAAAAAATAAATATACAAATAGCTATTTCTAGTCCATATTTCCCTACTTATATATCTAAGTACTGCATTGGCTCTTTGGCCATCATATTGCATTGCAATCTCAAGTTCACTTGATTATCCTTGATGACCCCAAGTCTTTTTCAGAAAAACTGCTGTGTAGATAGTGTGCTTTATCCTTAAATATGACCTGCATTCTTTTTTTAGATGTATTACTGCATTTGGCCATGTTGAAAAGTATATTGTTTCCTTGCTCTTAGCTGTCTGAGCAATTCAGATGACTCTGGGTCTGCAACCTATCTACTTTACTATTTACCAGTCCTCTAATCATGGTGCCATCTTAAAACTTGATCAGTAGGGAATTTGTTAAACCCAACTTGCTGCATACTTCCCAGCGGTCTGTTAACTGTGACTGCCTGAGGTTACTTCTGCTCACTAAATGACAGGGTTAATCTAGTTTACAATACATCACTGGAAAAAATGTTGTTGACTCAACACTTGCAGAAAATGAGAACAAGAAAATAGCAGTACATTTCAAAATACTGGGTAATATCCTTAGAAGCTCCATTGAAACTATTCTGATCTACTGAATATCACCACCACTGTAGATAAGAGAATACTCCCCAACCTTAATTATTGCTAAAACTCATTAATGTGTAGCCCTTGGATGTGAAGTCTGAGTGGAGAGGGCTCTGGTTAGCCCTATATTTTCTAAGAGTAAAAACTGAATTTTGAGTTAAATCAGTAATTTTAATCAGATTTTGGAGATGTAGTATGTTTACCACAGTTAAGGCAGAATGCTAGTTTCCAAGTACATTTGAGCCATCTAGTAAGTTCTTCAGCGAAACGTTCTCTGCACTATTGCAGGAAGGAGAACTGTCATCTAATTCATTCATTTACTTTTCAACCACTGTAAGAGTTGAAATCTTAAAAAAGATCACAGGTACCACTGATTTACTCTTGAAAAGACCTAAGGTCTTGAGGCCTTGTGAGGCAGCAGTGGGGCCAAGTCATCCACTTGGCCAGCAGCCAGAGTTTGGTCTGGTTGGCCAGGCTCCCTTTCTGGCAGCACATGCTGCTGCCATGTGTGCTATGCCATGTTTTTTTGACCCTGGAAGCATAAGGTTCATCATTGTATGGGTCGTTGTCATGGTCGCAGGGCACTAAAGTGCCTGCTCCTTTAAGGGCTGAAGCTGCCTAGGGAGAGAGCCCTAGCAGTCAGTCAGGAACCCCTCAGCTGCAAGTTACCATGGCAGCAGGAATGAGGGAATTAGCCCCACCTTCAGGCAGTCAGCTGACTGGAAGAGGCAGGGCCTGGGGCATATGTAAACCCCAGGGCTGGGACCAGAGAGTCAGTTCTCTGCCAGCAGCCAAGGGGGAAGGACTTCAGGAGCTTAACAAATACCCTGGCCTACAAGGCACGTAGTGCTGGGGGGAAAGGTCATTTTTTTAAAGGGACAGAGCACACCCTGAGTTGCTTGCATTATGTTATAGCCCGAAATTGTGTTTTTATTTCTGTTTGTAAACCAGCGGATTGGGCTGATGCTATCGGGGAAGGAGGAGGCCTCATTGGGGGCCCACTGCAGTGTGGGGACCCCAGCGCCAGTGTGGGCGCAGTGACAAAGGGGGTGAGTGGATCCCAGCACCGGGGACGCTGAGAGAGAGAGAAAGGGCTGCGGAGAGCCCAATGACGACCGGAGGCCAAGTTAAACTAAGGCCTCAGAGGGACACTGTGTGAATGCCATCTGCAAGGCTCGGGGCATGGTAAAGGGGCGATTTGGAGTCACACATCTAGCCCATAAGGCTGAAGGTGTCCGAAGAGGCATCCATGTTGGAGCAGGATCCAAAAGGGGTCCAAGAACCCACAGGGTTCAGTGGGGTCCATCAGGACCATGTCCAAAAAATATAAACTTGAGGGCAGCCTCCCCATCTATTACAGGTACAGCAAGACATGGCAGGAGAGAAAGAGGGTACCCATTGGGCAGGATTGGCATGGTCAAGGAGCCCAAGGGGTATCATGGCCATCCCTGGGGACCCCCATTCTGTGACAGTCATCAAGAATCAAGAACAAAAAAAACTGCAATTCCTTTTGATCTCGTTCCAGAATCAGGAAATACCACCGGGCTAGGGACAGACATTCAAAAAGCTGGAGCCTAAATTGATTCAATCTTTGGAGGTTAGTCTAACCTGGCTAGGTTGGTCTGGTTTGCAACTGTACAGGCATTCCCTCTGGACTGAGGAAATGCTGGCACATGCCTGCAGTGGCTCAGGCCAAAAGCTGGGGTGCACTAGAGCAGCCCTCCTTTCCCTTCCACTATGCTGAGCTCAGGGAGGCATGGCCAAGCCCTAGCAGGTTGCTCTGAATAGAGAGGGGTGTAAATCTCCACCCTGCTTGTACCATCCCAGGCTTTTTCCCACTCACTGTTCAAGGGGTGGGAGTATTGCCAGACCCCAGCCCCAGGCTAGCACTCTGTGGCAAAGGAGGTGTGTGCAGTGCATGTATCTGTTGATGATACTGAGCTTTTCAATCTCTCTGTCCCTACTTCTGTATAGTGTCTGCAAACCTTACAGGTGATGGAGTCAACAGGAGGCTGATAACACAGCATTTATCAGCCCATCAGTAAAACAAAAGCCTCTCTCATTAGTTCAAGCTCTACTTAAACAGCTTTTTCCAAGGAAGGAACAGAGGGACATCACCAGCTGACGTGCTGATTAGCTCCAAAAAGCCCTAAGCAGACACTGTTCTGTCTGCTTGTTCCAGTTAAATTAGAGATGCACACTCACACATACCTTTCAGCATTAGCTAGCACACCACATGCCCAGGGTCCATGGGGCTGGGGTCTGTGTTGTGGGAGATGGGAGGGAGGGAAGTGGGATCCCTGCTTGAACAGCAAGCAGCGAGGTGGGAGGGGCAGGGAGAAACAAGGCAGACCCTGCTGTGCCTACAGTCTCCACCAGAGCTGTGACTGGGGAGCAGAGGGGCAGGGTCAGCCCTGTTCTCTGGAGTAGACAGCACAGCACAGTCAAACCCAGGGCTGAAAAGCATCTGGGATGCTGGGGGACTCTGCTTTAATTTAAACCAGGAAGGGGTCTGGGACAGACAATGCATAAACTGGTTTGACCCAAATCAGTTAAGTCTGATACTACATTCAACCAGGTTTATCTTAAACCAGTTTCAGCCATTTTTGAAACTGGTTTATGTGCACTGAACTTATCTGTTACAGGTTTAAACTAGTTGCTGATCACTTAAACCAGTTTATGTGCAAGGTCTGTCCCTAGCCCATCAGTGCAGAACAGGGCATAGGCTTAAAAAATAAAAGCTTGATCCTGTAAAACGTGAATAACATGAGCAGGCCCTGCAGGACATTCTTCCCCATGTCCTGTTATGGGGATGGATATGAGTGGGAGTGGAGTTACTGAGAGTTCTGAGTTAACCTTGATTGACCTTCTGAAGGCCTTATAGCTCATGTGTCTCACACAAATGGGTGTTTTACAAGTAAAATACTGGATTTGAAAACCAAAATCTCAAACCAGAAAACTTCATTCTGTAAACCTAATTTTTTTTACACGATCCACCCAATAGTAAATAACTCATCTTCCATAATGAAAGGTTTCCCATGAGTTACAGTAAATAGCCCTGTGTTTATCACACACACATATTTGTTTATAGACAAGTCAGGCATTGTGCTCTCCACTCCCGGTGCTCATTTGTTCCAGGCATTAGCCTTTTTACCTGCTGCACTCTTGACAGACTTGCATAAAAAATACTGGTTAATAGATAGACATATTAGACTTTTTTTACTTTCTCACTGTAGTCAATGGCAAACTTCCACTTAATTTCAGGGAAAGGATCTGCCATTTCAGGTTTTACTTTCCAGCCTGGGGGAACTGAAGCACAGAGACACTAGCACCCAGATCTACAAGAGTATTCAGGTGTTTAACTCCCCTTGAAATCAGCAGGAATTGGACACTGGGAGTCTCTTGTAATATAGAGCCTTCAGCCTGGGTTTCCTGAGCCATAGGCTAATATTCCTACCATTGGAATATCCCTCCCCTATACCATAGTTTATTGCAATTTAGGGCCAGTTTGCTTTAAACAAATACAATGCACTACAGGGGCAGGGCAGGGTTGGGAAACAACTCAAGCAGCCCATTTTAGACTGCAGTTTTGCCAGCCAGCAAGGAAAAAACCATGGTTTCCCACACTTTTCTCCTCTAAAGGAGAATCCATTTCTATAGTTTGTTCATGACCCTTTCATATATTCTTCCTGTTGAAGTAATTGCTCTGAGAGCTACCTTTTCATTTTTGTTTTCTGAATGTACAGGATAGACTGTCTGGTGTAGGCAATGACCCAATGAAACCTGTATCTGCCATGTGTAAAACTAGAGCTAGAAGCTAATCAGTGGGTATTGTAGGATCATACTGATATTACCTAAAAGTTGTCAACATCAGAGACCTATCCAGAGGATAAAGTCAGCTGCATTCCACCTCCAGCACAATGTCCTTACCTACAGTGACCTCTGCCTTGTTTGAGAAAGGGAGACAGTATCTGTCTCTCACCATTAAGCTGAAATTAATAAATGGCAGGAAGAGCACTAGATGTTGGCAGGGCTGAGATCAGTCTTGTAAATAGTTAGCAGGATGGTCTTAAGTTTAGAATAGGCAGCCAGATCTAAGAAAGAAACCCACAGAGATATGAGTTAAAGTGGTGACATTTCAAATATTTCAGTAGGAGTCCTAGGCATGATTAGGCAATGATTTCTATTCTGCACCTTTTCAGAGGCATAGGGGTCAAAAATAGCTTTCAGGTAACTTTGCACCTTCTGAACTCTACCCTTGCCTGGTTGTCCCCAGCATGAGGTCTCTCGAAATTTGACTCCAAATCTCCCCATCTGCCTACATGGTACTCTGCAGCATAGAATATAGCCAGAAGGCTGAACACCAGTCATGCCTCCAGTCCTTTCTCTGCTCCTGTGCACAACCGTTTCTCATTCACACTGAAATACATGGTAATACTTTGTGGAAATACATAGGGTGGTATAAAACTGCATGGTTTGAACCCTAGGTTACCCTCAGAGTTTTCCTGTTTTGGGGCAAATAGAAAAGGCCCCAGGCTCATCAAGGGGTAAATCAGTTGCAGAGCTGCCATTTGGGGTTTCTAGGCACATTTTAGGATTCAGTGTGACCTCTGGTCAAAAAGTATGAATATGTATGGGAACCTACCAGAAGTAAAAAGTAAAAAAAGGGGGGACCTGTGCTTAACTAGGGCAAGTGCAGTTCTCACATTGACCCACACACCTTATTTCTTTCTAGCTCCATTTATCTCCTTCTCTAGGCTGCCCAGTGAGCCACCTTCAAGAAGAAATTTGGTGAAGTTTCTGGTTAATATATAGCCTGAAGATTAGAGCCTTTCTCTTACTGAGAAGCAAGAAATGCAGTTTCAAACCCTTACCTGAAGAGGTCCTGGAACCTAGGTCTCAAGCTCTCTGGAAAGTCCCCTAACAGGTAGTTGGGCTGAAAGTGAGAGGGTCTTTATGCTCACGATATGTAGTGTTTGCCTGACTATAACTTGGGCCTTATGCCTATACCTATGTAATTCCATTTTCCTGCACCACTGCCCAGGCAGAGTGTAGACCTCGAGAGCATCTTCAGTAGGGGTGCGTGAAGCAGGCCATATGCAATTTGGATTTGCATTTGGCCCAAATCGGGGACAATGATTCAACCTGTTGATTCAGATCACTGTCCCTGATTCTATTCGGCCAAATCCAAATCTGAAGATTCAATGGTGAGAAAAATCAGCGATTTGGTGAGACAATCAGCGATTCGGCCATAGATACAACTTTAAATGTTTTTTCTACATACCTCAAGGTACAAGGTGAGGCTCGTGAATGTTGTAATGCTGGGCGGATGGAGCATCCCACAGGGGTATGCAGTGGGGGGAGCCCATATGCTCAGCAGCAAACCCAGAAGTGGACCAGAAGTACTTCCGGTCTGCTTCCGGGTCCACTGGGGAATGTGTATGGGGGCCACCCCATGCCCCCCAGCTCGGCAGTCAGCCACGGGGGGGACCCCAGGTGTCCCCCCAGACCCAGGAGGCACCAGTCGCTGAGTTGCACTGGGGCATGGGGGGCTCCCCCAGCACACTCTGCAGCGGACCCAGAAATGAACTGGAAGTGCTTTTGGTCCATTTCTGGATCTGCTGCCAAGCGTGCTGGGGAGCGCTCCATGCTGCTGTAGGATGCTCCATCCGTCCCAGCATCACAGCATTCATGAGCCACCTGCTACCTAGAGGTATGTAGAAAAAACATTTAAAGCTGTGTCTATGTCCGAATAGCCGAATCTTTCTAAATCTCTCTGAACTGATTTGGAGGGTTCCGATTCAATGTGGAGAGATTAAAAGGTCTCCTGATTCAGTCCAGATTTGGAGATTCAGCCACTGAATCGGGTCAAATCTCTGCCAGATCGAATCAGGGACCGAAGCTTCACACAGCCCTAACATTCAGTAGGCCTGTTTGAGGATGCAAAGCTGAATCCCAAAGTGTTTGCAAGGCCCAAAAACTAGTTATTTGGCCATAAATGTGCTATTTAGGTGCATAAAGTGAAATAAGAGTTATACCATCAAACTCCTAAACAATGCAGTGTCATTTTGCAAGAGAAATAATTCTGTTTTTATTTAAAAGAGTTCAAATTGTTGTAAACTGTATAAAACACTTTTTGGAAACCGTATGGAAACCTCCTGTATCTATTTTTTGATAGCATGTGCCAATGGAAACAACTTTGTAGATATACTTAAATTACTATAAACTTGAGAGAGGTACTTAACTGTTTTAGTCTGAAGTCAGGCAGAAGGCAGAGCAGGGGGGATTGTAGGGCACCCGTACAGGTTCTGTGATGTGTTCTGAGTTCTCAGTTAATCGAGTCTCAGTTAATCGAGTCTGCTGGAGCGGTCTAATCAGAATGCTTCAGCATGCTGCCGTTTCTTTGTATATTCAACATCCCCGTGTTTCAAAATGATGCTGGGGGCACTTTAACTAAAGGTCATTAAACAAGATTTAATTAAAGTGCCCCTACTGCCATTTTGAAATGTGGGATGCTGAATACATGAGATGTTGTGGGTATTTTAATTAAAGCGATTCCTGAGAGCGGTTCCTGTTAGGCTTTCTCTAGTGCAATTCTTGCCACAGTAAAGTACAGAATAGTTGTACCTGTCCAGCTCACAAGGGGACTGTAAGGTTTATTTTATTAATATGTGCAAAGCCTTTCTATTAAGAACATCACATACTTATTTAAAATTTCCTTCCTTTCCTTCATGACACCTTTCCCCTGTACTATGTATTTTTCCCCCTCACAGATGTCCAAATGCACATCAACACTCTCAAGAGAGCTACGTTTCCTTCTGTCAGTGACTTGGGCCCCTGACCTGAACATTCCTCAGTGCAGGACGTATCCTGTGCCCACATGGAGACTACTCACCTCTGTGTAGCTGCAGCAGCTTCCACCTCCAAATCTGCAAATTCTACAGATATTTAACAGCAGTTTCCCCATCAGATCGAGACAATTACTGGAGTAATCCCAGGCAAAATGACCAAAAACAGATCTTATCACCAAATACAGTAATTTACATCATTCTGGGTGTGTCTACACAAGATGTTTACTGCAGAGGTGCCTAATTAGTCACGTAGTAAACTTCTCAGGCTTTACACGTGCAGTACTATGAGGCTCTGGAAACTAATTACTCTGCCGCAGGTTAGTACTTGTAAATACAAGTACTATCTGGTGGTGGAGATCTTTGCTGTGCAGCAACATACATGCATTGATGGGGCTGACTGGGGCATGAGGGTGCTTCAGTGCAGGGGCTGCCTACCTGGTAGCCCCACACTGGAGCACCGTTATGCCCAAGCCAGCTCCTCTGCAGCACAGGTCTGGCAGGCTGACCCCTTTGGCCCTTTGCCAGCTGAGGCTGCTCTGACCTGGCTCAACATGCTGTGATCCTGGACTCATGTTCAAATGCAGCACTCAGGAGAAATAAACTCTGACACAATATGCGCCAGAGTTTATTGCTGCACATTAATAGCATGTGTAGTTGCTCTGACACACAGTCCTTGTCATGGGTATAGTAGGAAGGCAACCATGAAGATGGAATCACCACAATTGCATTTTGGGCAATTGCAGTAGCTAACAGAATGGAAGATGGGCTTTGACCCGATAACAGAGCTTAAGGACTGAATAACCTCTGACAACATGGTTATGTAAGAGGAAAAAAGGAGCAGTTTTATTTTTACTTGACTTTTCCTTGTAAAGATACACATTCCCATCAAGGTCAAAGAGTCCAAAGGTGGGCCTCTGTGACATTATCACGCTAAGTTTGAAATGCACCTGCAATTAGGCACAGCAGAAACTTTTCTGGGAAGTCTTTATTTAACAAGGTAGTTAAATAAAACACTAAGGCGAGATGCAAAAACACTCAGATTATGGAGAACTGGTTACTCTACTATGTAATTATTTATTCAGTGATTCCCCAAACTGGCAAGACTTACCTGTAGTCACTCCATCCTTGAGTAAAGATTAACTGTAGAAATATCACCTAAATCATATTCCTGTTGTTTTCTGATCCATGAAGCTATCTTCATTGCATGGCCTGATGCTGATAAAGAAGTTATCAGGGTAATGTCATTGATAACCCTGGCTGAAATGTGAAAACATAAAATCTAGATGTCCAATGTTATTTGTATAATGCTCATATCTCAAAGTATTTTTCACTTGGGACTAATAAGTTATCCTGCAAAATTCAGTATACTTTTTGTCTATGTATTTAGTGAACCTGCATTACCTCTCCCTCTAAGTGCAGAGTTACCCAATGAAAATTAATTATGAAACGTTAAATTTAATTTTTACCAATATTAAATAAAAAAAAGAAAATCTACTTTTGCACAAAACCTGCTGTTTTCATGCAGTATGGAAGAAAATGAATTTTCTTCCAAAGGATCAAATCTGCCTACACAGAAATGCTATGTGCAAATCAGCATAAAGACCACAGGATGGCCAACAGTTTCTTTCAAGGAACTGGACATAAAACGCCATCAAATATCATAGTGAGCACTCAATAACAGTAACAGAGAGGACACCCGGAGGAAAATGCCAGTCATTTTTTAGTGATATGGGCTGAAATGTGATCCTTGATCTTGAGGAAAAATGGAAGATTCGTGGTGAAATTTTGACCCATTGAAGTCAAGGGGAGTTTTGCCACTGACTTCACTATCCAGCCCCATTCTTCTGTGCTGTTCAGCCTACCTGGGAACAGGTATTTAAACTGATCGTTCCTTTGCTGTGCAAATACTTAGTAAGATACAATCCTTGTGTCCTTCTTCAAAGATGTTGCAGTCTAAATTAGCAGAGACTGGAAAGCAGAAAGGGGACAACCAAGGAACTGAGGCACGCAAAGACTGAAGACCAGTGGGCTTTACAAAATTGCCTTTTCACAATCAAAATACAAACCAATTGGAAACAGGCTCAGGGACACGTTTAATGGCTACATTGGGTGCTTATATGCATTTGTAGGTGCCTAAATACATTTAAAATTCTGGTCTCAAATGACTTGCCCCAGGGTCACACAGGAAAATTATGGCATAGCTTAGATTTGAACCTGATCTTTATTAATATTGGGCAGTGCAGTAACAACAGCTCCTGGATCACCTCGCCCACAATTATATATTGAAATGATATTTGTAAGGTAAACTTTTACTTGGGAGTGAAGGAACTATACGTAAGTTTTGCTAGTTTCAGAAACCATTTGAACCATGAAGAATGAATAAATAATTACATGCTAAAGTAAACAATTTTCCAGAACCTAAACCTTTCTTCCTTCTCAGTGTCACGTTTAACTTACCTATCTCTTAGTAAGGCTTCCCCAGAAATGTTTTTATTGTATCTTTCCCACCCCCTGCATCCTGCTTTCACCTTGACTGCTTGACACTGAGGAGGTTAAGAGTTCATTTGGGTAAAGCAAAATACTATTTTGGGTTCACCTTCATTTTCTACTTTTAGCCTATCTTTGCTGTCTGTCAGTAGCAGAGAGGACTTTCTGTCTAGTTTTTTGGGGGCTTTCTTACCGTGCTTCATTCACAACATAAATTATAGATTTGTCAGTAGCAAGATCTACAGTTGCAAAGCAGTTTGTTCATTCTCCCCCTTTATTTTCACATGATCACAGCACACTCATATATTTTCCTCTGGGTCTCAATGTCCTTTCTTGATCTCTGTGCTAAAGCTTATGGGTGTTGAGAGTTTGAAGAAATTCCTCCAACCCTTCTGATGATGATGGTGACTTTAAAAAATAATCCCAGCATATGTTTCAGTTAATCTGCCTCTATTACAGATAAAGCCCAAAACTTATCCTCTAATTAAATCTTAAGAGAAATATTCACTTTGTACAGTTTGGCTTTAATTTAATGAAGTTGTAGGGCTTTGATGAAGAATTCTGCCCATGCCCAGGAAAAAATCTTTAGCTGGAATTTTCAAAGGCATCTAAGAGAGTTAAATACCCAAGTCTCAATTTTCAAGTGTGCTTATTAAGTTATTTAGGTACAATACAAAGGCAAATAAAATGGGACCTCTACTTCTCTATCCCTTGAATGCTTTTGAAAATCATGCTGTGAGTACTTTTTTTCTTTTAAGATCATTTAAAACATCCAGCCTTGAAATGTACCACGTTATGTATATAGACACTGCTTTAGAGGTAGGATTTGAACTTTTGGGGGGGCTGAACCCCCCCCCCCC
>NW_017729029.1:40225664-40226929 GCF_001723915.1 Gavialis gangeticus
TGAAAATCATAATCTGGGGGTCTCTGATTTTATTAGGGAATCATGATGGGCAGCTCAGTTTTTTTTGGAGTCCTCTCCAAGAATGAAAGTGTAATTCAAACTCTGCTTACAGTGAACACACCCCATCTCATCCAGTAAGACCCTTATCTTGTGATCCAAATGCAGTGTAAGTCAACGCAAGCCTTTTCTAATTACTTTCTTGTACTTTAAATTAGGTCTCTGGGATCTTCTCCTACCCTCTGACTGGTTAGAAAGTGAGAGACTAATTCTCTCCCTGTTTCCTCTCAGCAGAGCCAGAAATGGGTCTGTGCGCTCTTACTTCCATCTGTGTGGTCATTAATCAGTCTCCTAGCAAATCCCTTATTAACCTCCTAGACGCAAAAATATGAGCAGTGGCACTTCCATTTACTTTAAAATAATTTTCTTTAAAATAAACAGCTTGTAACATTATCAGTTTAAAAAAATGTCATTTCCTCCACTTAGAGCTCAGTCATCCCCATTAAAATCAATTGGAAACCTCACATCACCTTCTTTGGGTTTTCATTCATGCCTGTAATGAAGACAAATATATCCACCTGGGCATGTTTTAGGTCTCTTTCTCTGTCAGAAGCACTCAAAAATGTTGCTGAGAAAACTATTTCACATTTCAGTGTTTGCTTTTTTTTCTCCTTTCGTCTGGAAGGCAAGGGCCAAGGAATATATGCATAATCCCAGAATGGGCTGGTTCATTCTAAAACAACTCATGTTTATAACAGCATTTCAAAAGAATTAATGCAACACTGAATAATTTGAAATTAACAGGGAGATCCCTGTAAAAATCTAACACAGCTGAACCTTAAAGCCAAGTACATGTTCGTTTCAATATTTTCCAGTGAAACCATCATAGTTATATAACACCTATTTCATCATCAGATTGAGAATGCAATTCACAGAACCAGTTCTGTTAACTCAGAAAACTGGAAGCAAGGAAAACTAACACCTTCCAAGACTTGCTACCAAAAATCACAAGTAAAACCCTAACCCAACTCTCTTCATAAGGTACTATGGTACTAATGATCCAATGCAAAAGGCTTTAAGGTTGTGCTTATTCAGCATGTTCCTGCCTTAATCATTATTAGTTTCCAGTGTAATTTTTTAAGCTGCAGTAATGTTAAATAAATGTTAATGGGCTATTTTCAGATGTCACTATGACCCTTTAAAATATCTAATCTAGGTACTTAAAGCTTTACAACTCATGGGCCTACTTTAAACAGAGGGTGGGAGGA
>NW_017729029.1:40231929-40234389 GCF_001723915.1 Gavialis gangeticus
CCTATGTCCAAATCTTCAAATCTTACCGAATCGATTCGGAGGGTTCCAGTTTGATTTGTAGAGATTAAAGGGTCCTCTGATTCAATTTGAATTCAGAGATTTGGCCACCGAATCGGGCTGAATCTCTGCCAAATTGAATCAAGGACTGAAGCTTTGCACAGCCCTAGTGCACAGTTGTTTGCTTTCTCCTACCTGTTTTTCATAAGGGCATTTGGTGCACTGGATGAGATATATTACATTTCTGGGGGTGCAGGTGTAAGATCCAGGAATGTTGGTGGTTCTGTTGTGGGGTGTAGTAATAGTGGGGGGTAGTGATGTGTTGGCAGGTTTTACATTTCTTGTCCTGGCATGGTCTGGATCCATTCAATGTGTTTTGGGCTGTATGTATCAAATTTAGGCATGAATAACCTAAAATTGCCATTTTTAAGGTGCATTAAGGGTGCACACATGTAGACCCATGCCCTTAATGTGTCTTAAAAATGGCTAATACACCTTAAATTGGCACATGTAGGCACACCCGCTGTTTTACACTTCTGCACTCTGATGCTACAGGGAAGAGAGCTGTTGGACAAAAATATCATTTTTACTTAATCTCTGACTATAACTCTTTCTTTGATGTCCCTGAGAACTGCAAATCCAGTAATTCACTGACCCAGAGAGATGTATTAAAAAAGCAAAAAGAAAGTGTAATTGAATGGACTAATAACTTCTGGACTAAAGTGTGTATGAAATACTGGATCAGAGTATTAAGTCCCAAACAAAATTAGTTACTCAATACCCATATTATTCAAATGCATTAATGTTTCCTTGAGTCTTCTATATCTGTCTGTGTTGTCATTATACCATAATTGCCTCCAGGGTCCAAGTCCAGTAAATATTGTATCATGACAAACGGTGCTTCCACCTGGCCTTGAAGTCACATTGGAAATTCACAAGTATCTGAGAGGAACCATTCTATCTTCCTTGCCAGTGGTTTAGAGCAGATGCCTTATTACTGGGCTTGGAGGATACCTGGTGGCCCAATGTGCTCACTAGTAATCTGTGGAAAGTAGATTAGCCCCATAATGCTGGCTTTCTTTGTTTCCAGGTACTAAATCACATTAACAGGGTGCTAAGACAACATGAAACACTTTCATTGAATGCCTATGTGAACTGTAGTGGCCACTGGGATGTTTCACAATTATGTCAGGGGACATGGCCACTTCTTAGAGATGCCCAGTTAAGATGTCATCTACACAGTGAGAAACTTAGAGAACCTGCAGTTCCTGTAGTTGATGGGATGACCCTGTTGAGTCATATTCTAATCAATGAGTGAAGGGGTCCACCTGCATATATCAGAATGGAGGATCTGGACCAAAGATTATGCAACGAACATTAAAGGGCCTTACAATTCCTTGGATGCAATGCTTGAGAATGCTGTTTTACCAAATTAACCCATATAAATTGCAAGGCCTGTAAGTATCTCAACTCCACTGATACTGGAATGACAAGTTTTAGAAGTAAATGATGCCATGTAGTATTGAGCAAGAAAATTTGCTTTGTCTGAGATTTTCTACTTGAGTGTAGAAAATAAACACAGAGACAGAAATATTATAGGCGGGGAATTAATCTCATTTCCTGCAAGTATATTTCCCTTTGATGGAAACTCTCCCTAAAGCATAGTCTTACAAAAAGGCATGTGTGAGCAGAAAGCTCTAAAAGCTTCCTATTTCATCTTGCTCTCCCTGAAGGCTAAATGATGGTCTGACTCATAACTTGTGTAAACCCCCCAAAACCAAGGGCATGACTTCTGGGAGCACCACAGGCTAGGATCTGGCTTTCAATGCAGAGGTACATGAAGATGAAGATAACAATTTTGTGGAGCGCACATAAAAATGAAATGTTTTCTCTCCAAGGAATGCTGAATTTTCCAACTTTTCCAGCAAAGTTGCCTCTCAGGAGCCACTACAACTTACATACCTCCAGTTTAAGGGGGGAAATTAATATCTAGTTTTAGAAGGACCAAACCTATTACAAATTTAGAGTAAAACTTTGTTGGATTTTTTGGGACCTGGCCCAAAGCTGTCTCTAAATAAAGCTGTTGCGAGCAATGTGTGCTGGTGTTTGCTTCCTGCTTGCTCCAGCTAATGCGTAACAGGATCTATGAGCAACTGGATCATCATCTCCCTAGCTGATGGGTGCCGCATGGAGTCGGGGTCTAACATCTTGGCGTAGCTGGCAGGATTTGACATACATTTGGAGGAGATTGATCATCCCAATCCTACTAAGGTAAGACCTAGCAGGTGTACTGGGTTCTCCTGGACCTGGGCCGCCTCAGTGTGAACTAGGTTCTCTTGGACCGCCTCAGCTATTGTACCCCATCTTTTGCCTTTCCCCAGTAGCATAGCAGCCAGTTTGGAGGCTTTTCCTTTGTGTGTGTGTGTGTGTGTGTGTGTGTGTGTGTGTGTGTGTGTGTGTGTG
>NW_017729029.1:40234509-40238661 GCF_001723915.1 Gavialis gangeticus
GGTGTGTGGGTGGGAGTCCAGGGGACCTCAAGGATTTTATTGTGAGTTGGGTTTAAAGGAATAGGGGTCAGGTTTTCTGCTCTTCTGGGCTGGCTGCTTCGGGCTGGCAGCAGTGGGCAAGGTGATTGGCTACTGGGGGTCACATGCTCCTTGTGCAGGCTCGAGTCAGGTAGAGAGAGAGCAAGCCAGCTGAGCGCAGTGCAGGAGCTGCTTGGGCAGCAGGGCTGGGGGGGCAGGGTCTGCAGGTCAGGACTGAGGGGTGCCAGCAGGGCTAAGAGGGCCCAGGGGGCTGTGGATCAGAAGTAAAGGGCACAGGGGCTGGAACAGGTGACTGTGGGTTGGGTGTGCAGGGCACTGGCAGTGCCAGGGGGCTGTCGGACAGGAGTGTAGGGACCCAGCAAGGGGTGGGGGGCAGGATACTGCGGTTTGGGAGTGAGGGGCACTGGCAGGGCTGGGGTCGGCGGGTCTGGAATGAGAAGCAGCAGCAGGGCTGGAGCGGGTGTGTGGCTTGTCTTTGAGGGGCAACAAAATGGGCAGGGGCAGGGCACCTTGTTTCAGCTGCAACTCCAGTGCTCCCCAAGGTCCAAATATTGTCACCCTAACATTGGCCATTAATTCACAACACATTACATATATCTCAGTGGATTCACTTGATCATGGTTCATACATTCTTACATGGGAAAATTATTTTTGATCTAACAGGAAAATGCATAATTATTTAAAAGACTGGAAGACCAAGTCAGACAAATTCAAAACGGCTCTCAAAGTCAGTACGTTCAAAAGACCTAGTTGTCATGGGTGACTTAAATTACCCAGACACTTGCTGGGAGGAGCAGTCAGCCAGGTCTGCCTGTTCACATAGGTTCTTAACCTGCGTACAGGGCGTGCATCTAACACAGGAGGTATGCAGTCCCACTAGGGGAGATCTAGGCTCATGGTAGAGGTGATATCTTTTATTAGACCAACAAGATTTTTGCAAAAAAAATTCTTTAATTGCAAACTTTTGGGCACAAACACCCTTCATCAGGTGTTGGGAACCTTCATCGGGCGTTGGGAAAAGATTGTGAAGTTCTCCCAGGTAGAAATGAAGGTTCATATTTCATAGGATTTTACAGAGGTGTTAATAGATGGAAAATTCCTCTGGGCAGGCAGGTCTTAGCTGTTAAAGAGTCTCCCACCTCTCTTGTGAGGTTCTGTGATGCAAATTAGCTTGAACAAAGGCAGGAGCAGTATTTCAAGTGGTTATAGTTGCTTCCTCCTTGGGAAAATATGAGGATTTCATTTCAAAATCGTGCTTAAGGGTATTCTTGAATTTGAAGTCATAAACTGTGCAACGCAATTCACCGAAATTGGGACTGCTGTACTGCTCAGGGAAGGAGGCATACAGGAGTATATTCAGTGATTGAGAAAACAAATTCTTGAATCCATTGACCTCCTTGCTCACTCGAGCTTACCCTGCCCTTTTCCTGATACTTTGTGGAGGAGCTATTAGAGTGGCTGCTTGGGAGGCAGAGAAGAGACTTTTTTGAAGAAATTCAGATGGTCCACTGGGGAATGTGTGCATCTAGTCTGGAGAATAGCAGGTTCTTTCCTTACAGGTTGCTTTGTTTTCTATGCAGGATATTGTTTGAGGGGAAAAAAAGACTTATATTGTATTTATTTTTTGCTTTTGATCAGTCATTCTACCAGATTACACTTCTAGTTGCAATGTGACTCAAGTCAGAAAATGTCTCCAGACATTTGGTTGTATTTTGTTCTAGGCTCTAGATTGCTTAATAAGATAATAAGTCTCTCTGTCTCACCCAGGTCTTGCCTAAAACTGGTCTGGTCATTATTGTGTGATCCTTGCTCTGTATATATACTTGGACTAATTGTGTAAAAATGAAAATGTAGTGGCTTTTTTTGTAAATCCTAGACTTCTCCTGCATACATTCAATAGATACATCCATGAAATCTTGAGAATTGCCATGCTCCTAAATGTCCCTTTGCCTCTGTCTAGTCACTTACATGACTTTTATGGGCATTATGTCTAAGGCATCACAACCTTTCCTGGATTTGATCCTCAAAACACTGCTGTATGATAGGGACAGATCATCACTCCTATTATAATGATGGGGATCAAAGCAGGGAGCAAACTGGTTGACTTGCACAGGTCATACAAGAGAGTAGTATCAGTATCAGGAATTGAACCAGGTCTTCTAGGACCCCAGTTCAGCCTCCTTCCCTTGAAGCCATGCTTCTTCTCACAGGGATGTTAGTTTTGGATCCAAGTAGTTGCCATCATTGGACAAAATCCCTGATACACCACCAGATCACTCAAGCCATGTATGTACTGCTGAGGCTGGGGACTGCTGCTCTTTAGCAGGACTGCCTGAGCATGGCGCTGGGGCATGTACTCAGAATATCTCCAAGCCATTTCTGCTGGCTAAATACTAGGTTCAGCCACTTGCAGAACCAGAGTGAGTCTACAAACAGATACGTTTGCCTTAGGATAAACTATTTTATCCTGGGACAAAGTGCAGTCATTAAGCCAGACATCCAAGCCATGGGACTCTTTAGCCTAGAAAAGCGCAGGCTCAGGGGCAATCTGATGGCCACCTATAAGTTTATCGGGGTGACCACCAGTATCTGGGGGAACATCTGTTCACCAGAGCACCCCAAGGGATGACGAGGTCAAATGGTTATAAACTACTGCAAGACTGTTTCAGGCTGAACATAAGGAAGAATTTCTTTACTGTCCGAGCCCCCAAGGTCTGGAATAGCCTGCCATTGGAGGTGGTTCAAGCATCTACATTGAACACCTTCAAGAGAAAATTGGATGCTTATCTTGCTGGGATCCTATACCCCAGCTGACTTCCTTCCTGCCCTTTGGGCAGGGGGCTGGACTCGATGATCGTCTGAGGTCCCTTCCAGCCCTAATGTCTATGAAATCTATGAATAAATTTTTTAGGGTTCCCACGGGTTGGATAGAGTGGTCTGGTGGGCCGGATACAATGCGTGGGCCATATTTTGCCCACCCCTGGCCTAAATGCTCTTATCTCTTCATATACCACAACCCTTCCCAGAAGGCAAAACATCCAACATCTCCAAAATGACTTCTAAATTGCAATTGCACATCCATATAGAAATCAACAGCATGTCAAAATACTGAAAATGTGGAGGCCATAAAACATTGTCTTTCAGAAGCAGCCAAACAGCACAAGGATAGTATAGTGACTTGGCTCACTTCTAGTTGAATTCTCTAAACTACTCACATTTTTAATATGAATGAAGCTACTGCAAAAGCTCCAGTACAGCACATTGTACCACTACAGTATTCAGAATTTAGGTCCAGCCCACTCCAGGGAAAACTGGGTCTTAAAGTAACTCTTGGGCCTTGTGTACAGACAGAGGTAGCTCGACTTTAACTTAAATCTCCCTTTAAACCAGGTTGGTTAAAACGCTGTAAAACACTTTGTGGATGCACTTATTAAGTGTCTATACATGTCCTCCGGAGTGGAGTTGGGGGGTACTTTAACTAATAAAAGTACCCACAGCATCACACGTATTCAGCGTCCCGCACTTCAAAATAGTGGCAGGGGCACTTTAACTAAACTCATTTGACAAGCTTTAGTTAAAATACACCCCCTACCACCCCCAATCTGAAATACAGGGACGCTGAATATGTATGATGCAGAGGCTGATGGAACATGCTAATTAGCACAATCCAGCAGATTCACAGCAGACTCGATTAATTAAGCCTGCTCTGACATGTGCTAATTAGCACGTGTCAAAGCAGACATCAATCATGTGTATAGGTGCCCATTTTGGGCAGATTGGGTATAGAAACTATCTAATTTACATATTTAAATCTGCAAATATTTAAATATGTAAACTTGTAAATATTAAATCTGTACCCAGGTGCAGGTTGTGGCACTGCAGCTGCAGGCACTGGGGGACCCTGCAGGGGAGGGGGCTGCACAGGTGGTGACCTGGGGGGACCCAGCTGGAGCTGCCTGGGAAGAAGGGCCTCCACTGCCTTCCCTAGGAGCAAGCAGTGGAGCCCCTCCCTGCCCTCTGTCCCAGGCATTTCCCCACCTGCATCTCCCCGCTCCCAGCCATGGGCAAGGCTGGGGGGTCCTGCCTGGTCTGATGAAGGCCCCAGTATCTGCT
>NW_017729029.1:40238672-40239267 GCF_001723915.1 Gavialis gangeticus
TGGGGGGGGACTGTGTGGGTGGGGAGGACTGCTCAGAAGGGGTGGGTCCCCTGCCTGCCCCTGCATAGCACACAGCGCTCCCCACCCCAGTAGTAGCAGCAGTGGCTGTTGGGGTACTTAAGGCCCACTACCGGCAGAGCCCCCCCCATGGCACTGTATGCCCTCTCTTCCTGGCCTATGGGGCATTCATGACGCAAGTGCCCTGGGGTGTGGCACTGGAAGCATTGCAAGTCCCCCAGCATATAGAAAACCCTCACCAGGGCCCTCTGAAAAGGAATTGCAAAGCATCCCTCAGCCTCCAGCCGCATTTCCACTGCCAGCTGGATCATAACCTGGTGATGGAAAGAGCATGCATGGTGGAGGCTGGGGTCTCAGCACCCCAGCAAGAGGGCCACCACTGGGGAGTTAACTCTCCCCAGGGTTTGGAGTTGGGGAAGCAGGGCGCAGTTGGGGATATAGGGAGGGACATGGCTGAGGACCACTGTAACAGGGGGCCTTCTTGGGGCCAGTCTACCAATGGCTTGCTCACCTGTTTCTGGGCCAACTGCCCACCTTCTCTTCTGCCATGCCTTGATGATATTTAATTAGGATGTCA
>NW_017729029.1:40244267-40246755 GCF_001723915.1 Gavialis gangeticus
GGGAGGGACATGGCTGAGGACCACTGTAACAGGGGGCCTTCTTGGGGCCAGTCTACCAATGGCTTGCTCACCTGTTTCTGGGCCAACTGCCCACCTTCTCTTCTGCCATGCCTTGATGATATTTAATTAGGATGTCAATTAGGCAGGAGGCTGCCCATTTCTTGCCCCGATGCCAGGGGGTGCTATCTGTGGCTCTGTTCCTCCCCTACACCGCAGCCCAAACCTTGCAGATGGCATCCACAGTTGTTAACTTCACTGGCCCCATGCTAGGCCCCAGAATCCTCCAATCCGGACCCCAACCAGATCCCTCCAATCAGGCGGCCTACTCTGCCTTCCTTCTGGGCTGTCTAGCTCCCTAAGCTCTTCCCCCTTATGGGTGTGGACCCCCGCTATACAGGCCCTTGCTTCAACTCCAGGCCAATTGGAACCCCAGGCCCTCAGCGCTGGGTGTCCCTCACAGTGGGCCCCTGGCCCTTTGACCCTTCCAGTCCTGGTCCCAGCATTGACCATTCAAGGGATTTCAAGTCAGGCTTCTGAGTCTATAGTCCCACTCTCTCTCCTGGGCCCACCTTCGGGACCCTACTAGGCAGTAACCCACCCAGTTGTGGGAGCTGGGGTTATTAAGGTGCCCTGACTTGCTTTTCCCTGAGGGAGGTAACTGGCCTGGTATTTCCTGGGGGTATCACCAGGCCACCTACTCCCTGCAGGGTGCAATTTTAGGTCATGCCCAGGACCAGGAGCCTCCAAACCATCCCCTGCTTGGCTCAGTTTTTAAAGTGGCAGGTAATGACAGTGCCCTGCCACAACCACCCTGATCCCCAGCTCTTCTAGGGGCTTGAGGGGGAAGTACTCACCCTCCACCACAACCCCCATCTCTACCTCCTTTTGTGCAGCGGCCTCAGAGGCAAGTAAAAAGACGCTGTTGCCATGAAAGCAGGACACCACCATGATCTAGCCTACACCCAGGTCTCAAAGTGCACATTCTCTACCCCGGAGGAGGTTGGTTGGACTCTGCCTCAGGGGTGGGGGCTGCAGGGGCATGTATCCCCTTGGAGTCTTGGCTGGGATCTGCCTCCATAGTTTGGGCTGCAAGAAGCTCTGTAGGGCATTGCCCCCCCAGAAGTTTCCTGCCCTGCCATTGTTTCACATGAGGGAAGGCAAAACAATAAACAAAACCAAAACATACAGTGGGGCTGGTGAGTCTAATAGGGGCAGGCAAGGGGGCTGAAATTCACTGAGCTACAGCCCCACAGGAAAAAAACCAGGAAAGCTATATTTGGGGAAATGTGTGGGAGGGGGAACACATACACACAAGGGCTGGGGAGACTCAAGCCGGCTTACTCAGCCACAAAACAAACACCAGGGCAGGAGGAATGGACCACAGGACTTACCACAAAAGGGCAAAAACACACAGGGAAGGCTGCTGAGGCAGATGTAGAAGATGGTTTGTTTGTTGAACATCAGTCCAAGAGCCCCTCAGGCCTCCAGCCAGGCACTCAGCAGCAGAGCAATAGGCAGGAAAACAAAGCAGGATCAGATGCGGTGAGGCAGCTGTGGGGGAGTGCAGGAGCAATCAGTCAATTAGGGAAGTAATCTAGTGCAGGTGTGGTGCTGAGTGGTGCAAGGTGGTGCAGCAGGGAATCTCCTTCTCTCCTGAGAGGGGGCAGCAGCAGAACAGAGGGCAGCAGCAGCAGCAGCAGCAGCAGCAGCAACAACAACAACAACAGCAGCCCTCCAGTTCAGCCACTCAGGTTGTGCTTCAGGTGGAAGTGAAGGTGTGGGGTGGCCTGCCAAGGCAGCTGGGGCAGGCAAGGCATCTTTAGGCTCTGGCACTGATGGTGGGGGAGGAGCCTGCAGGCAGTGCAGGCTCCCTTCCCAGGCTGTCCCCCAACCATGGCTTGGCAGTAGGCTGGGCAGCAGTCTGGAACAGGGGTGCAGAAGCTGGGGTGCAGTGCAGTGTAGTGAGCCCCTCTCCGAAGGGGCCTGGCCATCTTCTCCCCAGAACCTCCTGAAACCAAGCTTGCAGTAGCAACAGAGATTCAGCCATAGACTTTTAGAGAATACCCATTATAGGCTATGGCTGAACCTCTGAATCAGTGTCGAAATTCCGAAACAGGTTCGAGTGAATTGAATCAGGACAATGATCTGAAACACCAAATTGCATCGCTGTTGTCATTTTTTGGATCATTCAGATGGAAACAGCAAGGGTAGTAGCTCCTTCTGAGGGCATGAAGCCTGCCAAGGTTCAAGGAGATAGGTGCAGGGGTTTTTGTGAAACTGTACCTCAAACTGTACAAAGCAAAACCCGTGACACTTGTGTGTTAACAGGCATGTAAGTTATAGCCATGTTGATCTAAGGACATAGGCAGACAAGGTTCTTTGGGTCAATCAGATATATTTTATTAGACCAACTGAGTAGTTGGAGAAATATCTCTTACAGTCATAGCTGTAACTGTTTAAAGCAACCTTATTATGTTGTTATTTTCTT
>NW_017729029.1:40251755-40255031 GCF_001723915.1 Gavialis gangeticus
TAACTGTTTTAAAGACCCTTTTTTTTTTTTTTTTTTTTTTCCCCCCCCCCCCCCCCAGGTTTTTTCTCTTTTAAGTTCTTTTAACTACTTAAGTTTTGTTCTAACTTCAAAGCAGCTGAAAATGACACACCTCCTTTTTATAAAGCTGGATCAAGTTGTTCAGTAACCCAAATGTTATGGTGACATCACCCTTTTGTAAGGTTGACGTCAAGGCGGTGAATATGTAGGAAACCCCCCAGGTTTTTCTTTTCTTTTTTTTTTTTTGTACATAGAAATACATTCCCCTCCCTTCCCCAACCATTTCTGACTTTCTCTCTGCCTCTCTGTTCCTTATAAGTAGTTATGATAAGACATAGTGAAGATAAGACATAGGATAAGTTCTTGTATTCCACTATTATAACAAGCCCCTTTTATATTGTCCATGTATCATTGTAAATAGCGTTGTTATTTTGATATTGATTTTTACTGTTTTATATTGCTATTATACGATTCAGCCCTGTTTTTGTAAGGTAGCCAAAGTAATGTCAAGTCTCCATCTTGTACTGTCAAGTCTCCATCTTGTGTCCTATGCTATAATCCTACTTCAGTTTCCAGTGAATATTTACACTGCATTGGTGGGGAAGGGTTTGGTCCCTCAGTTAGGACAGGTGCCTGTATCTTGTCACATTTTAACCTTTTTCTCTGCCCAAAGTTTAGGAAATGCCTTCATTCAGTTGTCTGAGTTAACCGTATCCTTCACTCAATCACAGCAAAACCTTAACAGCTGCTAACACCTTTCTTTTTAGGATACCTATATTATACCCACACTATTTCTGGATACATCTCGCTCCTATTACCAATAAGCGTATACTTTTACACTTCTAGCAGTTTTTGCCTTGCAACACAGGCACAGGGCAAGCACACAACACCACTTACACTCTCTGTTTTGCACAAACACCTCAACAATCTCTGCAGAAGAGCCCACTTCTTAGGCTTTACTTCTGTTACAAACATTCACAGTTTCTAGAACAGAATTTAGTTTTCTCTGCTACTGACTTCTTATTGGACCAGTGAGAGAAGTTGTTGTACTTAACCCAAACAGACCATGGCATGGCCTCAGGCACTCTGAGATCAAGATGCAACTTTTCCTTAAAGCAAGTGTATCTTTTCCCTGCTCTAGAGCAGTCATTCCTAAAATTGCATACTTACTCTTTCCTCTTACCTGCTCTAGCATTCAAACTCTGTTAATCTCTTCACTACCTTTCTTTTTAAACACTTTCCACATCTCTCTCTCTATAACAGCTGCCTCACAGCCTGTTTTCCCCCTTCCCTCTATCATTTTCCTTTTCCTCTCTCTGTCACAGTTCCTTGCTTTCTGAATTTCTTTATGAGAGTGAACCATGCATATTGGCTAGTTAATTTTGTTTTTAACTCCTGCACATAGGGCTGTAACAATACAGGCACCAGATGTGGGGGACAGTTTCAATCATAAAGATTTTGACCTGTCCAGACCCAGCACCTTATAAGAACTGGATCTCCCTTATGTCCCATATCTGGCACAAAAGAGGGAAGTTAGAAAACACAGTTGCCACCTTTGTTCCCCAACTCCTAAAGGTTACCTTTTACCATTAGGCCTTATTACAGGTTTCTCTGTAATATGTCCTGACAGGTGGCTTCTTAAACATCTTAGTAGCCATCTGTGATGGTTGTTCTTGCTTCCTAGTAACTCTCATTAGTTACTCCTACCTTCTCTCCACTGTGGGATCTGGGTTGGGCCTCTGAATAGTAGGTTGCAAACCTTTCTACTCAGGTCTAAATACTGGACTATACTAGCTCTTCACAACAAACAGAAAACCAGTGTCTTGCACCAAGCACTAGCTTACAACCAGCAATAATCTCAACATTCAAAAACTCAAAGCTAAAAAACTCAAAATCTCAGAAACCTCAAAGCTCAGGACACAAAATCACAAAAGCCTCAAGACAAAACAATCTTATAAGCATTTCTGCTGGAGAGGGACCTGTTTTCAGATTCAGATACCTCCTCCTTTTTCACCCACTTGGCCTCATGGGCCTCTCTTCCAGCCTTAGGGGAATTCTTGCTGAACAGAGATATTTTCCTAAACATATTCTGAGCCCTCGGATCCAAAGCCTCAAGCCTCCCAGTGGACTATGTGCCTGTCCTGCAGGGGTTCTGTAACCAGATCTCACTCCTTCATGGATGTGAGCTCTATCTAAAGGCAATTCCCGAGTCTGTCAGCTTCCTTAAGGCCTCACCCTCCCAACTCTTCACAGGAATTCCACAAAGCACAAATTTGGACAATGCCCAGTTCAGTCCCTGCTGCACTCAGGTGACTACTAACAGCAGCAATAGCAACAACCATACCAGTCTCTCTAGGCAACCCTACCCAATGCAACAACAGTCCCTGCTACGTGCAGGTGACTCACAATAACAACAATAACACTTCAAGCCTGCCAGTTTCCTTAGGCCCTCAGGCCCCCGACTGACTCACAAAAAAACAGCAGTTCCCGTAAGCAACTTGATAGTAAACTTAATTTCTTAACACAAACGCACACAGGGGATACACACTAGCACACTAGCTTGCTCAACTCACACTACGCACTCATGCTCACATCCACTAACAACTATAATATGCCTGCATTCTCCACCAAATAAATGTTGACTTGACAAGCAAGATCAAAGCTTGGGATCTCAATATTGCACTGTTATGCAGGAGGGCATGACACAAAATTATATGCAATGCACACACACGATGCACATACAAAAATTACCAATTCAAACACATGTACACAGGTGAACACCCACTGAGGTTACAGTGTGTTAATATTTGGGGGTGCTTGGTGACTAGGAGAGAGAGAGAGAGAGAGATTCCAGGAGCAGAGTGGGGAGCGGAGCTGGGAGCGGGGTGAGCAGGTTGGGAACGGGGGCTGGAGCTAAGAGAAGCCAGGAGCCGAGACGGCAGCAAGATCAAAGAACAGAGCCAGGAGAGCAGAGCTGGGATTGAGAAATGAGCAGGGAATAGAGTTAAGAGCAGAGCCGGGAGCAAGGTGAGCGGGCAGCAGGTTGAGAATGGGGTATCGGAGGCGGCAGGACGGCTGGGGTGAGAGACGGCAGAGAGATGGAATGGGGGCCAGAGGTGGCACAGAAAGAGCTGGGACAGGGATCAGAGGCAGCAGAAGAGCTGGGGTCAGAGGTGGCAGGACAGTTGGGGTCAGAGGCGGCAGACAGAGATGGGGGAGAGTGTTGGAGATGGCAGAGAAATGGGGGTGTTGGAGGCA
>NW_017729029.1:40260031-40262589 GCF_001723915.1 Gavialis gangeticus
TCCCCAGACAGGATTTGAACTACCAAGGAAGATTTGATCCTCCCTGAATTGCAGCCAGATACTACATGGAAAATGTGGACAACATTCCATAAATGGAGAATCACAGAGAGTCCGGGTTGCAATTGTGGTGCAATTTGTCAGATGCTGCAACACAGTATGAATACTTGCCCAATTAGATTATTTAATAGCAATCTAAAATCAATCAATGCAGCTACCCCTTAAGCAGTCAAATGGTTATCAAATATACATATGAATCTATGAATATTGTAATCCTAAAATGTCATATGAAAAAAGAAGGCCTTGAGAAGCCTTCAGGCATTTTGAGCCCAGGGGACACCACAAGGCACACTTGGGCAACTCCAGGCCCTATGAACCTAAAAGAAGGATTTTATTGGGCAGGCCATGGTCCATGGCCAGGTGCGGAGGTGGCACAGAAAGAGCTGGGACAGGGATCAGAGGCAGCAGAAGAGCTGGGGTCAGAGGTGGCAGGACAGTTGGGGTCAGAGGCGGCAGACAGAGATGGGGGAGAGTGTTGGAGATGGCAGAGAAATGGGGGTGTTGGAGGCAGCAGAGAGAGAGAGAGAGAGCTGGGACAAGTTGGAGGCAGCAGAGAGAGAGCCAGGAGCGAGGTGAGTGGGGAGCAGGTTGGGAGTGGGGGTCGGAGGCGGCAGGACAGCTGGGGTGAGAAATGGCAGAGAGACAGAACGGGGGCCAGAGGTGACAGAAAAAGAGCCGGGATGGGGGTTAGAGGTGGCAGAGAGAGAGGGAGAGAGATGGGATGGGGAGCAGAGATTGGCTCAGGGCCAGGGCCACAGTAAGACAAAACCCAATTCGGGTTTCCAAATAACAGTTTTATTAGACAGAAAAGGGGTAACATAATATTCAGATGACAAATTATTGGTTCCTCACACACACTCACACAATGGTAGCAGGGGAGAAATGGCTTAGTAAAGGGAGTTTGAAGTCAAGGGGTATGGAAACAGAGCTCAGGTCCCTTGTTCGGAAGGAAGATGTGGGTGATAGCTACCTATCCCAGCTGTGAGTTGATCATCTATGGCCAGTCAGGGCCTTCTCCAGCAAAGTGTTGTTCAGAGGAGGGTCGCCAGCAGGGCCTCTGGGTGGATAGATGGCATGGTGTAGTGCTGGTCCAGATGGGGAGGGCATCTCAAGGAGGTCACAGTTTACCACCCCTTTTATAGGGGTGGGCTACCTGTGATTCCAATGGGCCAGTCCTGCTCAGACAAGGACATGCAATTCCAGGTGTCCTCACTGTAGTACAATAGTGGAATTTCTGGTTTCTTGAAGCGTCTTTATCTTTCAAATGTTGGATTTTGTGTCTGGGTCTGGAAGTAGGTCTGTGGTTTCAGGAAGAGTCAGTGCAAGGCAGTGGTAGGGTCATTAAACTGACGGTCTGGTTATTCAGTAGGAGCTATTTTTAGCTCTACTACCATTATGTCTCAAGCACTCTCATTCTCTCTCATTCTTCCAGGGAACCAATTTACATAGGAGAGGTAGGTATGAGTCACAGTTACAACACAATTACAACAGGGTCTGCCCAGGCATAGGACACAAGATGGAGACTTGACATTATTTTGGCTACCTTACAAAAACAGGTCTGAATTGTATAATATCAATATAAAACAGTAAAATCAATATCAAAATAACAACACTATTTACAATAATACATGGACGATATAAAAGGGGCTTGTTACAATAGTGGAATACAAGAACTTATCCTATGTCTTATCTGCACTATGTCTTATCATAACTTCTTATAAGGAATAGAGAAGCGTTCCCCTCCCTTGGGGAAGGTAGAGGAATGTATTTCTATGTACACGTAACCCGAGCAGTACTCCAAGGAGGTACTCCCTCTCCAATTGAAGGGATCAAAGCAGGTGCACAAGCGCTGTGGGAGGTGTAGGGACTGTCCTCCCCCTATAAAGCAGAGCCAGACCATCAGTGGGGACTTAACCATATACCTTTTAATACTGGGAACATAACAGGCATAAATCAGAGGGTATAGTGGACATTACAATGCCCCAAGGGGGCAGGATTCAACAAAGGTTAGACACTTACAATCATTGACAAAAAACAGGGTTAACAAAATATAAAACTCAAACAGCAGAACAAACAATATGGGTTGGTGAAATATAAAAAGGCACAAAATGCAAAATGATAAGGAAATACAGGGCCTTGGTACCTGGAGGGGGAGAACACAATGGCCCCTTTCCACCGCAAGAAGATTAGCTTCTTGTTATCTCACTCACCCCAAGTCATTTCAGTTTGGATTTGAACCCAGATCTCCCACATGGTACACAGGAACACTGCCACACAGCCACCACTGATAGCACTGCTCTAGCCTACTAGGGGTCTTGACCTTCCCAGAGCCCCGGCCTCATGTTGAGCTGCCCGGCCTCTGATTGGAGGAGCTGGAAGCAGAGCTGGCAACCCCTCAGTTCGCTGCTCAGATCCTTCCTGGAGCGGGGGAGCCTCTCCTGCTGGCTGCAGCCTCTCCTTGGGGATTCTGGAGCCCAGTGGGGGGCCTCTCCTGCCGGCCA
>NW_017729029.1:40267589-40272400 GCF_001723915.1 Gavialis gangeticus
GGACACGGGGGTGGGAGGGGAGGTGAGAGTCTCTGGGGCCTGATTGGTGAGGAAAGGGAATCCCAAGTTCTCCAATCATCTTTTACCCCTTCAAAACCCCTGGGCCAAATCATTACCAGACTGGTGAGGAAAGGGAATCCCAAGTCCTCCAATCATCTTTTGCCCTTTCAAAACCCCTGGGCCAGGTCACTGCCAGCCAGCCTGTCACATACAAAAAAAGAGAAAAACTGGTGGGGGGGGGCGTTGCTACACATGTGTGGACCCTTAGATGCTAAAATCAAGAAATGGGCCTGTTTCTCTTGTGTAATTGTAGTGATGTGAATGTTGTTGTGCCATCTTGTATTTTTATTATATGTGGTTTCCTAGAAAAATAGGTTGGTCAAATAACAGGAAGGTGTTATACAGTCAGTTTCATAGTAATTGTAAATTGGATCTTGCAAAGCTATTCATAATCTCTCTGATAATTTTATGTATGTCATGTCTGTTAGACACTTCCTGGTGCATTCCTTGCAGAGCCTTACCCCTTCCTGATCCTCACCCTGAGGAGTCTAAACACGATATCTCTATTAATGTTTGAACCCAGAAAGCAAAGACTGCAAAAGTGGAAAATTTCTGTAGCACATAATGTAACATGAGATATGAAAGAAGAACATAAAAAAGAGATATTCTAGATAGAAAGGTCATGGGGGCAACACCTGACTTCTGTGTAATTTTCTCATCTTTTGTTACCATTACAGCCCCTGGGAGAGAAAGGTTACATTCAGTATGTCCATAAATGGACATTTCCAAGAAGTTTGTTACAGAGCAGGAAAAGAGGATAGATAGTTTTACGGCTAATTCAAGAGCTGAACAGAGGAAAGTGATACTATTTCATGGAGGACTTTGATATTCTGAAATCTGATTTTGTTCTAATGAGGACAAAACCCCCAAAATTTCAAACTTCTCCATGAAAAGGAATATATCCCTAGGTTTGGGGCAGTCTGGGTGATGGGCTACCTGGGCACTGCAGATCCTAGAAGCCCAGGATGATCTGCCTGGAGGAGGAGCCAAAGCCACAAACCCTGGGCCAAACAGGCTGCCAAACAGTAGCATGACCATACGCCCAATTTTTTCCTGGGACAATCCCATTTTAAACATCCTGTCCTAAGCATCAAGTTGCTGTATCCAAATGAAAGTTTTCACCCTGTTTTCAGCAGGAGACATGGGGCACATTTTAAAAATGGGTCTGTCTCAGATAATATGGGACTGTGGCACTCCATGCCACTCTCTGGCACTCCATCCCATCACTGCCACTCAGCTGAGATATGCACTCGGAGACAACTGCGCATTGCCAGAGCATAGGGGGAGGCAGAACGAAGCGTCCCTTTTTGTGAACAGAGAAATATGGTCACGCTATCAAAGAGCCATACAGTCAAGCTGGCAGGAAACCGGGCAGTTTTTTACATTCGTCTGGCAGGCAGGGGTTCTGATGGATCTTTGAAATGAGGATAACTCTCTACCTCACAGGAGAACTGTTAGCAGAAACAGATAGATATTGTAAAAAGTGTTGAGACACCTCCGTGAAAAGTGCTCCAGAAGAGTGAAGGATTATGGTTAAGGATTGAAAGGTGGCATCTGTGGCTTTCTTCTATTATCTCCCTGTCAGAGCAGTGCAGCCCCAGTCCCCACTTCAGGCATTAGGAGTCTACTACTACTGTCTCTCCAGCCAATGGGAGAATACTTCTGTATCCACACTGCTGCTGTGACCTTTGATAATTTTGATTTTGTTGAACTAACTTTTCACTTGAGTATCTCAAAATGCTTTGCAATGGTGGGGAAGGCTTCACTGAACCTCACTGATAACCTCATCTCAATCTCAATGAGAAGACTTAAACAAGAGAGGTGGGAAGTCATTTGCCAAAGGTCGCATAGCATGTCCATAGTGCAACATAGGAACACAGGAATTCCCAGATTGGACCAGACTCTACGGTCTATTTAGTTCAGTAGCCTGTCTTGAACATGAGCCAGAACCTGGTATCTTAGAGGAAAATGTGTGAAATGCTGTATTCAGTTTCAACTCTGCAGAACAGTAGAGGACGTATCTATAAACCAATGATGGTGGATACAAAGGAGGGTAGGACAGGGGACACATTACTCTAGAGCAGTGGTCTCCAAAGTGGGGCGCATGCACCCCAGGGGGTGCGCAAGATGATCCATTGGGGTGCGGGAAGAAAACATTAGAACTTCTATTTAGATGTATATTTATATAAATATACATATATTGCGGGTGCGTACTCAAAAATTTTTTACTGATAGGGGTGCGCGATCAAAAAAGTTTGGAGACCACTGCTCTAGAGGCACACTGTTCATATGCTGTCCCTCTAAAGCATTCATTTTCTGCCACTCTCAGAGACAGAATATTGGGCTAAATGGACCATTGGTTTGACCCAATGTGGCACTTCTGATCTTCTTATTTAGTTATGACAGACCACCCAGTGGGAAACACTCCTCCCAGGAGCATGAGGCTGGCCTATGACCTGAGACAGAAAGATTTATATCCATGTTCAAAGTGACCTGAGACATAACCAGAGCAAAGGAAACATCAGCAACTTCCAATTCCTAACCAAACTCATCTGCTTCCAGTGTTGTATACCCCACTACCACAAATTCAACTGTGACCTGGCAATAGCTCAGTGGAAAGGACCTTATCTGTAATAAAACAACATTTTGTCTATGTTGCTGTAAGAGTAACTGGGGACAAAAGCAGTGGGATGGATGGGAGAAGGAGGAGGTTCAGTCTGTAATCAGGGGCTCAGCTCTGCTACCATACTTCTCTTGATCTTTACTTCAGAGAAGGAGAACTAACCAATGAGTTATTTGTCAGAAAATGAAGTAAGTGGTTAACTAGGTGATCTATAAGGGAGGAAAATGCTTAGGCAAGCACTGGGTAAATTAAAGCAACCAGGGAGTTGATCAACAGGAAACAAAGACCTTTCCTAACTCAGAAGTTTTCATTAGTTTAGAAAGATCAATTTTAAATCAATATAGTTACACTCTATGCAGAGACACGCTTAGTCTGGATTAACCCTCAGCTAAATTAGTTTATCTGAATTTGATACAAGCTCAGTCAAACCATGTGAGAGTGAGACTGGCTTATATGAATCTACATAGAGAGATTCAACTAACTTAATCTATTTAAAATAAATTGAGCTATAACCTTTTAACTTTGTATCAGAAAGTTATTGCAGAATAAACTAGGGTGTGGATTTGTAGCACTGACAGGTGATAGTTCAGAAACAGATATAATATTTCCCGCTCAGTGCAATGCTGGTGTAGGAATCACAGATAGAACTAGAACAGATGACATCAGCCTGCATAAAACTGTATCGAGATGTCAATTGTTTCTTGAGTAATGTCTCCAAGAACAGAAGCTGCTGTGAGGGTAATGCTATTTATGTAAGTGGTTAGATAATCACTACACTTTGCTATATCCGTTACACTTATCTATAAATATGGATGTCTTATTCACAACAGTGATTCAGAACAAATTTGAAGTCAGTGGGAGGTTTGCCATTGACTAAGGGAGAGCTATGATTATATGTAATGTAATCAATATTGACTAAAGAGAGCTATGATTTCACTGAGTCCACAAAAATTCATTTCTCTCTCAGGCTGGAATTTGTGGGAAAAAAAGTTACATAATCAGAGGTTTTAGCGTAAAGCAGAGTACAAGGGTCCAAGTTAAGGTTGTGGGGGCAGTCTTAATACTGGCATGTCCTAACTTTTGAGTGCTTGACTTTGCGATTTTATTTATGTTCCTAGATTTATAGATGCTAGGGTTGGAAAGGACCTCAATGGATCATTGAGTCTGACCCTCTGCCAGTGGCAGAAAAAACTGTCTGTTGTTCCTGGTTACTCTAAGGGGTGCTCTGGTAAGCAGAGCATCTCCTATTCCCTGCTGCCCTCTGCCCCCACCCCCCAGGCTGAATGTGTATAGTGCCACAAGATTCCCCCTTCAGCCTTCTCTTGCGGAGGCTGAAAAGGTCCAGGTCCCTCAGGCTTTCCTCATTGGGCCTTACCTGCAGGCCTCTAACCATATGAGTGGCCCTCCTCTGGGCCCTCTCAAGGTTGTCCACATCCTTCTTGAATTGGATGCAGTAATCCAGCTGTGGCCTGACCAGTGCCACATAGAGGGGAAGCATCACCTCCTTGGACCTGTTCATGAGGCACCTGCTAATGCATGACAAAGTGCAGTTAGCTCTGCTAATTACTTCATCACATTTAGGACTCTTATTCATCTTGGAGTCGACAATGACTCCAAGATCTCATTCTGCTGCTGTGCTCCTGAGAAGGTCATCCCCCAGCCTATAGGTGTGCTGGTGATGCCCTCTTCCTAGGTGCAGCACCTTGCACTTGCCCTTGTTGAACTGCATCCTACTGTTCTCTGCCCACTTCTCTAACCTGTCCAGGTCCACCTCCATTCAGTTTCTTCCCATCAGTCTGTTTACTTCACCCCATAGTTTGGTGTCATCTGCAAATTTGGCAAGGTGCTTTTCATGCTCTCATCCAGGTCGCTGATGAAGATATTGAACAGCACCAGCCCAAGGACTGAGGCTTGGGGGACCCCATGACCCACATCTTTCCAGGTCGATACCTGTGGCGGGTGCAGAGATCCCACCTCAGGAACACAGCTGGGTATTCGTATCCCTCCGCTGTTTCCACCACGTGAGGCGGGCCAGTAGGGGGTGCTCCTGCGTCGAGCCACCCACCTCCCTGCGCCCGACCACCTTCCAGGCTCCGAATGCCTCCCTAGGGGCGCCTTATGTCCGGCC
>NW_017729029.1:40272573-40274741 GCF_001723915.1 Gavialis gangeticus
CCCCAGTTGGCTGTCAGCCAACCAATCTGAAATGCATCACCTGTTACCGGGCAGATCCCAGCTCCCCAGGTAGAAACCCCTTACCCAGGTAAGTGATGCAAGTCACGTAGGCAGAGGGAGCAGGTTTCCCCCTCCCTCAGGAATGCAGCCAGCTCCAGTTCCCTAAAGAGACAGGCTGAGGGTGTGGTCCCCTGTGTGCTGGGCCCATCCTAACTGAATGGTCACAGCACAGAGATTTAAATCACAGTGTCACAGGGCAGAGATTTTTGGGGAGAAACCAAGGTGGCTTTCTGCCACAATACCGACCCATCCACCACCACTCTCTGGGTATGTTCCTTAAGCCAATTTGCCACCCACATGACTGTGTAATTGTCTATGGCACAGCTGTTCAATTTGTTTATGAGAATAGGAAGGGATACCATGTCGAAGGCCTTCTTAAAGTCCAAGTAGATGACACCTACCTCAACTCCTGCATCTAAGCATTTAGCGACCTGGTCATAGAAAGAAACAATGTTAGTCAGGAAGGATTTACCTGCTATGAACCCATGCTGGTTGCCGTTTCTGAGTTCCTTGTAACAGAATAACCATTCTATTAATTTTATCTAGTCAGAAAACAAATGAAAGGTAGGACCTGGAATTTTCTGATAGGTGCTTTAACTCTGCAGAGATTGAGAAAGAGTGCTTTTCAATCCAGTAATGATAGCATTTATAGGTTGTTATCCTCTACCTTGACCTGAAGTAGAAGGGAAAAGATGCAACTTTGCCAGCTGGTTTCAAACAGGTGTGGAGTCAATGGGGTGCGGGGAAGGGGTGCACTGATGCAGGCGCACATCCCTTTGATTCCTGGTCCACCCAAAGTTTCAAACCAACTGCCTGGTGCAGCATTTTTGTTCAGGTAGCAGTGACAGCATCAACTGAATATATGGCTCATTAAAATCTACCTGATTTCTTCTAAGCTTCTCATTCTACAGGTGTTAATGACCCTCCCCCTTTTTAATGGTCTTGACTCAGTAATCAAGATAGCCGTTTCCTCTGCAATTCTTCTGTCTGTTAGCTGGTCCTGGTAATGTGGCTTCTATTTCACAGCATGGCAGGCTGTTTTTAATTAATTAATTCCAATGAAATTATATTTTTTTTCCTTCAATGTTCAACTGAATAATGTAGCCCGAGACCCATAGTAAAGCTTCTAGTTTCCTTGTACCTGGAAGAAAATATGTACTGTTTTATATGGAATGATGCAACTCACCATGTGCACCCCCCTCCTACCCCCCCATTTTCAAAATCATAGAATCATAGAAAATTAGGGTTGGAAGGGACCTCGGGAGATCATCTAGTCCAACCCCCTGCTCAAAGCCCCAACTGGGTCATCTAAGCCAAGGCTTTATCTAGTTGGGTCTTAAAAACCTTCAAGGATGGATACTCCACCACCTGTCTGGGTAATCTGTTCTGGTGTTTTACTGTCCTCCTAGTGAGAAAGTTTTTCTTAATACCTAACCCAAACTTCCCTTGCTGCAGCTTGAGACCATTGCTCCTTTTTCTGTCATCTGCCACCACTGAGATCAGTAAAGCTCCATCATCTCTGGAACCCCGCTTCAGGTAGTTGATGGCTGCTATTAAATCCCTCCTCCGTCTTCTCTTCTCTAGACTAAATGGATATTTATACACGTGCTTCAGGAGTAAGGGGTGCTTTATTACAGCAGATCTAAAAACCTCTTTAATTAAAGGTCCCAGAGTGTCATGTGTATCAGAGTTCCTGAGCCAAAAAATGGCAGCAGAGGTGCTTTAACTAAAGCTCCTTTGATGAGCTTTAGTTAAAGCATCCTGCTGCCATTCGCTAGTGCAGGGACACTGAGACACATGATGCTGGGGGCTGCTGGAGTGTGGTAATTAAATGAGTCTGTTCCAATGTGCTGTAATTACAGAGCATCGGAGCAGCCTCGCTGTACATGTATAGATGCCCAGTAAGCCCAGTTCCCTCAGCTACTCCTCCTGAGTCATGTGCCCCAGACCCCTCACCATTTTTGTTGTCCTCCACTGTACTCTCTCCAATTTGTCCACATCCTTTGTGTAGTGTGGGGCCCAAAACTGGACACATTACTCCAGATGTGGCCTCACCAGTGCTAAATAGAGGGGAATAATCACTTATAGAATCATAGAATCATAGCAGT
>NW_017729029.1:40279741-40281975 GCF_001723915.1 Gavialis gangeticus
CGCCCTTGGTGAGCCAGGGGGGCTTTCGGACACTCCTGCCCCACCTTGCTTCTTGTTGGGATGGTCACCCCTCAGGCCCTGAGTATCATCTCCTTAAGGAACGACCATTCATCCTGGACACTGAGTTCCCCTGCCCTCAAGGACCCCAGCGCCTCTCCCCCTAGTCTCCTCAACTTGTTGAAGTTGGCCCTCCTAAAGTCTAGGGCTACTGTCTTGCTGCAGGCCCTTGACACCCTGTGCTGGATGGTAAATTCCAGCAAGCGATGATCGCTATCGCCCAGGTGGTCAAGAACCTGGAAGCCCCTTACCAGGTCATTGCCTGTGGCCAGGACCAGGTCCAACAGGGCATTTCCTCTGGTGGGACAGTGCACCTCCTGAATTAAGTGGAGGTCCTGTTACCACTTCCCTCAGTCTGCTGGTAACACTCCTACCAATGCATCCCAGGATGCTGTTAGCCTTCTTGGCAACAAGGGCACACTGTTAGCTCATACTCCGCTCATTGTCCACTGTAACCCCCATGTCCTTTTCTGCAGAGCTGCTGCTTAGCTAGTTGGTCCCCAGCCTGTAGTGGTGTATGGGATTATTTCTCATTGCACTTGTACTTTTTGAACCTCCTGAGATTTCTTTTGGTCCAATCTTCCCATTTGTCTAGGTCTCTCTGAATCCTAACCCTACTAGAGCTAAATCCTAGATACACCAATGGTTTCAAAGATGTTTGCTCAGATTAGGAGAAAGGCAAGACTTAGAAATCTATTCCAGCCCTGGATGGGAGTGTGTTTTCATGGCGATAAAACCTATGACATTTTTCTTCAAAACTTGATCCTTTCTTCCTCATTCTTCTGATCTGTTTCTATCCCAGTCTTAAATCTTCCCCACTCTGGCTCCTTGTCTCAGTCTCATTCTCTTTTCCTATTCATTCCCCGTCTCTCAGCCTTTAAGCTTCTTATCCCAGTAACAGTGTTTTTAGTCAGCCAGTCCTGGCCTTCTACTCTGGACTTTCTGGCTGGTTTCAGTCCCTCCCAGCATCTTCCCTTCTCACTCTCCTCAAACAATTCCATCCCACACAAACATTTGAGTTTTGTCAGATCTCTCTCTACCCATCTTATCACTGAACATCCCTGACCCCCCATTTTTGCTAAGATGTCTAGTCCCCGTCTTCTTGTGCAGCATGTTCCAGTTACCCCTCACACCTCTGCCACCAACCAACAAGCTCCCAGTCTTTTTTGCTTCCCACATTACCTCTGAGTCTTTTGCCCAAATGGTTTTAGTCTATCCTACCCACAGTTTCCAGTTCCAGTCTCCCTCCTAAATGAGTCCTACTCTCCTCAGAAACTCCCAGTCACAATTTCTGTTCCTCATCTGGTCAAACACTTACCATAGTTATTTTCCTGTATTCTCTCCTTTAGTCCAGATTTTACTCCCTCTGCTTCCTCATTCATACCACTTGTATAGAAACAGGAAGAATTAGTCATTCTCAGAAATGTTGATTGAAATATTCCAGAAATTTTCAACACAAGGCAGATGCCCAGTACAGAAAATTTCAAACCAAACAATTAAAATTTGGCCAAGTTATAAACAACTAAAAACAGGGCCTTGCCATTGGAACTGTCAGGCTACCTAATAATAGTATGTACTTATCTATTAGTATCTGTAACATCTACTATGGCTGCATTCTGCTACCTGTACAACCATGCAATTACATTCGTTTGTTTGTATCTTGATTAGTTGTTAGTTCCAATAGATAGAAAGACAGACTTTTTGACTTTTCAGATAGATGGATATTAATATTGATATTAATATTGAAGTTGCTTTTTTAGGGGGTTCCTGTGAATCTGTGTGATGTCAAATATTTGTGAGTAATGAGGAGATATATTTTAGGAAGAATCAGAGAATGATAGATTATCTAAAGTACATGATCTGCTTTACTTCAACAGTAGCAATGACCCTAGTCGTAGATCAGTGATTGTTAGTCAACGTGCCATGGCATCCCAGGGTGCTGAGAGATTTTTTTAAGTGTTGTACAATATTAGGAATATTTGGTGTGCAAATACCTTCACCTGATTCACAAGATAAACTCAGACATTTCAGTTAGGAATCCATAGTGTCCAAACGAGCAGGGGCAAGCCTTTTTGCAAAGCATGCCACAAGGTGTGTCTCATTCCCTCGCTGAGTGCCACACCAGTCCCTTTCCCCTGCTTGATATGTTGTTCTGTTTTCTTCCCCCCTGTCCCATA
>NW_017729029.1:40286975-40288296 GCF_001723915.1 Gavialis gangeticus
TCATTCCCTCGCTGAGTGCCACACCAGTCCCTTTCCCCTGCTTGATATGTTGTTCTGTTTTCTTCCCCCCTGTCCTGTTCTCCCAACCTGATCTGTTGCTTTGCTTTCTTCTCCCTGCCCTATCTGTCATTGTGTGTACTCTTCCCTCCCTGATCTGCCACATGCCACACATAGAAACTGCCTGTGCCATGTCACGTAAGCTAAGGTGAGGTTATGGAAACTGTGGTGAATGTAAATGATTGGATTTTTAAACCATTCCTGTAAGCTGATAAATAAATAGTTACAGAGGCAATTGTTTGAAGACTGCACACAGCAAAGTTTAGCAGTTGTGCATTAGGCTGGAACAGAAGAGAATGGACCCCTATGTTAACAATGGGGTTTAGAAAAGCAGTCAGTGCTGCTCTCAGTTACATTGATTTCAGGGAGCACAGTTAGATCAAAATTGAGAGCTTTCGAAAATCCCACTCATAATACATGAGTGCATGCTTCAAAAGGCTGCATTCCGGCATGATTCATACTGCACCAATTCCATTGCCTCCAGAAGAGCTTTACCCAGTTGCAGCAAATCTGAGTTTCACCCCTATCCTACCAAATCATTTCACCCACTCCTGAAATTCAACACAGGTAGAATGTTGGAGAGGACTCAGTGATCATGAACCACAGTTCAAATCAGGAAGTGAAAGAGAATATTGTATCTAATTGAAAATGTTATAAGGAATGTGTAAAGGGGAATGGAATTTCTAAGTGCATGTATTTCATAATTCAACTCTGCCCACATGATTTCCTCACATGATGAATGTGAAGAGAGCAAAGACACAGCAACTGTGTTGGTGAGGGCACAGAGGACTTGACTCTTATCTACCAAACAATGCCTATGATGTCTTTAATTTCCATGCCCCAAGGCTGTTAGGGACCATGTTTCACATTCCAACCTAGTCTTGAATTGACTTGTCTCATCTTATTTATGGGTTCTTATCTTTTGTTCATCACTGTAGTATATGGATGCCTTCCAGCAGTACGTTAAGCAAGATGGCTAAAAATGATGAGTCCTTTTGCATCTGTCTACCTGTTTTTTTTATATCGATTTGGTACCAGTCAATCTTAAATGTTTCCATAGTACCTTCATAACAAGGTTATGTATAACAGGGTTTGATCTGTTTGGGCATCATTGGCATTATTATAAAATAAAGAATAAATATCCTACAGTCATCATTCATTGAAAGTCCAAAATTCAACAGTAACCCCTCAGTGGTATATGAAACAGAACTATTTGCCTGCACTTTGAAAAAGAAATGTAACTAAGTATCGAGGTTGGAGGGGG
>NW_017729029.1:40288362-40299091 GCF_001723915.1 Gavialis gangeticus
GGGGTTGGGGGGGGGGGGTTGGTGACTGAAAGGTCAACAGTCTAAATACAAACCAGGTTTGGTCCTCCTTTACTTCTGCTAAAGGTGATTTAATTGGAGGCTTGGGCAAATTTACAATTTAAGAAAGTGAAGTGAACCCTTTACTACTACACTGTCTCATTAGCTGGTGGAACTCATTACTGCAAGATACCATTGACACCAAAGATTAATAGGATGCAAGGAAAGGTTGAACATTTGTATGGGTAACAAGAAAACCCAGAGTTATATCAGTAAGTATTTAACTATTCAGTAGTTTGGAAAGGAATATAAGCTCATCAGTTTCAGGATTTAAACTATCTTCCTGACTACTAAGTGCATTCTAGTTGACATCTTATCTTTGGAATAGAGTAGAGTTATAAGCAGGAGTGGGTAGGGATATCAGGGATATTAAGCCTATTTTTCCATCCCTCAGGGAGGCCAGGGCCAGCTATTTCAAAGAAAAGAGAGGGGGAAAAAAAGGTTTAGGGTGGGAAATCACAGAATATTTTTTCCACAGGGGAAGTATCTTCTTGACAACCACCCACAGGACTAATCACTTTCAATAGGCCAGTTGCTCTCCTCCTGTCCTCCCAACATCTATCCTGTCTTTACCATAATTTGATTGAAGGAATCTTAGTACCAACCAGAATTTACTAAGTGGGCTGGGAAAGGTTTTGAGTGCAGCATCAGTTATTGCCTAGGCTTTTCTTTATGCTTTACAAGTTCTCTTTCTAACAATAAAATGCATTTCTCATTGTTTTATATTACCTGTTGTGCTAATTGGAAAGGGAATTGCTCTTTCATCACTGGTGTAAACAGTTATTCCCTTAGATTTTCTTTGACTCATTTATAATCTGTAGGCCAGTGATTCTCAGCCAGGTGCCTTGATATCCTTTCAAGGGTGCATCAGAGTGCCACACAATGTTAGGTATGCAAACCTGATTCACAAGATAAACCCAGAAATTTCACATAGGAATCCATGGCATAGTGTTAAAACCATTTTGCCCTGTTGTGGTCTTTCTGAGGTCTTTGCAACAGAAGACTTGCTCTATTAATTTTCAGTAGTCAAAAAATGAGTGAAAACTAAGAGCTGTCATTTTCCAAGGGGCACCTTGTGTCTAATGAGAGATGCCTTGAGTCTTTAGAGGGGTGCCTTGAGTCTAATGAGGTTGAGAATCACTGCTGTAGCCAATGTCACATTATCTGCCTGAAATGTTTAGAGGAGGGTATATGCTCCTCTTACATATACACATTCTGCATTTGTTCCTGGAGGAATGAAGCAGCTCAGTTTTCCTTCTGATTTTACCTTTGCCCCGTGCCACTCTTACAGAATTAAACACAAGTGTTCATCTTATCTCTGTGTTAATTTGCTTTGTTAGATACCCTCATATTTCCTTGAACACCCTGCAGTTCCTGTAATGCAGGGCTTGAAATTTTCCCACTTCCTTCAACTTCAGTAACAGAAATAAACTCTGTACTTTTCCTACTTTTTCAATGCATAAGTGAGCAGCAGAATAGATACATCATTTGTGGACCAATGTTTCCTTCTTGCTCTTTATTATTTGCTTACTTTTTAATCATTTATTTGTGTCAGTGGGTCCACACAGAGTTCCCACCCCCCAGGCTTCTTGATTCTTGTCTGCCATGACTTGGACCTTAATAGAAATAGGGAGGAACGGGGTGATATTTGAGAGAGTATCCGCGGGAAGTACCATGCTGGATCGGGTATAATGCAGGTGTTTTTATTCAGCTCTTTTCTCTTCTATTATTTACAGGAACCCCCTTTGGAGGAGGAAGCAGTCTGACAGACCGACTCTTTAGGGGTCTGGGCAGGGGTCGTCCCTCCCCGCTGTCTTTTCGGATCGGCTTAGCCTCCCCGATCCTTAATGCCGGCTGTGGCTCCAGCCCGCGGCACGACTCCGCTTCTCCCCGCACTCACCAAAATGCAGCTCAATTACCCGGGCAGTCATCCATCTTGTATCTGGCCTGTCTTCTGGAGTCCCAACCTCACGGCTCTCTCCGGTATCCCAGGTCAGAATCCTTTTCCACTTTTCCTCTCCTGGGGTCTCGATTAACCCCAAGCTTGTCCTCTTGTGCCCGAAGGCAATTTCTCCTTCACCTTCTCTCCCTCTTCCTTCGGGTCTGGGCCTCATTGGTTCTCCGTAGGCGGGGCCCACCCCCACATTGTAATTGTCTTCAGCTGCCCCTGTTCCTTTAGTAACAGGGTCTCAGTCGGGGCCCTGTTACAATTTGCATGAAGTTTCCTACAAATGGTGAATGAATCTTCCATGAACAAAGAATCTCTTTTAGACTTCCTTCTGCCCAAAACCCACTGAAACCTATGACTGACCTCTATGGCATATTGGAGTTTGCATTCAAACCCTAGTAATAATCCTCAAAGCATTTCTCATCCCCCATACACAGTTGCCCCTCTTTTCAGATTCACAGATAAGTTCTGCAGCCCAATACAGACACACCTCTCAGCTATGCTTTTCTATGGTTCTTCACAATAACAATGGGAGACAAAACTTGCGTCATACTCATTTCTTCCCATGCAGTTTGCAAGGTTCTGAATGAAGTGAAATATACTAATCATTTTTAAAACCTTCATTTTCTTTAACTCCAAAGACAAAGCTGAGTATGTCACCAGGGATGGTTTAGCAAAGCACTCTGTGAACTGAACTTGAACATAAATAGTTTGTATGAAAGGAGCAACCTGCATAGTGGGCATAAATTAACACTGGGAGCATCTACACAAGATGCTTCATCACACAGTAGAGTAATTTACTGTGCAGCAAAGCATCACTGTCTACATGAGCAGACACTTAAACTGCTCAGTACATAAGTCTATTGTATTGTTAGTTTACTACCTGCAAATGCAGGTAGTAAATTAACTGCACAGTGGGCATGTCTACATGTGAATTTATGTACTCCTAAACTTAAAGTGCCTTAGCTTAAGGTGCATTAAGGTGATTTAGGCATGCGTCTACATGCACATGCCTTAAGGCACCTTAACTTGTCTCACTGGGTGAACACATTTGCAGCCTGCCCTGGGCAGCGCCCTGGACAACCCCCAGCTGCTCCGGGGCCTGCAGGCAGTGTGGGGGTGCCACGCTGGGAAAGCAGCTGGGGGCAGCGCAAGCAACGAGCGCATTCCTGGCTGGGGAGCACAGAGAAAGACATGGGGCATGCCCAGGGGCCGCCAAGAAGAAAAAGCGGAGGGTGCTGTTCTCCACATGCTGGAGCTGGAGCTGGAGCAGCGGTTCTGGCAGGCTGGATGCAATGTGGGCAGGAGTAGGCTCTCTCCTTGGCCTGCCTGATCCAAAGCTGAGCCCCCATTCACGTTGCACCCAGCCAGCTGGGGCTAAGCCAACAAGAGCCCCCAGGAACTCATACCACGTCTCCTATGGGCACTAGCTGGCAGGGAAGCTGGGTGCTTGCCTGGGATGCAGGTGGGTGGAGCAGGCTGTGCTAGGTGCTGGGGGCAGATGCTGTCCCATCCCACCTCCTGTCCTGGGTGGGAGTCTCAAAGCAGCCTTTTAAAGGTATCTGAATCCTGAGTTGACAGCAAAGCATCCTGCTCCTGCAGGGCGGCATTGCCCAGCCAGCAAACTTGCCCTGAGGGAGATGCGTGGGAAAACAGCTTCACTGCCCCCTTCCTTTGAAGGGAGTCACAGGGGAGCCTTTCCCTTGTGCTTTGACAGGAGCCCTCATGCCTTCCGGCCCCTCTGCTGACTTAGTCCTAAGTTGGTCGGCACATCGACAGGTACCACTACTGCTGGAACCGCTCCAGCATCTGTGCTCTGGAGAACAGCACCTGCCGCTTCTTCTTGGCAGTGTCTGGTGGCAGCATGGACCCTGAGGACTCAGTTCCAGCCCACTCAGTCAACATAGACAGTGTTAAGGCACCTTAAGGTGTCTACACATGGGTTAAGATGCTTTAACTATTGCGCCTAAATTTGATATCTGCTCTATGCAGGTATCAAATTTAGGTGCAATTAGCCCAAAGTTGCCAGGTTTTTTTTTCCCCACAGTTTTTTTTTACCCCTGGATATCCAGGGGTCAAAAAAGTGTGGAAAAAACCCCCAAAGCAGTGCACACTCAGGCAGCATGCACTCCTAAAAAGAAGAGCTGGGCCACTCAGAGGCATGCTGCAGCTGCCGGCCAGGCTCCACCCAGCAGGATTGCTATGACTGCAGCTCTGGGAGGCTCCCAGGACCCCAGGTAAGGCTGCTGGAACCATAACAGTGCTGGCCCTGGCCTCCCCTATGCCACCTGGGGCAACTTGCCATGTGCCAAAGTGCACATGCCATGGGCATTCCCTGGGGACAAGAAGTGAAGGTGCAAGGTGAGCCGCCACTACTTGTCCCCAGAGAACGAAACTTCCACACATGTTGATGCACCCAGTGAGTGCATCTACACAAGATGCGTTACTGCACATTAGCACAATTTACTGCACAGTAAGTGTGCATGTCTACATGTGTGTATACTCACTGCACAGTAAAAATCCATAATCCAGTTTAAATGCAAGTAGCAAATTTAAGCAATATTAGTTAATGCACAGTAACACATGTGTAGACGTGACCTGGGGGTTAGTTTGCTCCTGGGTATACCCAATCACTAGGGGGCTGGCCTGAGGCCAGTCCCGGGGCTTCAGGCTAGGAGCCTCTCCTGCTTCAGGGCTGGGCTGCCTCTATGGCAGCTTCTGCCTGCAGTCTATAAAAGCCTGCAGACATTTTATATCTTGGGGCCCAGGCAGCCTGAGGGCACTGCAGTCCCTGTGTGTCCAGAACTGTGCTTGCCTGCCTACAGCCTTGTACTGCTGCCTGGCACTGCCCTGCCTTGTGGCTGACAGGGCAGTGGTGTCAGGGCCAGCAGGGTGCTGAAAAGTACTACAGGCTTCTGCAGACCCTGTCCAGGCCTGTCAGCTCTCCAGGGCCTTCTGTAGGCAGCTTCTGAGCAGTATGGACTGTGCCACCTGCAGCACACCCGCAGATGCCTGCTCAGCACCTGCAGCTGCTGTGGGACATAGCCTCTGCCATGCTCCTGCACTGGGCACTGCTGGCAGCTGCCCAGACCCAGCAACACTGGGACAGCTGCGCAGGGGCCCAGAGAGCTGGCTCAGGACCCAGCATGACATTGTCCTCCCCATCCAGGCCTGGAACCACATGCGTCTGCACACGCTTGCCCTCTACCTGGGGCCCAAATGGAAGCCAGGAGGAGACTGTCCAATGAGGCAAAGGTGCTGCATCAGTTGAGTGGGTAGGCACTCCAGCATCCATATATGTGAGGCCTGATGTGGGAGTGAAGGCATGACTGTTCAGCGCAGCAGTGCTGCATAAAGGTCAAGGCCTTCCAGGCACAGGGCGTCACCATAACTGACCACAATCATCAGTCCAGTTGTGTCCACAAGATCATGCCCTTCACATGGCAACTGACCAACTGCCTTGCCAGCTGCACAGCCCCAGGGCCAGACAAGAGGCATGGCTGGCAATGACACTGCCAGGTGCAAACAGTTCCAACTCCTCTGGGGGGCAGCCCTGGCAAGGCACCTGCACAGTGCACCCTGAGGACACAGGGCACAGCCACACACTGTCACAGACTGGGAGGGCCATGCTGAGCTGTCAGCCACATTAGCCCCAGCCATGTGGTAAGCTGCACACTGAGGGGAGGACTCTTCCAGCCCCTGCCCTTGGCCCTTGCCTCTGTCCCTGTTCTCTGGGCCCCACACCCCTGGCCTCAGGTTCTCCCCCAGAGCATGCAGGGAGGTAGGAGACAGTGCAAAACTATATTGAGCAACACATGCCCTTTCAGATAGGTGGGCCAGTGGCAGAGGTTTCAGGACAGCCTAGGCTTGGCCCAGAGCTGTCAAAGCTGCAACCCCCAAACCAGGAGCACAGGTGCACCTGGGTCACCATGAGGATCAGCAACAGCAGGGCATAGTGGGCCAGGCACCCCTCAGCCCCTGCAAACAGCTCCACATGCACTGCCTAAGGCATGCGCAACAGGGGCATGCTCAGGGCACAGTGGTAGCATGGTGGAGGTCTGGCACTGGGGCACCTCCCTGGAGAGCCCCCCTATGGGGTGGGCAGAAATGCACCCAGCTCCTCATCCCAGATGTCTGGGAGGCCCATGCCCTCTAAGCCCAGGTGCTATAGGTTGGGCAGCAGCATAGCAATTACCCTGAAGAAGAAGTGCAGGGGAACTGGGGTCTGGAGCCATAGCAAGAGGTGCTGCCACCCTGTCTCACCCTGGGAAGTGGGGGGAGAGGAAGGCTGCCTGCAGCCAGCATCCAGAGGCCCGCCGGCTCCAGGGGAGTGCATGGAAACTGGGGACTTGACCAGTGCTGGCCTGGGCCTGGGCCCACTTGGCCCAACTTAACATTGTCCCTGGGTACCTGTGCATGGCCAATCCCCAATCTAAGGCTGGGCAGTGCATTTTATCTCTGAAATGTTGCAAAGTCTCACAAAAATCTTCTGTCTCATGGCTCTGGATGCAGGGGAGAGGCCACAGGTGGAAACAGAGATGCTGGATCAGGGTCACTGCTGCCCACTGCTGGGGCCCTGTGGATGCACTGACTGTCAGAGGCACATGATGGACTGCACCCTCCTCCTCCAGCAGCAGGTGGCCATTGCAGAGGAGCAGGAGGAGAATGCATGGGCCTGGTGGGCAGAGGACATGGCCTGTCAGGACAGATGGTGGGCGGAGGATGTTGCCCATGAGGAGGCGTGAGACTGGGTGGACTGGGAGTTCTGGCCCTGGAGTGTGAGCGGCTCCAGGTGCTGCAGGCATGGAATATCATTCTGGGCTGGGCACTGCAGGCCACAGATAATGACCATTGGATGCTGGACACCATTCTAGGCCTGATGGTCTCATTCATGCCTGCCTCCTGGCAGCCACCTGCCACCCCACAGCAAGCCCCTGCCTGGAACTGGGAGGAGGTCCTTCACCACCTCTAGCCACCAGGAGCCCCTGGCCCAGTCCCCATCCTAGGTCCTGCACCACCAAGCCCTCCCTGCCTGGGCCCAGCTCTGTCGCTCACCCCAGCTCCAAATGGGAGCTGACGTGGAGCTGGAGCTGCCTGAAGTGGTGCCAGGACCACATGCTGTTCCTGCTGGGCCTGGACTCTGCAAGCCAGAAGGGGACCTGGCTGTGCCATAGGAGCACTGCCTGCCATCAACCCTAGGCAAGCCCCCCACCTGCCATACTTGCCACAGCATCCATGCCCATGGGAGAATGGCCAGAAGCTGGGGTGCTGGCCGCCTGCCCCCAAGCCTTGCTCCCTAGGTGCCCCCACCCCATGGCCCCCCAACTCCAGAACACCACAAAAATCACTTCGTAAATAGTTTGCACAGGGAAGAAGGTTGGAACCCCACCACCACTACGAGGGGGGTCATAGACATGGAGCACAGTGTTCCCCAGCATGTCCTGAAGGGTGCCGCACACATCTAGGAAGCCTCCCTGTTGGTGGTCTTGCCCATGCCAAACAGGTGTCCAACATACTGGAGGCTGGTGGGTATTGCCAGGTCAGCAGGGCAAGGGCCAACCAAATGTCTGCAGGGAGGGTTGGGCACAAGCCAGTGGTCTGCCGCTTCAGGTGGGGCTGAAACTGCCAGAGCAGGTCCTAAAAGGTGGCCCAAGGCATGCAAAAGCCATCCAGCCACTACATATTATCCCAGGTGTGCTGGATGATATATTGCCACCAGTCCTTGCTGGTGTGTCAGGCCCAGAGGCAGTGGGGCTGGAGGTCCAGGCTGGTGATGGTGGCCTGTCAGTGGCATCATGGAGTTCCTTGTTGGCATCCCTGATTGTGGCAGCTGTGCAGTGGCAGCCCTGGAACAGTGTGCTGCAGACAGGCAGGTGGTCATTGGTTGTGGGGGAGCCGGGTGGGGCAAGACAGTCATGGGCCAGAAAGCAGTCAGCACAACAGGCCAGCAGAGCAACCTCGGCAGCCAGCAAAAGCCCAGGGAGCTTGTTGCCACTGCCAGGGTCAGGGGCTGGAACAGTCACAGCATGGAGAAGCAGAGTGGCCAAAGGAGAAAGCTGCTTTTTACTGTCCCTGCATTTGGCACGCTGCTCCTGGGTGAGGAAGAGGCTGGACAGAGAGCAGCAGGCAGGACTAGCTTTTAAAGAGGGATGCTGGCAGCTGCAGCTGGAACCTAGAGCTCCCCATGGTGAGAGCAGGGGCCTTTTGCAGGGCTGCAGGGAACTGGGTGTAGATCTCCCTAACTCCCACGTGTGTAGACACCTGCCTGAAAACCTTATTCTAGCTTAGTTTACATCAGAGTAAATCTAGGCCACAGTAAATGCATGTGTAGATGTTCCCAGTAGGTGCATCTTCATAAGACACTTTACTGCACAGTAGAGCAGACATGCAGTAAGCATGCATGTCTACACATGCACAGGCTTACTGTGCAGTAAACTGCTTGACTCGTAAGTAAATCTGCTACCTGCAAATGCAAGTAGCATATTTAATTGTGAGTAGTTACTGCGGAGTAGCACACATGTAGATGATGACCAGGAGCAAATTTGCTCCTACTCAGCCTTGCCACTAGGGAACCAGCCTCAGCACAGCCCCAGGGCTGGGCCAGCTCTATGGCAATGCCAGCCCCAGGTCCTTAAAAGCCTGCAGACACTGTGAGCCCTGGGGCACATGTTCAGGCAGCCTGTGACTACATGTGGCCACTGCTGCCCCTGCACAGGCTGCAGGTCAGCACCCTGGCACTACTCCCTGGCACCTCAGTGCTGTGCAGTTGCCAAGGCCACACCATCCAGCCCTACAGGATGCTGAAGACACCTGCCAGGCCTGTCAGCACCTGTATTCAACTGCATCCAGCTCCTGGCCACCAGGGCCAGCTCCACCTGGCTACAGGCGAACCCCAACAGCCTGCCTGGACTCTGCAGGTGTTGCATGACACCATCTCACCATGCAGCTGCTAGTCTTGCACTGTGCCCCTGTGCTGGGCACTGCAAGCAGCTACCCAGGCCTGGCAGCACCAAGACAGCCATGCAGAGGCCCAGAGAGCCATCACAGGACCCCCAGTGGCATTCTTGATGATGCCACATGCCATCTCTGAGGGCCCCAACTGGTTGCTGAAGGAGACCGGGGACCTCGTGGTGCTGTGGGACAAGGCTGAGGTGCAGAGGCGGTTTGCACAGGGCAGGCACTCCAATGCACATGTGTATGAGGGGTTCTCTGGCCAAAGGCAGGAGTGCAGGCATGAATGGTCAACATGCCATTGCCACATAAAGGTCAAGGCCTCGCAGGCACAGTGGGACACGGTCACTGACCACAACTGTTAGTCAGGGACTGCCTGCAAGTTCGTGCCCTTTATGTGGCAACTCAATGCCATCCTTATGCCCTGGGACCCTGGCCACAGCCATGTTGTGTACAGCAACATGGGCAGCCTGCCCAAGCCCCCACTACAGCCTGGCAATCCTGGTGATATGTCACTGGGGGAGGGCCCCTCAGCCCACCAGCAGCCTGTCCCACTGAGCTCCCCACCCTTATTGTCCTCCAGCAGCTTGGGGAGCCTGCCATACCCTGCCAGCTCCACAATCTCTGCCACAGCCATGAGGTCCAGCCAGCCATGTCACCATCAGCCGCCAGCAGAACCAGCTCCTCCCAGGGGAGGGGGGCCCTGCCTAGGCAGCCACTCTCTGTGCCCCTCCAACCAAGAACACTGTTGGGATCTGCACACTGTTGCTGCCAGCAGGGACTGAACCAAGCTGCTGGCCATGCCAGCTCCACCCACATGGTAAGCCCTACACTGGGGGAGGGCCCTACCCACCCCAGAACCTGCTCCTGCCCCTGCCTCTGCCCAGTCCCTGGCCCCTGACTCCCTTCTTGCCCAACCTGGCCACACTCTCCTGGCCCCCAGGTTTCCCTTCCACAGCACGCAAGGAAGAGGGAGACAGCGCAAAACTCTGTTGCGAAACCTATGCCTCTGCAGCTAGGTGGGCATGGGCCTCACACACTGAGGAATGCATCGATGCTGACAGCAAAGTCCTCCTCAGCTGAAGGGGGAAGAGACATGTAGTGCAGCCACAGGTAGCCCTTCAGGTGGCAATGGAGGTTGTGGGGAAGCATGGGCTTGCCTGATGTACTGTCAAAGCTCAGGGTCCCATGCCAGGTGGCAGGTGTGCCCGGGGCACCATGGTCATCATCAATAGCAGGGAATAGTGTGTCCCTTAGGCTGTGAAAACTGTTCCTTGCACAGTTGTCCAGGACACTCGCAGCAGGGGCACGCTCAGGGTCCTAGAGCAGGCATGGGGGGTGGGGTCTGGCCCCAGGGCACCTCTCTGGAGAGGGCTTCTGTGGGGAGGGTGGGGTCTTCCACATCCCAGTCCTCCAGGAGCCCCCACACCCCCTGAGCCTGGACACTGTGGGCTTGGTGGCAGCACAGGAGACAGAAGGAGAAGCTGGGGGAGGGGGTTCTGGAGCCACGGCAGCAGGTGCTGCCAGGAGCTAGTCCTGTCCCAGCTTGGGAAGGGGGAAGGGGAGGCAGACTGCTCACAGCCAGCACCCAGTGGCTCGCCAGTCCTTGGGGAATGAACAGGGATGGGGGGCTAGGCCAGTGGCTGCCTCAGCCTGAATCTGCCCACCTAACTTACCATAGTCCATGGGCACCTGTGCATGCATGACCCCCAATCTGAGACTGGGCAGTGCACAGCCCCCTGGTACAGAGCATCTTATCTCAGAAATGTTGCA
>NW_017729029.1:40299102-40301460 GCF_001723915.1 Gavialis gangeticus
GCTGGGGCCAGGGCCAGGATCAGGGCCAGGGCAGGGGCAGGGGTGGGGGCTGGAGCAGGGAGGCCCCTCCCCACAGTGTGGGACTTATCAGATGGGTGGAGCTGGCGAGCATGGTGGCTCGGGTTGGTCCCCACTGGCGGTGACAGTGTGTGGTTCCTGGCAGTGTCATCAGTTGGAGGGGAATGGCATGCAGCTGCCTCAAAAGGGTCCTCCCCCCACCCTGGGGAAGAGCTGGTGCTGCTGGCAGCCAGCGGTGACATGGCCAGCGTGGCCTCAAGGCCAGGGCTGAGGCCATGGAGCTGGTGGGGCAGGTGGTGACCTGAGCTCCTGAGCTGCTGGACTATGTTGGGGGGTGGGGAGCTCAGCTCAGCAGGATGGGCTTTGGTGGCATGACGGCCCCTCCCCCAGTGACACATCACCATGGGTGCTAGGTCATAGCAGAGACTCGGGCAAGCCACCCATGCTGGAGTACACAGCATGGATGCGGCAGGGTCCCAGGGCACAAAAATGTCATCCAGTTGTTGCTTAAATGGCATGGACTTGTGGGCAGTCCCCAACCAGCAGTTGTGCTCAGTGACAGTGATCCACTGTGCCCCCAAGGCCTTGAACTTTATGCAGCACTAGTGCACTGACCCGTTGTGCTCATGCTTCCACAAAAGGCATGACAGCCCCTCGTAAATATGGGTGTTGGAGCGCCCACCCTGTGGGACCTGGCTGAGCACCTCAGCCTCACCCCACAGCGTGATCAGGTCCAGTCTTGTCCTGAGACCAGTTGGGGCCCCAGGAGGTTGCATGTGGCATCAAGGAGGATGCTGATGTGTCTCCCACAATGAATCTCAGGGCCTCTGTGTGCCTGCTCCCTGGCCTAGGCAGCTGCCTGCAGTGCCCAGCACAGGGGTACATCACAGGACTGGCAGCCATGTGGTGAGGTACTGCTAGGCAGCAGCTGCAGGATCTGGGCAAGCTGCTGTGGATCTAGTGCAGCCATCTGGAGCTGGACCCACAAGCTGACTGCAGCTGGGCCCAGGTGCTGGCAGGCCTGGCAGGTGTCTGCAGTACCCTGACATCTGGACAGTGCAGCCCTGGCAAGTGCATGCCACGGCAGTGCCAGGGAGTGGCACTGGGGTGCGGGCAGGCTGTGTCAACTGCCCTGTGGCCTATGGAAGGGTATGTAGTGGCCACATGTGGCCACAGGCTGCCTGCACATGCCCCAGGGCCCCAATGTAGTCACAGGCTTTTAAGGGCCATCCCTGGGGCAGGAAAGGCGTCCACCCCTGGGGCCCTGGGGCTGTGCTGAGGCTGGTCCCCCAATGGCAGGGCTGACCAGGAGCAAATTTGCTCATGGTTAGCATCTACATGCATGCTACAGGGGGCTGGACTCAATGATCTGTAAGGTCCCTTCTAGCCCCTAACACCTATGAAGCTATGAAACTATGAAACAATAACTACTTGTGAGTAAATTTGCCACTTGCATTTGCAAGTGGCAAATTTACTTGTGAGTAGCGCCGTTTACTGCCCAGTAAGCACTTGCATGTGTAGAAACACATGCTTACTGCATGGTAAACTGCTCTACTGTGCAGCAAAGCATCTCTTGTAAACACGCCCGGTAATTACTGCTCAATAGTGTACATGTAGATGCTGACTGATGCTGAGGTCTAGAGCCAGTTTGCCTAGGGCGGGTGATCTAATTGCCCACATCCATTAAGCCTTAGCAGGCTGCATGCAGGAACACAGGTACAAGCAGTCAGTGTGGTAGTGAGGCATAAAGGTAGGTGCAGTGGGTGTAGAGTTGGGGGCTGCTCACAGGACCATGCCGTTTATGCAGCTGCTGAACCAAATCCTCACTCCCTGGGACACCGGACAGAGCTGTGCCATGTTCTCCAGCATGGGCAGCCTGCCAGAGCCTCTGTCATAGCCTGGCATTGGTGACTCATCTGCGGAGGATCATCCCTCGGGGCGCCAGGAGCAGGTTCTGGTGCAGTCCCCACCCCCAGCCTTGTCCAGCAGCTCCGAGAGCCTGAGCCAGCAGCTGCCACCCAGGAGGACAGCCCAGGGGTGGCACCACGCACTGTGACAAGTTCCAGCTCCTCCCCAGAGGGGACCCCTGCCCAGGCAGCTACACATCCCCAGGATGCCAGCAGGAGCTGCACATCATCACTGCCTGCAGGGACAGATTTGTACTGCTAGGGATGCCTGCCATGGCTATCCAGTAAGCCCTGCACTGGGAGGAGGGCCGGGGGAAAGGTGGTGACGTGGTCATCTGGGCTGGCACCAGGTCTCTCACTCACCTCCAAGCTGCACACCTAGAGCCAGGGGCCCTCAGGGGGGAGGGCCCTCCTTCCCCCCCCCCCCCCCCCC
>NW_017729029.1:40301539-40320480 GCF_001723915.1 Gavialis gangeticus
CCCCCCCCCCCCGCTCTTCCTGGCTGAGGTCACCCTGCTCCGCAGAGTTCCCCCTCCTCTGCCACAGCATGCAGGGAGGGGGGAGGCAGGGCATAATTTTATTGAGCAGCCAGCACCCTTCTAGCTAGGCAGCCAGGGGTCTGTCACACATGGAGAAACACGCTGATGCTGGAAGTGGTGTCATCCTGAGGTGTGGGGGGGCAGGGACACATAGCGTAAGCGCAGGTACTCCTCCAGGCAGCAGTGAACATTGTGGGGAAGTATAGGCTTGACCAGGGTGATGTCAAAGCTCAGGATCCTGCACCAGTTTCTCAGGTGTGCCTGGAGCACCATGGCCATCATCATCAGCAGGGTATTGGTCAGGCACCCCTTGGTGTGCTCAAGCAGCTTATCATGGTGCATCCAAGAGACTCTCACCAGGGGCATGCTCAGGGCAGAGGCCATGTGCAAGGGGGACCCTGCCCCAAGCTGCCTCTCTGAAGAGCACCCCCCCCCAAGGGTGGGTAGGGGCACCTCCAGTTCTGCATCCCAGTCAGGTGGGACTGCTCTGCCTCCCAACCCTGGTGGGCATCGGCCTGGCACTGCAGGAGAAGACCGTCTGGCCTGCAGGAGGAGACAGGGGAGAGTGGGACTGGAGCAGCCTTGGCAGCTGCTGTCAGGAGCCAGCCCTGGCTCAGCCTGGTAAGGGGGTAGGGAAGGCAGGCTGCCTGCGGCAAGCACCAAGCAGGCCACCACTCCTGTGGAGAGCCGCATTCCCCCTAAACTTCTTCTTTTAAGTAGAAGATGAGACTCTAGAGCTTCCATTGGTGCCAATATATTTATTGGTGAACATGATATTGAAATGTAAAATACATAGGGTAAATCTTGTCAATAAATTAAAAATGAATCCAAGCAGTAGAATTTCCTTTTAATGCTGCCAAAATCTACAAGCAAATCAATGTACCAGGGTCAAAAGTCAAAATCTACAAGCAAATCAATGTACCAGGGTCAAAAGTCAGTTATTGGTTTGGTAGAGGGGTTCATAAACTCAGTAAGATGCTCAAATTAAACTACTTTGGAGGTCAGTCTTCAATTATTTTTAATTCCTAAATAAATTAAAGTTTTACTTAATAAGTCTCCGAAAATATAATCTTTACTTATGGTCTCTGTGCAACAAATTGGGGAAAACACGCAACATTTATTATCAAAAACAAAGAGAATAGATCACTTAAAGATGAAAAAATGAACTGAGTCTTAACTATGAGGCCATGAGAAGTTCTTCCCATTACAGCCTGGCTTTATAATTTTTTTTACTCTATAAAGCTTGCTAAGCACTTTAGGACTGTTAGATGATTTGTGCCTTATAAATGTCAGGCACCAGCCTTAAATAGGCTGCCTGGTTTTCCGTTATAAACACAATTTTATGGAATAATGTAATTTAGCCACGGTAGCTTGCAAAAGTTTGAGAAACATGGTTTGAAGGTTGCTAGCCAGGATGAAAATACTGTTACTTAAAATGCTCACAATTCATTTTGCAGTTAGGAAGTTAAAGGGTGATGACAACAGCAATAATTTGATTATTTTTCTTGCATGATTGTTAATGCTTGTTTTTCTTAAGGATGAAAAAGGGATGAAACTTCAAACGTAATTTCATAGGCTGTTCATCTGTAACGTGGATTCTGACAGTTTTAGAACAAAATTATTTTAGCAATAAATGTTGGTGTTGCCAGCTGTAATGGTTGGTGGTGATCAGGTAATGGAACAAATTATTTAGAGAATTATAGTCTAGGCTTTGTTTTCTAGTACTTAAGATAGGAGACTAGGGATGGACTTCTGTTTCCCTTTGAGCATGTACATGGCCATATTCTAGCTGTGTAAGCAATATTTTTGGCGCTTATGCATATGTTGCAATTTGATTTCCTCTGCAGCACGGTGGTTTGAGAATGCATGCATAGAATGAGCATGCGGCATGGGCTACGTAGTGGCCAAGTAGGTAGGCATCTACAGACATGTGTACCTATATGTAAGTTGCAGAAAAAGTCAGGGAAGAGGAGATCCCTCCCCACAAACCTCCCCACAAACCTCCAACACCCATCATGTTTTAGCTCCAGTAGTTCAGTGGTTGGATACTTTTCCAACAGGAAGCAGGAATCCTGGTTTCTAGGCTCTGGAGCCAGTCTCTACTACAAGCCCACTCTCTAAAGTTGTTTAAATCTGTTCGCTTCTCTCCATGCCTCAGTTACTCTACCAGAAAAATAAGGACAGCAGTATTTACCTTTCTAACAATGAGTTGTGAGGCTTAATTATTTAGTATTAATACAGTGCGTTGAGAAAGGTATAAGAGAAAAAGCAAGTATTATCACTGATACAGAGACTTGATATAGTCAAGGCATTAGGTAGTACAGTTTCTCATCAATTCCTGCGCTCAAGTAGGAATCCTCAGAGATGGCATCCGCCTGTTCCACCTGAACACGTTTGTTTAATTTATTCCATCTATGACTGGGAGACATCCAGATGTCATAGTAACCCCTGCTGTTTATAAACAAATACATGTATAAGAAAAATCCAAGAAATAGGCTGAGTTATGTAAAATGACTACATTTCTGCCTAACAGTTTTTTTTCAGAAGTAACTGAAATGTCTTATATATTCTGTTTCATGGAAATCTAAAAAAAATATACTTATTTAAAAATTGAAGATGCTCAACTTTTTTGTGAAAAAGAAATTCTGAGTTTCAAACCAGGCTACTAGCCATAGGTCAAATTTACCAAGACCCAGCATATAAGCTTTCTAATCAGAAATGCACTTTGTCACATCAAACAAGCATGTTAATGACAAAAGGAAAAACTTCTTTTTGCAATATAGCACTGGGAAAGAAGTGACAAAAATAGAATCATAGTCACGATATCTAGGATGGGATTTTCAATTGAATCTAAGTGATTTAGGAGTAGAACTGATTGGAAAAGATTTTTTTGTGGGGAAAAAAATCCTAGAAAGCTTGTATTGCTTTGCTGATAAAAAATTCCCAACATATACTTTTTTGTCCATCTCACTCACCAGCCACACTGAACTTCTAGGCCATATGAGCATAGGACAGAGGACAGGAAGGGATCTTGTTAGTTAATTGATTCTAGTCATCTGCTGTTGCAGTCAACCATGACAAAATCCCTCTATAAACCCATCATGTACCATTTTACAATGAGTGAGATCTCTTGCCCCTAGTACTACCATAGAAAGCTTTCAAAATTTCACGCTGCCAATAGTTAAAAACAACCTTCTGATTTCTGGTCAAAATGTACTGATGCCTGATAATACCCATGTGTTCTTATGCTGACATTACACTTCAGCTGAAATAGCTTTTTTCTACTGAGCTGGTAGAAAGGAATTTAGGCAAGGACGTTTCCACCAAGGCCTATTCTCTCCTAACTGCCAAGACAACCAGTTATGTGAGCTTACATCATTCCTGGCACAAGGAAAATGGTTTCCTCCCAAGTCTTTTCAAAATAAAAAAGGATTTTTTATATAAGATTAGCATTTGGGAGGAAATTTCTTGCCTCTTCCATCTAATATTTAGGCGGGGTGGAAAGGCATTTCTGGACTAAAATAAGGTCAAGATGAGCTCCTTATGGGGAAAGGCTGACAGAGTTGGGATTATTTAGTCTGGAGAAGAGAAGACCAAGGCGGGATTTGATAGCAGTCTTCAAATACCTGAAGGGTGATTATAGAAATGATGTAGACAGGCATTCTTCTGTGGTTATAGGGGACAACAGTAGGAGCAAAGCCCTCAAGCTGCAGCAGAGGAAATTTAGGTTGGAAAGTAGGGCGATCTTGCTGCCTCTGACAGTGGTCAAGCTTTGGAACAGGCTGCCTAGAGAAGTTGTGAAATCTTCATCCCTGGAAATTTTCAAGAGTGGTTTGGACAGACAGTTGGCTGGGATGGTTTAGCTGGAAATGATCCTGCCTTGTGAGATCCCTGCCAGCCTTATTTTCCTATGATCCTTTGCAGAAAGCACTTAATACTGGTCCCAGGAAAATGAGCTCCCTTCTGGGTATCTCTAGCTGGACACAAAGATATAAGTGGTGCAAATCCCTAGTCATTTTTTAAATTTTTGACATGTGTATAAGGATTTATTAATGGCCAAATTGTACTTACATTCATAGTGGTGTTGTTTGTTGACATCAACAGTATTGAACTGGTGCAAGTGAAACAGATTTTGTTCCATTTTTATTATTCTTTTTATTAAACAAATGAAAGATTATGATCTGTGAACTCAATAGGTAGTTTGGATTATTACTGCATCTCCCTTGAACTTTTTTTCATTTTACAGTAAGAACTAGAGCATGTCTACACTGCTACCTGACTATGCCAGAGAGAGCCACTGTGCAACATGGCACACCTGTTCTACACACTTACATACCAACAAATGTAACTTAGCTGCCTTTAGCATGGTAATAGGTACGTGCCAATATGTACAGCCAAGACAAAGATCTTGTGGTACATGCGCAGCGCTGCTCTGAGAGCAGTTATTTTTTTGTGCATAGTGGATGCATGGGGCAGAAATACCATACTTCATGGTCATGAATACAGTCTAGAGGAAGAACAGATATGACTCTAGAGTTCTGCTTTTAGATTTTTGCCTTGCTTAGTCTCACTTTTCATTGTTGACACAGGGCATAATATGGATGCAATAAAGGTACCCTTTTCCCTTGAACTCAGTTCAAAAGAAGTCCTATGGGAGCCAAACTGATGCTATAGTAGGCTGGACAGACTTTTTAGGTTTCTGCAATAAACAGAACAGCATTTTGGAGTATAGTAACAGCATTTTACAGTGAGCATTAAAAACAGGAATTAATAGGTTGGAATTCCCCAGTACAGAGACAACTTCCAAGGTGATAAGCAGAAAAGGAGCAAGCTACCATCTATTTCTTTTGCTTCAGTAAATTACTGTAAATAGTAAAATCATGTTGTGCTTAGAAGGGCCAAGTAAATTTTTGAACAACTAATTAAGCATTTCAGCAGGCCATCCATATTCACTGAAACACATAAGCACAAACTTAACTTTAAGTCACAAATTAACTTAACCAAATAGTTAAAATTAAGCATGTGTTTAAATGCACTGCTGCTCAGTGATGAAGGTAAGCCTGTACTTAAATGTCTCACTGAACTGGAGCTTTTAAAATAGATCTAAATTATTTGTTGGTGCACAGAAAATATGTTTAACTTTTCAGTATTTACTGGCACTAACATTCCTATTTGTTGGGGTCCTCTGCTTGTCTAAAATATTCAGGTAATTTATTTCTCCATTAATTTAAACTAAGCAATTTACACCAGCATCTGTTAAAGGTTAAATGATGTAGCTTTAGATTACAGCTGTCTTACTCTGTATAACAGTATATAATGCCATTACAATTCCCTGGGAAGCAGCATGATGCTGTTATACAGACTGCAGTTATAATATTCTATCCTAATGAATGTGTTGCATATTCTCTTCCATGCCCCATCTAAAAAGGATGTCTATCTGATACAGCATCCATCTGCAGAGTCTGCTTTCTTAATTTGGGTCATAAAATTTCATGTTTAATCTCTGGGGGTGCTCAGTTCCATATCTGGAGCCACCAACCTGGCAGCCATGCTTTTTTCAGGTGATGGGTTTTTTGACACTGGGATATCCAAGAGGAGAGAAGCCAGAAGGGAGAAGACACGGCCTCCCCTAGCACGACAGGAATGAACAGGCCCATCCTAGCCCTGGTGAGAAGTTGTAAGTCCATAAGTACAGGTACAGGCCCCCTGCCCTGGGGATGGTTGGGATTCTGTATCCAAGGCCTGGGGCAGTCCTGTGGGTAGAATGAGGAAAAGCCAAGTGTAGGAGCAGGTGGAGGTGGGTGGGAACTTACCACTCAGATTGTGCCTCTGTTGCAGAGGCATAATCTATGAATTTTGCACCCTGCGTAAATGTGTCTGCTCCCAGAGCAGGTGGTGCCAAGTGTTGGAGAATGGGCTGGGCGACAGAAGCTGGGGAGAGGGATGGGGTGGGGGAAAGAAATAGAGTGGTCTTGCCTGCCATGGGTGTCCCCACACCTGTCTTTTCTGGTCGGGCAGTGCAGGACTCTTTCTGCCAGGCTCTTCCAACTGAGTGCTCAACAGCTGCTTCAGCCCAGCTCCTATGGCCAGGCAGAGTGGAGCTGTTTGCTGTGGCAAAGACTGGAGGCTGGGGGGACCAGAAAGGCACCCCCTCCAAGTCAGCATCCAGGGCATCTGCGCCCACCACCCCTGCCAAGTTATACTCTGTTGCAAATTAAAAGAGCCCTTTCCTGTCTACCAGATCGCAGATCCCAAGGAGAGAGATCCTACCACTGCCCTGAAGTCTCTCTGGGCCATCTTGCTCTGCCTCTAAAGCCTTAGAACTGAGTCTCATCATGTAGAGCTCAGAAGGGGAGAGATCTCTGATAAACAGGCATCCCCTACCTATACCTATGGACTTTTTTCTTAGTCTGGGGGGTGTGAGGGGATGGGGTGAAGGTGACAATAGTCTTATTTGCTTTAAGTCCTCTACCTGGATCAAGTCTATTTATATTCTTTGTGGCTGGCATCAGCCAAAGGAATTTTATGATTTTTAAAGGACATAAAGCTCAGTAAAGATCAATTAAGCTGACATGCCTTTTCCTTTATATTCCAAAAGATTTTATTTAGTGGAACCAAGTTGTTTAAAAATACAGGTTTGAAACTACAGAAACACATTCAGAAACATATATTACATTTATAGTCTGAGGTCTATTGAAAACATAGGCCATACAGTAAAGCTTCAGGGCCTGATCCTGCAGGTGTCCTGTGGACAGAGTTCCAACTGACATGAGAAACTTTACAGAGCTAAGCAATAAATAACTGCAGAAGGAGGGAGACATTAAGAATGTTAGAAAAGTGAGGGAGGGGTGAGTTTCCAAAATAGGACTAAGATATTTATATACAGCACCGAATGCAATGGGATTTTGTCCTGACTGAGGGCCCTAGACTGTTTCCCAATACAAATTGTAAACGGAATGAATGCCATTCCATATGCCAAATTCAGACTAGGTCTATACTTCATTCAGGGGATGGGGCCATAACATGTCTACAAATCTAAGTCACACTACATATACATTTGAATGCATATGATTCTATGATTCTGTCCTATAATTCAAATAAAGACATGGTGGCATGGGCACCAATCACCCAAGTACTCATGATCCTGAATGGGCTTGCACAACCTGCATTTCACTCTGTACCACTACATCTTTATCATAACCAATGGCCAAGCTAGCTAGATAAAAGCCAGCTCATCTGTGCCCATGCATGTTACAATCATATTTTTTATTGCTGTGCAGATACAGCCTCAACCTCTGCATTGTTATCCTATAATCTTCCTTCTTTCCCTGTTGACTCTTATCATTCACTTTAATTATCTGATATTTGAGGCAGGATTGGCATATTTTTCATGGAGATACAGAACCTAACACAATGGGTTCCCAATCCTCAGTGGGATCTTCCAGTGCTATTTCATGCCAGTAATAAAGAAGGAGACTAAATCTGTGAGATGGAATTATAGGAGGTGACTACAAAATGGCAGAAGCTACAGAGGAGAGGGTTCCCTTATCCCATCAGTGGTGCTACAGTGCAAGAAAACCAGAACTGAAGTTTGTACTAGACAGTTAAGGGAGTGAAGAGGTGAGCAGAACAAAGTCCAAGGCATAAGCTGGCACAGACCACAGAGGAGTTTAGAAACAAGGGTGGCCATTCTGAACTGGACACCAAACTACATTTATGAATATCAGAATGGTGTGGTTTAAGGACAATAGCTAAAATTTGAGTCTAGACTGCATCTATTCCAATCATATAGACAAGTGCAAAGTAAAATGTATATAAAATGCAAAATGGGTACATCTGACATGGTGGCATTTTCCACCCATTCTGCACTGTTGTCAGTGGTCACCCAAAGACCAGGGCAATGTAGTTAAATCATTTATCATTGATTTGCTTTATATCCTCATTATATGCATCACTTTACTACCAAGTGTCATAACTGAACCATAGCTATTCATGGAACTCTCATTTGGCTTCATTGCATTTACCTGGAGCTGATCAATTTGTTTTTCATTAAAAAAAAAAAGATGAAACATAGGGCTTTCTTTTTCACCAGATGGTAAATGGATGATCACAGGAACAGTTTTTTCCAAGGTCTCTGTGGATGAATTTCTGATAGTATAGTAACACACTACATATCATAGGAGCAAATGCGACTAATGGAAATTGGTCCAGTAAACAAAACTTGGGACCCTTCGATCTTTGTGCAAGAACAGTGACTATTGTTCCCTTGCTCAGAGAGTTTCTTTGAACTTTATGCTGCTCCATTCTTCACTCTTTCAAATATTTGCATCACCTTGGCTACTGGTACACAGCCTTCTCTCAGGATGCTGATGCCACCTTGAGGGAGGAAGTACAAGACAGTGAAGAGAGTTGCTGGTACCTGAATCAAAGCTAAAAGGAAGGGAAAGGTGCCTCACAAGGAAGCACTCACAAGAAACAACCACTAAGGTCTGTTAGAGCCATCATTTCCCAAAGTCTTGCAGTAGGCCAAATGACAAGGCTTTGTAGATGGTAAAGGAACAAGATGTCTCTTTCAAAAACCTAATATCTCCTCAAGTTAAGCAAAGGCACTGATTCAGCTTCAAGGCAGATATCACACACAGCACCTACTCATGAACCAGCACTTCCTTCAACAGCTTTCCATTAGCGGCCTGCCACTAAAGGAGTGATCACATCTAGTCCTTGTTAGCTTTGAAGATCTAAGATTATGGTCAATTGGCTGGCTGCCACCTCACTCCAATGGTGCCACAACCTCAACCAAACAGCAGGCTGTTTCAAGGTAAAGTGTCCTGTCCTTAAAGCAGAGAAGAGAGAGCAGAGAAAGGAAAAAGGAGAGGAATCCAAGCCTACAACCTACTCTCCCACACAGAAAGACCTGTAACTTCTGTGGACAGATCTGTCTCTCAAGGATCAGATTCTTCAGTCACCTCAAGACCCATCATTGAGCCATAGTAGACATCATCCTCAAATCTAAAGGATTGCTGGTCACTGATGACATGGACAAATATATTGTCTTTAAGGCCTAAAGCTTTTAAAAAACTTTTAATTCAAGTCTGGGAAGATAACTGTTCCATGCTGCATGGAAAATTTAGGCCTAAGCTACCAACATTTTTGTTTTCCTGAGCCTTAATTTCTATGCAGTTCATTACTTCTGCTTTCCTCTCTCATTCCACCTCACCCCAGAGGATTCTTTTTCTTCCCTTTGCTCCTGTACAGCCTATCAATGGATTATTTAGGGTCAGTTGTTTGAGAATCATTATCATTGCCCTTTGTGCACACTGTGCTGAAACACTGACATTGAAATGTACCAAGGAAGTCTGACTGCTAAAGCAGAAAGACTAGAAAAATTAATTAGCTGTAAAGCTCACTTTCATCAATCTTCGTGCAGTTGACCACTGTGGATGCCACAACCTCATTGGATTCCCCATCACAAAGAACCCCTTCCAGTTTATGGCCAAGACGCCTAGTGGGAAAAAGGAGAGGGGATACAAAAAGATGCATATTATCTTGAGGTGAAATCACTGTGACACAGATGATCAACTCAGGGTCTACATACCACTTAAAAACTATGGCTTTAAGCATTTTATACATCTTTTATAAATGTTATCTGTACAAATATCATCTCTTACTATAGCCCTTCATTGTTGGGATACTCACGAGATGACCATGTCATGGTGCGTGCTGTCAGCCTCTCCACTGGGATTAGCAGAGGTGATCGCCAATGGGCCTGTCATGTCTATGAGATGCACCATGACAGTTTGGTCAGGCACTCTGATCATGATGCTATCTTTTGTTCCCACTCGGTCATAGCCTGCTCCAACCCCTTGAAGACAGAGAGACAGAGTTTGCAAGTAACAGTCTATCACAGTACATGGTGGACTGCAGCTTCTTCAAACTAAGCCCCCCCACCACCTTATCCACAAACTTGGTTGATTTTAACAATAGTGTTTTACACTAGATTAATATTAATAGCAGCACACACATCAGAAAAGCATGATGGAAACTATAAATATTAGGAAAGAATTTGTGGGAATACAGACGAAGGTCCAGAACTTCAACTGGTATAAATTACCAAAGTTCAACTGACATTGTGTCACAATGCTGAATTCACTGGTATATAAGGCATACAGCTGGAAGGACTTTCTAAGCCACTGAGTCTGGGGCTTGCTTTTCCAGCAAGCTGCACCAACAGCTCCCACTGTTAAAAAATCTAGCCTCTAATATTTATTTATTCCTTTTTATAGGAACTAATCCCCTGAAACATTTTCAAGCAAGTTCTGACTGAAGCATCCTAATGACAGAAATTGATTTATGCATTTTTTGGGTTTTTTTCTTTTTTGCTTTTTGCTGGGAAGTCTGTAAGGGCTAGTCTAGTGGAAGAAATGTTCATAGAAAAACTCACCTGGGCCTCATATTTTTCTGACCCACTCATAAGAGTGGGTCACTATGAGCCAGATATAGGGACTGCACCCAATGTCACTGAAGTAGGAGCCCCTGGCAGTCGTCCTTTCTAGGGAGGTCACTACTAAATCTGACTGGAGTCACCATATTATGCTTCTCATTAGCCCACAATGACTACATGTGATAAGGCTCCCAGGCAATAGTACCTTCCTGATGTGTTTTTACTTTGCTAGAGGCTGGAATATATCTTTAGTAACAGGCTAGGGGGCTGTGCAATCTTTGAAGACAGAACATTAAAAGGCTGAAAAAGGAAAATGGCAATGGAAATGCCCATCTCACCCACCTAATTTCTTCAGCCATTCCCCTTTCTTGACAATGCAGCCAATGCCTCCAGGGTAGACATTTCCCATGAATTCCCAAAGAAGAGGACTGAAGGGGGGAGTAGCAGCTCGCAACTGATCCAGGTTGGAAATAAAGATGCAGATGGGCTTTTCTTGAGGCCTGTCCTATGAAAGTTGAAAAGAAGAGAAGAAAATAAGATACAGAGCATGACAGTGGTATGGTTAATGTACAGATGAATGCAGTCCATTTGCTTCCTATGTTGCAGCATGCTGTATGCCACCCTGATACTCAGAGTGTTTTGGGACTTCTGTCATCTCTGGGCTTGGCACATTCATATTTAAAAAAAATAGAGAGACCTGTAACTTCCAGTACTGGTTCCAATACTGGTTGCATCTGCACCCTTGCTCTAGATGCAACCAATAAAGGGGTAAAAATTATCTTCCAAAGCTACCTCTAAGTTCTTAGTACTTTGTGTCCTCTTAGATACACTGGTGTAAATCAGGTGTAATTCTGCTGTCAGAAAAGCAGTGCTGGAAGGGTGAGGCTGGAGGGGTAAGTTCTGGTTCTAGGTCTATTCCCCTAAAACAACTTGTACCTGAAAGCCTTCTTTATTCAGTTCTCTGTTGCTCTGATTTAATGGTAGTGAAATAACAGTGGCTTCAGACAGTGGCAGTAACACCTCCTCTCACCATCTGCCTTCACATATTTGTATGTATATGTATGTATCTATATATGCATGTATATATTTTAATAAATCAGACTTTGGTGGAATTAAAGAGATCAAAACAGTGTCTTCTCAGTTCTTGAGTTATATCACTTTCACTAGAGCCAGGTGGCTAACCTATCAGGCATGCATTTGCCTTCTGTTTATATGGTTTTGAGAGGTCAGACATGGCACTGAAAGAGGAAATTATAAGACAGCCTCTGGTACTGATGCTTCATCTTGATGCCAGGTCAGAGAGTCTATAACTCTTGTATCTCTGGACTAGCCAGGAAACTGCTTAATGAAAAAAAAGACAGTGTCAAACAAATGCTACAGCTCTAAGATACAAAATTTACATGCACTATTTTGGGATATTTTGATTTACAATTCCAGCCATTTATAAGCTCTTACAAGAAAACTGGGCCAGGTTCAGATTTGGCCCTGAAGGTCACAAGTTTCAAGGGTGTTTCTATTTTGAGGATTAGAATAGGCCCCGTATCTGTTTAAGTTATAAAAATCTATACTGTCCATATACAGTGCAATAGAAATTAGCTGCTCCATGGAAGTTGGTGTGTTGCTGTTTCTGAAGCTGATGTATCTAAGAGCAGGCTCTGGATAGTGGACCTCCATTATACCTACTTACAAGTTTCTCAATAAATGCTGAACAGTCGCACATTAATCAGGCGCATGGTGTGGAACTTCATTCATGCATATATACAAATCTGACTGGTTTACAAATAGGCACACACAAGTGGTAGGTAATAAGACAGCAATTGATGCATTCTCACCTTGATTTGGTAGATCTTCTCAATGGCTTCTGGGTGTTTGCAGGAGGCACCCAAAGCATAGACAGTGTCTGTAGGGACGCCACATACTGCACCTGCATTCAGCAAGTCTGCAATGGTCCTTAAGCCACTGGTACGATAGGATCTGGGACAGACACAGGGTGGAGTATCTTCTGTATCTTTCTTAGACATCCCAGCCTAGAAGTGGGCAGGGAAAATCCATGAATTAGCTGAATAAATTGCCATATTAGATACAGCAAATCCACTGCCTAAAAAATGAAGCTGCAGTGGAAAAGTGACCTAGAGAAACTGTCAAGGAAAATCCTGTATACTTCCCATAGATCCCTTTGTAGGGTTCCATCTCAAGAACTTGCTCATGAGTCACCACCTCTGCTGGCAATACAGTTCCCCAGAAAGAAAGGATTTGAGCTGTCAAATTGATCAATCCTAATGAAGGACTGATTGATTACCTGGCTCATGCTTCCAGTACTGTAAATTATATTTGGAGCAATCAGATACAGTGGGAAGGGACTCTTGCCATTCAGACTGACAAGGTCATTAATTTCCAAAAGTTTATGTAATTCAACATTACTTAGTCCTGTTGAAAACTCAGAGATTTACAGATCACTAATGTTACTGACCCTATGCTTTGGAGTTGGAGTGGAGTATAGATTACATATGTGCATTTCTTCTCCCCAAACCTTCAGCTTTACTCTTGATGACCCAGAACTTATTTTCAGCCCTTCACTCACTACATAGGAACTTTGTGTCTGGGATTTTAGAGCAGACTAAAGATATTAAGGGCCAGAGGACTTCAATGGAGGTGAGATTCCAAAATTCCCTTAAATTTCTTTGAATACCAAAATACCAGAATAACATCATTTAGGATGTTACCAATGGACAGTGAACTTATTACATCACACTAGCAGCCTCTTACTTTGAAGAGAGGGGGTCCCATCATTATGAGGTCTTTGCCAAATATACAGTTTGCAAGAGAGGCTGTTGCTCCATAGAGGCAGATGGCACTGAAGATAGACAGCATCACAACTGAAGAAAAACAGGAGAGCAAAGGTGAGAAGAAATCAAGTCCTGTTTTTTCCCATTATTTCCTGTCTTGTTTCAAGCCATTATTTTCTCCCATGCAAAATTACATTTGCAGCTCAGCATGCATGCACACAAGGGACTGAAACCTCAACATACTTACATGTTATATATTAGTCTGTGAGCTAATTGAATTATTTTGTAATATTCAGCAGTTGTTTTCCAAAGACCTGCTTTCTCAAAGAAGCCAAGCCATATGCTGTATGTTACATTTAACAGGAAGTTCCTCAACTACTGTAGGTCAGTGACTTCAAGGGAGCTACACCAATTTATACCAACTGCGTGTCTAGAAGCATGGTCTGTTTCTTAGAAGTGCTAAGCATCTTTAGTTCCCCTTTAATCACTTGGGGTTGGGGCTGATGAAGAGATTCCTTAGCTATCTAGAGCAAAGAGATTCATACCTAAGCAAAAGGATTCCCTTGCTACTTATAGCTGAGACACTTGGCCAACCATGACTAGTACCTTCCCTCCATTAGCCTTCTGATGGTGATATACAGCATTTTCCCACCGCTTTTTCATTCTGAACATGCTCAGAACACCTTTGCCCATCTAGATCCAAATCACTGAATTTCTTGATTTAAGACTGTGAGGAACTACCTGTAAGTTCTAATCATGACTTACTCTCCAGTGGCCCAGGGAGGTTGTCTACTGTAAAGAGCAGGAAACAAATGATCAAAACCTCCATCACAATGGTCAGGCAGAGAAGGACCAGGTTAAAGTAAGAAGCTGTAAAACAAGAAGGAAGGAAAAATATGTCATAGAAAGGTCTAAAGATATTGGTATAGCACCCACAAATTCCTAACTCAAGTGAATCCAAACAGATTATGGTGCCCGATGCTCTTTTGACACATTTACCCACCTTCCTTTTGGTATGGGAAGGTGAGTTATAGTTACCATAGTTAATCCTTAGGTTTTGAAAAATCATGCTACCAAAACCTTAACCCCAATTTTTATCACATCTCACATGGAAACATTTGCATAAAATCCCTCAACTCTCTGATTTATAGCAGCTGTCCAGGAAGCTTTCAAAGGGGTTAAACCTGTGGTGAATTTAGACCAGTTTGTCTTGTACTTTTATTTTAGCTGAATCTTTTATCTTGAAAAGATCTTTGATCCTATTATAACTTTCCCTTCCCTCCCTCTGGTAGTCTTTAGTGAGTGTTACAGTCTTTGTAACCCAGAACTTTCACTCTATTAGCTCTCAGTGCTGATCTTTTGAACCCAGTGCAAAGTGTGCTGGACAGCTGCCTGCTATTCCCAGCTGTGGTTGGCCTGTTGTTATGACGTTGGGCACGTCACATAGCTGTTTCCACTTCCACCATTTCTTCCTTTCTCATCTATAATGAGTGAAAGTTCTTTGAGGCATAGGCTGAGTCTTACTATATGTTTGTATGGCCCTTAGGACAGTCGGATTTCAGCTAAGAATGAGGCATCTAAGTACCAACCTAAAATCAACAGCAATCGATTAACAATGATTTATATTGCATTAAGACTTACCTAAAATCATTAAAAACACATTGACCACCAAAAAGGCTACAGAGCCTTCTGTGAATCCTTCATCATTCCATGTGTTAATATTCAGTAAATGACCTGAAATAGCACCAACACATTTAGCTGTGACCAAAATATGAGGGGCAGGGTAATAAAAGAGTAGCACATGTACAGTTGGTGTGATTGGAAAGTGAATTAATTTATGGTGATTTTCAGAAGAAACAAAACTGATGAAAACATTAGGTGAAACATTTTTTGGTTCCTCTGACACAAAGACAATAATGGATGATTCTCTGGTGGTAACCTGCTGTCTATAAAAGGTTGCAGTGTCTAGGGCTTAAAAGCTGACTCCAATAAAATTAATAACAAAACTCCTAGTGGGAGCTAAGACATTATCCTAACATTTTCCAGTTAGAACATATTGTAATGTGAGCTGTGACCAATTGTGTTAATGCAAACTAGGACTCATCCCCAGTGTTCCCACTTTCTTCCTTCTCTTTGCTGCGAGAAAAGATTAACATAATGCAAATAAATCACCTAAATGAATAGATATGTTAGTTTAAGGAGGATTCTGCTTTGGAGATTATATGAAAAGCAGGTTGTTTCTTAAAAGCCTCGTCTTGTTTTGAAAAAGATCAATGAAAAGATAAAACAGAAATGCTGTTACCTGCCATCCGCAGCCAGGTCCATGTTGCCCAAATAGCCGCATAACAGAAAGGAAGGATGGACCCAAATTTTCTTCCTCGTTGGACCTGGATTCTACATACATACAACTGAAATATGGCTCCAGGGATTAGCACTGAGGGAATAGTGAGGTGCTGTCTTGTGTTGTCATTTGAAGTACCTTGGATAGCAGAAAGTGCAGCCAGGCCATTGCAGATATAGAACAAGGCATCCGAGATTTCAGAAGTGGTACCACTTGGGATATTCTTGGTCCTCATGAGGCTGCTTTTGACGCTCATCAGCACACTTTGGAGTGCTGAACTAGATGTAACCTGGACACCAATTGGGATCAGAGCCTTTTCACCTATTGAGTTAATGAGGCTGGCAAAAGTGGCATAGAGTGAGATCCCCGAGTAAAGGGTACAGGCGACTCCAAAGAATATATAAGCCCCTGTGATTGGAATCTGATGGATCGTGGAGATAGTGAGAAGAATGAAAGCAGAATTTTGTACCACCTCTAGAGTATCCATATTAAAGGACATAAAAAACAGCATACAAGCAGTGGCCAGGAAGAACCAGTCCCCAATCATTCCCATCCTGCTCTGCTGCACATTCTCTGTCCTGATGAAGACTGTGAGTATAAACTCTTCCCAAGATATCACCAGCCAGTAGAGACTGTGGAAGCCAAACTTGGTAGTGTAATAAGCATCATTTCTTAAGTAACTATAAAAACTGGAGAAAAGCTGGCAGATTGAGATGATAGAAACCCAGACTACTCCTACATAGAAGGTCTTCATGTACCCAAAAGAGTAGAAGGCAAATATGAAAGGGGAAATGGTGTCACATAAGTGGCTTAGGGCCATTGGCTCAGCATACTTTGTGTTCTTTTTCTTTTCTGGCCCAGTGGTTTTGGAAGAGCTCTTGTTAGCTGAGCCCAAAAGCAGGACATTGAAGAGAGGATTCCCAAAACCTGGTAGAACATATCTTTGGGTGATGCCTTTGAAAAGGAGAGTGACAGCTCCATACAGCCCACAGACAACAATGATCAGCTCAAGTATCCCTGATACAACCAGCGCCCACTGGCCAAACAGTGCCACAGCTTCAAACACCAAAGTAAGGGTAATGGCTCCAAACACAAAGGGCATGATGTAGTTCACTGTGGCTGAGCAAAAGGAGAGGATAAATGAAATTAAAATATAGGCCAGCAACCCAGCAACAGCAGTGTGATTAATGGAGGGGCTGGTAGCATAGGTGGAGAGGAGATGAGTAGCATTCTCTGATACTAGGTTTGTGTTATTTAAAGAGGGATACGCTCCTGAAATGATACTTGTGGCCCCATAGCTACTCCATAGAGCTGCAAATGCCAAAAAGGCTGAGCCTCCAAGATGGTCATATTTCCGGAAGGCAAGGAACCCAGCCAGCATCTGGGAGAGTCCTCCAATCAGAATGAGGTGGACCCCTAAAAAAACACAAAATGATATGGAAATAGAAATGCCACTAGAAAGTACACAAAAACAGCTGATGTGCATGATTGAGCAATGTTGCCAATCATATTTTGACTACACAACTCTAATGCATGTAATATTGCTAGAACTGTAGCTTTTGGTTACAGGCTTTCTGGGTCTCTTCTCCCTGCCTTAATGAACAAACTTTATGTTGAACCTTGCTGAAATGCCATTGGATTCCCTTCCCCCACCCCTAGCATATTGCTGGGTGCATCTACATGAGACACGTTAATGTGCATTAGCTTAATTTAATGTGTGTTCTGGGTATGTGTCTACACATGCATGCCCCTAATGTGCAATAAATGAATAAAGTAGGTTAATCATGCCTAAATTTGATAGGTGCATTTGATTAAATGCACATGTTGACATGCCCACCGTATACTTTGCAGGAAGAAGAGCCAACCAGAGCTCCACTTTGGCTTCATTCTCATCCAGCTAGATGAGGGGGAGGTGGAAGGCACTAACTGATGGTAAAAGTTTGGACCTGATGAATAGAAAATCTGGGTGGAGGCACTATTCTGTAGTGTCTCCATAACTTCTATACCTTAAGGAATGCACATCCTCATATTTCTCCACCCCTCCAGACTGAAAGCACCTTTCATTTCAGTGTATTGCTGGTATTTGTCTTCCTGATGTGATTCAGAAAGGGGGACAGGTGAAAAACATCTCAATTTTTAGATGGTTGAGCTTACTGAGGGCATATTTCCCAACCAAAAAGAGAACAACCATAGCTTTCCTTACAAGTCCAATTCCAATTGAACTGTGACCCTCCATTATAGAAGAGAAAACCTGTTCCCTGCTTACCTGCCAGGATGTTTTCCACTCCCTCAGGTCTGATGCCTGTGTGAGCAGAAGAGAAGTTCTGCAGGCAGATGAGGAAGGCACTGATAACATTAGCCAGGAGCCCCAGGACTGAAGGTTCACTGTAGAACACTGCTGCAAAACCTTCCGTGCTTGCCATGGCTGACCCTTCTGCCAGATAATAAAACATTGACAAGGGTTAACAGGTAACCCAAAGGGTGACCTCACCAAGAATTCTTTCTCTTTGTATACACATTGTGGCCTCTTTGCCTGGCATAGATAGCCAATTTAGACCATTACGAGGTTGTTCCAAAGAGGCCTTGGGGACACAGCACTCTGGAAAATTAGCCCATCTACTTAGAAGCTTAAACAAGGGCCTAGAAAGCTAAATTTAGACTCCCATTTTTGCAGATTGTGACCTTAACCTCTCAATATCTCAACCTTAACTTGGTGCTCAAATTTTATGCGGGCACTGAGGCCAAATGAGATAGGTGTTAAGATGTTGCAGCAAGGGCAGCGTATAGAAACAGCTCAGCCAATTAACAACCTCTGCCTGGAAAACAGGCACAAAATAATACAGTCTTGTCTTACAAATAAAAGAAGTCTTTTTCTGGAAATGATTTTGGGAAGCAGATGACAGCAAGGGAAAAATCTCTTTGAGAAAGGGCCAGTCTTTCTGTTCCTTTGATTACATGTGACCTATCACCAGTGAGCTCCTAAATGCTACTACAGTACTGATTATTATTGCTATTATTATTAGAATATAACAACAGCAATGATATAATAATAACAACAGCAACAGTAATAATTACAATTTGCTTGCCATGCAGTTTATAGTTTCTTGGTTCTGATACTGTCTCCATGTCAAAGAGGTACCTTCTTTTCCCTCCTTGTTTATCATCCTCGCATTACATTTGCTTATAGTCATAAGCAAATGAAGATCCTATAATGGGTAAATGAGAGTCCAGAGTTGAATTCTTAAGACGTTCAGCCATGAGCAGGTGCTTTGTTAGCTCTCTCTCTCTCTCTCTCTCTCTCTCTCTCTCTCTC
>NW_017729029.1:40320587-40324028 GCF_001723915.1 Gavialis gangeticus
CTCTCTCTCTCTCTCTCTCTCTCTCTCTCTCTCTCTCTCTCTCTCTGTCTTCTCTTTTAACTGGAATTTTCCAAATCCCCCTTTTTTTTAAACCGCAGTGACTAATAAAGATGTTTCCCAACACCAACTTTCCATTCACCTTTACATCCCAGTACCATGAGCTAGGGTTTGCTTTATGAAGGTTCTCTCAGGGCACATAGACTAAAATAAAATACCAACATTCTTGTTATTTTATTATTTTTAGAGCTCTGTGTGACTTTATTGGAGATGGCAATGGGAAGGGGGAGTGACATCATATTCCCAACCATTTCCAAAATGCCTCTTGGAAAGAAAGCATAGACAGTGCAACTACTGTTGATACATTAAGAGAAGATTACATCTGGGAAGTGCTTCTTCTGAACAAGAAACAGTTGGAAAAAATAATTAATATAGGCTCTGCTTAAATCTCTGTTCACCAGAGTACTTTAGTATATGAGTAACATTAAACCTGCCAGTATTGCACTGAAGGATGTTGCTGAGCCAGGGTTTTTGTTGCATTTCAAACCATTGAAATTGTGGCCCAGTGTGTTCTGCAAATTAAACAGAACACTTTGTGCCTCTCTCCTACATGCACATAGGAGAAGGGGTTATTTTTTTCACCAATGCAAGGAACTAAGGAAGCAATTTTGGTAGAATAGAACAGTATGAACCTTCACTTAAAACACTGAATTGAATCCACAACCAAAACATTCCTAAAGTTGAAAATGCTTAGTTAGTATTTTGTAAAGAGTTCTTCCCTCTCGGTCCCATCCTTTAAACATGTACAGCACTCAATACAGATCTGTAAAATAATTCATCAATTTAATTACATAGTTGTACTAAAGTTTAGACAGAGCATTTCCAAAGTCCTGATTCAAGAAAGCAGCTGAAACCAAGAAAGGTGTTTAAGCACATGCTTAACTTTAACTGAATCTCCTCATGCTCTGCTGAATTAGTGCCTAAGTGAGAGGTAGCATTATAATGTATCTCTGCTAAGAAACAGTATTCGGCAAGTGAAGTCTTGTACTACCTTCCCATCACAGTTTCCTGTGGTATGCTGACTATCACCCAAGGAACTAGAAACCATTAGTCATTCTTTCCAAAAGATCACACTGTTGAGGCTATAGCATGAAGAAATATCTGGGCTGGTCTTAGGGGCCTGTGAAACAAATAGTTGCATGAAAACATTTTATAGGTGTTTGCTAGTTCAAAGTTTGTCCAGGGCTGGCTTGTCTTCTGTGATAAAATCACTAATCACTGCTGTCCCTTTGCAGTTAGCTTCTGCCTCTAGCACTTCCTTAAATACCTAATTCTCTGCATCTCCCATCTTCTGGAGCCCAAAAGCTGTATATTGTTTTGGACACCAGCTGCAAATGTCTCCATCTTCCAGCCAACACAAAGCTGATACAATTGGAGGTTTAGGTTAATATTATGTTTGAATTTGCAGGGTCACAGGGGGAGAAGGGGAGAAACTCCCTCTTACGCTGGTACATTTCAGATTTCTTCCCCCACAGCACCACACAACAGCAAGCACAACTGAGCTGACATGAAGATATGTGCCATTGGTATAGGTCAGAGGGGAAGTGGGGGAAGAGAGGGTAATTTTCCCTGTCTTCGGCTATGCTACCCTCCCATTGCCCTTGCGGAATATGTCAATGTGGCTGACCATGTGCAAGGCTTGCAGCAGTCCCAATTTATTCCTTAGATGACTAAATAGTACAGAGTGACTCTGCTAAATAAACTGACTTGCTTTAAACTGAGTAAATACTGTAGCCTCCTGGGAAAGCCTGTGGAGAGTGAAGAATCAAAGTCATCTTGTAGTAGGAATAGCCCACCTGGTCCATTCCTTTTACTCATTTTGTTAAAACCAGCATGTTGCCTCTGGTGAGATGCTTGCCTAACAGGCTCCTGACCTCACCCGTTTTGTTTTATACAGCTTTACAGACCACAGCTTCCAGTCACCATGGCATTTAAGTTAATGCTTATGGGCAACATGGCAACTGAACTAGAGTGTCTTTTATGAGATGGAGCAGACCTTTTCTCCAATCCAGTTGATAGAGCCTTTGCCCTGCCTCCTTTTCTCATCACTTTTCCCACAATAATAATGTCCCCTTCCATTTTTTCTCCTTGAGAGAGAGCCACTTTTTTTTCCTTTTCCTTACACCTTGGAAAATGCCATTGGGTTCATTGGCCAGAGCAATTTTAAAGCAAGTATAAAGCAGAGCAATTATGATATGCCTTTTACAAACTGGATCAGAGGCAGTCTCTAAAGGAAAAAGTAATGACATATGTCATGAGTCTGCTATCTTTATTCAGACTGAGTAGCAGCTACCATTCAATTAATTCCACAGAAAATTGGACAGGGGAGCATAAAATGTCATTACATACATATGAATTACAACGATACTATGCTCCAAAAGTTTCACTGCAAAACATTTATTCTCTATTGAGATTTTGCTGCTATTTTATACTACATCTTACGAGTGATAACGGCAACTATTTATATAGATCCCTTTATCACAAAGGATTCCTAAATGTTTCATAAACTCTGTATGCAAAAGGCTCAAATGAAGTCAATTTGGGGCACTTACATGGCAGCTTGTAACCGTGTACAACAACATAGTTGTAGACATAAATGAATGCAAATTTTCAGATCATCAGCTGGTGTCAATTAGGAAGTCAATAGACCTACAGAGATATATACTAGCTGGTCTATATTTGGTGACATACCATAGGTTATTGCTATGGCATATTGTGGAATTAATATTGTGTTAAATTAGCATTTTATGTAGAACAAATGTCTTAATTGTACCATTTTACAGTTGTATCTTGGACTAAGCAAAACACGATAGCAAGTGCAGACATAACTATCTGTCAAATATAAATAAAGGATTAAGCAATCCACTTCTAGATTAATATGATGACTCCGAAATGCAGAAGAGATCGTTCTATGACAGAATGAGAATTATAAGATGTTTAGGTGAGATGAGAAAACAACATGATCCAATAGAATGAGCATCAAAGAAAAGTGTACATGAAGTTTATGACTCCTTTGTCTGAGTTACCTGATTTGAAGAAGTTTCAGCTGAGTGGCAGCAAACTCTCTTTTCCCTATCATTTCCTGGTAAGTAGTGATTTTATAGTCCTGAGCACACAGTAGGAGGAGCTATGGGCAGGTTGCTTCACACAGTGGCTCTTTCTGTATTCGAGGATCTGAGTTTTCTTTGAGTTCTACCACTCAGTTATTATCCTAACTCTTACTTCCTGAAAAGAAAGGGGTTTCCTTCAGTACACCAAGAAAAACACCTCCCCACCTTAACTGCCCCAACTTGGAGATACACACAAGCACCACCTGCATCAGTTCCATGGCTGGGGTCTGGGAGCTGAATCCTGGAATGAAAGTCACATTTTGTCATTCAGGTC
>NW_017729029.1:40329028-40341947 GCF_001723915.1 Gavialis gangeticus
ACCTCCCCAAACCCTACCTCTCCAGAGGCTGATGTCACCATTCTTGACATTCATTTGTAATAAACAAAAAAAACCCCAACCACAGTTGCTACAGAAGGATATATAAACCCTGGCACCAAAAAGCCATCCAAGTAGACACCTCGAGCATCTCCTGAGGTGAATATCCCAGAGAGAAAACAGCAGACACAATTAGAGCCATCAGCATGGTCTACTTAACTTTACAGGTAAATGCTATTCAATGTAGGAAATCTATAATATTTTATTTTTGTTTGTTTCATTTGAATTAGGTTTGGGGGCAGTTTCTCAGCTACTGTGAACTGTCATAACTTACTGACTTCAATGGTGTAATGTTCATTTGCACAAAATGGGGATCTGCTTTCATATTTAAAAAGGTTGGCATTTTCCATTGACAACTATGTAACTAATAAACTGATTCCTATTTTACCTTCAATTTTACCTGGTTCTAAAATGTCTTCTGTGGCTAGCTTTTACAACACGGTACTGTTCTTTTTAATGTTGTATACATCTTATTCATCATATCTACTCAAAATACGTCCTTCTCACAGGTGTAATGTGATTGCACTGTAGATCTGACTCATAATTGCACTGTACTATTTTTTTTCTGATTATTTTTGACATCTTGGACTGATTTCTAGTTAGCTTACAGCTTTGGAAAGTGACTTATTTATATCTTCAAGTGCACAAGCTCTGACAGTTAGTTGTATTGGTTAAGTTTATCTACCTCTTGTTTGCTTTGTTAGCTCTTTAATAACTCAGGGCTTACAAGTGCAAAGAGTGAAAACACTCTTAAAAAACATGATTGCTTTATATGACAGTCTCTTTCTTCTTCCTTTAGAAGGCCCAGAAGTTCTTGGCAGCCTCCCAGCAAGCACACAAAACTGCTGTTCATGGTTTGTGTCTTCCATTTAAAGGAATTTCTCTCTTCTACTTTCTGAACTCTTCTAAAATAATTATATAGTCATGTAAAAATTCGCAAAAAGGGCTGGGTTAAAAGTCTCTAGAAAAGTCTCTTGAATTATGTGAAGACAAAGTACAGTTTTTGATTATGGTAGTGATGATTGTACTTACTGTAATAGCTATCTTAGATATATGATTATTATTACATTTTAAAATGAATTAAAATGAACAAAATACTATATAAGTAGAAAAAGTGATTATTAGCCTTGTATAGAAATAAAAAATATTTATCTAATTTAGGGATAGATCATGTACTATAACCATTTACTTAAGTTGTAGCTGTTTTTGTTTGCCAGGAGCATGTTTTTGTGTTCCTGCATTATTCATTACTTCATTATTATATTTAATTTAGGGATAGAAATTACAATTGCTTGAATAATTCCCTGCAAGTTCTTACCTGTTATATGTCACTGCTGCTCTACTCTCAGCAATAGTGTACATTCAGAATTTCCCCACTAACATCGAGTAGAGCAGAATTTTGCTGTAGAGATTTTTTTAAAGCCCTACAAACACATACATTTGGCATTCTTGCAATACTTTCAGGTTTGTTCTTAATATAAGAGATCAAAGATTGTGAATAGATAAATTACAGTAATTTTTTAAAAGTTCACACAGAAACATCGGCTTTTGCCAAGTTTAATCTATAGGCTCTTTTTACCTCTTATTTTTATAGATTCATATCACAGAGAAAGCTGTTATCTGGATTTATTCACTGATGACAGGGAATAAATATTGCTGTCTATTGAATTCCCAAGGAAACTTTTCCTGGTGTGGTGGATGCAGTCAGAATTTACAGCTGAAACTAAGCTGCAGTCATGCTTTCCCCCCTGTACCTACAAGCTGCAATCATGCTTTCCCCCCACCCCACCTACAAGCTGTAATCATGCTTTTTCTCCCCCTGTACCTACCTTACATTGCTGTTTCCATGACTTCCAGTGCATATATTTGTAGCTTTCACAGGATGCACTCTAGATAAATGGAAGTGGGGGCATTGTTTAAGGCAGAAAGTTCTAAGCAGCTGCATGTGATTGTCAGATATAACTGATAAAATCTCTGCAAACATATGAACTCTGTTTCCTTTAATCACAGTAATAATGAGTCTTACAGCTGTGTTTACCAGAGGATTATAAGCATCCAGAATCTAGTGAGACTCAAATACATTTGGAGGCAAACTGTGAGTCAAGACGTTAGAAACTGAAAATTTCCATTTGACTTCATTCTTCAGTACAGCTAGTCCAAAGAATTTTTGATGGAACAGTTTTCTAATGAAGACTAGTTTTCATCCAAACTGAAATGTTTCACCAGAACATGTCAGTTTTGTTGCCATTTTCTGTAGGAAAAGGTTGGATTAAATTATTTTTACTTTCTCATTTAATTTCAGCTCTGTTAACATGTTACATTTTTTACATTATTGTTTAGAATAGCTTTCATATATTAAATATTAACTTTAGTAGCATGTTATTGTATGATTTGGTGTATTTTAAGATGTGTATCTGACCAAACTTATATTAGCTTCTAATGTTTGACATTATCGAAAATGAAACATTTTTACCTTAGCGAAACTAAACAGCATTCAAGCAAATCATTATGATGGGTGTAAATTGTCATTTTCTAGAAAATTACTTAGAAGATTATGAACTTTAGAGGGGAGGGTCTTTTCTCATTTGGAAATGAAAACACTTCCTAAAATGCTGGTAATTCTTGCAGAATAGAAATTCTGGTTTCTTTCCAGATCTACTCTGGGCATGTCTACATGTGCACCCCACTGCATGGTTGGTACAGCTGGTACACCAAAGCATTGGCAACGTGTAGGGGGTGCATGCAGGTGCATGTGCACCCTCTGAGCTTGGCGGTGTACCCCCTGCAAAAAGGCACTGCCAACACTGCCAGTGGCACCCATGGGTGGTTGCCAACTGCTGGTCAGCGCTCGCCATCCCCCACTCCCACTGCCAACAGTGCCACAGCTGCCAGCAGGAGCTCACCACTTGCTGCTTGCTGCTGCCATGCTCTCACCGCCGACAGTGCTGTTGTCTCCTGCAGGAGGTCACCATGCCCCACCAGCCTCTGGGGGCACACGGCATTTTTGCAACAGAGCAATCTGGTACAGCAAAGCAAGTACTAAATGACTGCGCAGTACCTGCCAGTACTGCACAGTCCCGATGGTGCATGGGTCATTTCTAAACCTACTGTGCAGTAGCAATGAGCGTTCACTCGGGCACTGCTGAAAAATAGAGCTGGGCTGCCTGGAGCCATGCTGCAGCTGCTGGTCAGCCTCCACCCTGCAGGATCGCTGCAGCTGCAGCCCCTGGAGACCCCCAGGAACCTAAGTAAGGCTGCTGGGACCAGCCTTCCCTACTGCCCCCCAGGTATCTTGCCACACAGCAAAGTGTGCCTGGCATGGGTGTTCCCCAGGGACATGTAGTAGCAGTGCAAGGTGCACCGCCGCTACTTGCCCTGGGGAACCAAACATCCACACACATCTGGACACACCCTCTGAGTTGAACCTAAAATTACAAGCTTAACACTAAGTACTTCTGTGGTCCATTGACTTCAGTAGACATATTCACAAGCATGCATATTTTGCCTTCCAGGATCAAATCTGTAAATAAACTGTCAGAAGATGCTAGGTCCTGCCCTCCTTTCCTGACATCATTATAAATTTTTTGCTTTTGATTTGGGATTGTGCCTATTTCATTTAAACTTATATAGCTCATTCCTGACAGAGCCCCATGCATATCAGAGCAAGACATCTCATTTGTCCTCACACAGATGCAGAATTTTATCTTATTTCTGCTTTTCATTAGAAAAGGTCATAGTTCTAGCTGAAAACTCTTTACTCTGTCTACAGACAACCCAAACATGACTGCACAGAAGACCCAAACCTAACTTAAGTCCCTTTGAAACCTCCTCCTACAGGTGAATTTTACGCCCCTGTGCAGGAGAAAGCTTTCTTTTATGTTCTGTTCATTTTTTCACAACTTTTTGTCTTTCTTCTTTTGTGACTTGTGCCATCGTGGTCTTTGAGCATTTTTCTATCCTTATTACGTGGGTACCCAAGACTCCTCTGAAGCAAGGCAATGCTATTATTCCAGTTGGACAGATGGGAACTGAAGCAAAGAGTGGCTAAGTAACTTGCTGAGGGTCACATAAGTTAGTCTGTAGAAAAGCAAGGTTCTTCAATTCTGGTCCTATATATTGAAGGCTTATGTTCTAACCAATGGAGATTCAAACTAAAGGCCAGGTTCTGCCAGCTTCCCTTAAACTGGGTAGTCCTGTGCCTGTGAGCTGCTCCACTGAAACTAGTAGGACTTCTTGACAAGTAAGCTACTAGTCCTGTGAGCAAGAGTGAAAGAATGGAGACTTACATGTCTACCCTTTGGATCTAGTGCTACAACTTGTCTGATAATTTCCCCTTTGTATTTATCTCCACAGTGCTGGAGAAGAGTGCTCCAAAGGAGACTGTGACCAGCAGCTTTGCCTCTTTCATCCACGGAGTCCGGCCAGAACACTTGTCCATTGTTGTTCGGCACAGGAGCAAAAGGATGATCCTTGATAGCATTGGGGTTGGGCTTGTAGGCAGCACAACACGTGTGTTCAATATTGCCCTGCAATACTGTCAGGTAAACACAGTATTTCACTAGCACTCTTACGTTCTGAAATTCTTCACCATGCTGCACAGTCAGGGGAAACTGAGCCCTGTATTGTTTCTGGCTTCCAGGCACAAGCTGGTGGCAAATTCCTTTTCTAATTGCATAATTTAGGATGCCTGAGCTGCTGCATTACTCTTTGCTAAGGGGAAAGAAGTTAAGCATTTGAATGGAAACTAGCCTCCATCAATGCCGGAAAAATGTTCAGTGTCTTCTCATGCTCACTGCTTTCCCTGTTACATGCTCTCCCTGTTACAGGAGCTGTACTCTTCAAACCCCATCAGCTCTGTCTATGGCAGAAAAGGGTTAAAGCTGTCCCCTACACTGGCTGCATTTGCCAATGGAGTTGCAGTAAGTCATTCTCCAGAATATCCTGTATATTGGTAGCACTGTCTAGTGTTACAAAGTGCTTTGCAATAGCAGAACCCCATGGTGGACCCCACACCTGGCATGAGGGAGTCAGATGCCTGGGATGTGACCGAGGGATGGATGGGCCTTTTGAAATTCTGACACAGGAAGGGTTACTGGGACCAAGAAGTAAAGTGCATCTCTGACCTGCAGTTATGTGAGTGGCATGTTTATTACAGTGCCAGTTAATACCAAATAACTCAGTAGATGCTTTTATAGAATTCGGTATTAGTATTATGGTGGCTTGTAAGAACCCAGGCAGGCACTAGAATCCCACAGTGCTAGGTGCTGTACAACTATGGTATTCACTGTGTTGCTATCTGTCTTTCATAACAGGCTCACTCGATGGATTTTGATGATACCTGGCACCCTGCTACTCACCCCTCAGGTGCAGTATTACCAGCTCTTCTGTCAGCTTCCCAGATGCTACCCGCAGGCTCCAAACCCAATGGCCTGGACTTCTTGGTAGCATTTAATGTGGGCATTGAAGTACAAGGAAGGCTGATGCATTTCTCCAGTGAGGCTCACAATATTCCTAAGAGGTAAATCCCCTCCTCTTCAGAGGACAGGAGCGTTCAGCTTAGCAAGAACTAAAACATAGTACAGTGATTTACATTAGAAATCTTGGAATCCAGGCCATGCCAATCTTATATGTGGCTCATTTAGCTCTGCTGTTAATGGCTACCTTACCAGGTTCTGGGGGAATCTGCCAAAACAACAGTGTGGCCCCAAACAGCCACTGCCTTGCAAAATTACAAGAGATGTATTTCACTAAAATATCTCCTTATACATCATTAGAAGATGGCCAACCAGTTTAGAAATGGGGTCAGGGAGGGTTCTCCAAGCGTTGAATCTTCTACTCAATTCTACATTAGTTTTGTTCAGGGAAAATTACCACTGAAGTCAAACTGTTAGCACTGAGGAAAAGACTTAAGATTTGGCCTATGCACTTGCAATGTGTGGTTAGGCATCATCACTGGCACCCATACAAATGTTACCCAGACAGAAGGGTGGTGTTTTACCCAAACTTTGCCCAAAGTGTGAATGATGACACAAGTGACAGGATGGGGAGTTTGGGCCCCCTAAATGTTCAGATTTTTATGACTGATAGGAGAAAATGTAATGTCCAGATACATTGTCCCCAGAAGGAGCAACAGGTTTTCTGGGCCAGATCCTCAGCTTCAATGGAGCCTCTCTGATCATCATCAGTGGAGGCTCTGATTTTGCAGGGTTTGGTGCCCTAGACGTGATGTGAGGTGGGGCTCAGGTGCTTCCCTGCTCAGCTCTGCAGGGGCAGGCAGGGCCATTCATACACCAGCCTACAAGATTGTTCCTGTAATTTCCCTTTCAGGTTCCATCCTCCCTCAGTGGTTGGCACCATGGGTAGTGCTGCTGCCACAGCAAAGCTCCTTTCTCTGAACAAATCCCAGTGTGCCCATGCCTTGGCAATTGCTGCCTCACTGGCAGGGGCACCTATGGCAAATGCAGCAACTCAAGTCAAGCCCTTGCATATTGGAAATGCTGCCTGTCTGGGGTTTCAAGCGGCGCTGCTGGCTGCTCGAGGGATGGAGGCCAGCCCCTTCATTCTTGATGACATCCCTGGATGTGCTGGATTTAATGCTTTCTATGGTGACTATCAGCCCAAACCATTAGCCCTGCCAGCAAACAACCACAAATTCCTCTTGGAGAAGCAAGATATTGCCTTTAAGCGCTTCCCAGCCCACCTAGGAATGCATTGGGTAGTGGATGCTGCCTTGTCTGTTAGAAACCTGTTTGTCAACCACTATCATTCTTTCTCTCCCTCTTTGATTCGTGCCATTGTGCTGAGGATCCCTGTGTCCAAGTACATCAACAGACCTTTTCCTGAGTCTGAGCATGAGGCCCGGCATTCCTTCCAGTTCAATGCTTGCACTGCCTTGCTGGATGGTGAGGTGGGCATCAGCTCCTACACGAACAGCAGTATCCATCGGCATGAGCTGATGGAGCTTCTAGCCAAGGTGGTGGTGGAGCATCCTGAGGATAATGTAGCCAACTTTGATAAGATGTATGGAGAGGTGGCACTGATTCTGGAGAATGGAGATGTCCTGACAGGCAGATGTGACACTTTCTATGGACACTGGAGGAAGCCCCTAAGCAGAGAATCTCTCCTGAAGAAATTCCGATCTAACGCTTCTTATGTGTTCCCAGAAAACCAAGTGAACACCATCATCACAACAATAGAAAACATGGAAGATCTTCCAGATAGCTCTCAGCTGGCCTCCAGCCTGTAAGGTAACATTTCTGATAAGTAAAGCATCATACTGAAGCAAAAATTCCTTAGTTCAAGGGACAGAATATTTTCTAATGTTAGAAGTAAAGTCCAGGGTAATAATGAGATCGAAGCACATATTTCAGTGCATAAGGAACCCATCAGGCAATGTGTATGTATGCATTTAGGCAATGTGTATGTATGCTCAACCCAGAAATAAGATTTAATTCATTCTTCTGTTGAACATAATTTGGTGAACATATCCCAGACCACACCATTACCACTACTTGGAAGTCTGACTGAAATGTGTGCGATCTCTAAGAAAGATGCTTTCTGAGATATCTTCCATGAACAAGGCCCTTCCCAAGAAGAAGGCAATAATTTGGAAGTGGTCAATTATAATGTATTTCTATCTGGAATGCTGCTGACAGCCTGGTTTGTAGAGATGTTTAACACTAATATTTCTTCTTATTCCAAAGTGCACTTCTGTTCTTTTGTTTACCTCTTAGATTATTATTAATTAGTTCTGCTGGGCAGATGGGAAGTATAGCAGCATTATTGTCAACAACCAGGTGTTGTAGATTCATCAAATGGTTTGTAGATCTTTTAATTAATATAGCAAGTTATAACATAGTTCTTTATTATAAAAATATGCCTTTTTATATGCAGCCAAAGACTGACTCTTCTTTCTGCATACATATCTAAATATGTATAATTATGTAGGGGTTAAAGGACTTAGAATGTATGTGTACATTGGCATAGATATCTATGATTGATTTCGATTACCTACTTATAGTATGATTTTCATGCAGGCATGACTTTTATCACTTAGATGAAATTACCTGTACAAAGAATTTATCTGTGAACTAAGGCAATGCTTGAATTTCTACTGTAGTTAAGGACATGGATGGATTCCATATGGGTACCTTTGATAGCATGGATGATTTTCATGGAAGTGAAGATCTTCCTTGTCATTTATTTATTTTCTCCTCATTGTTACTAATCCAGACTCTTGTATTGTGCATCATATTTGTACCAAACTTTTCAAAATAAATAACTGAGAAAACACTTATTTTCATAGTGTTTTATTGCTGGAATATACTAACTGGAAGAAACCATGGCTTATTCTAAGTATTTTTAAAATATATATATACCTGGATTTTAAAATAATGTTAGGCCATGCTCATGGCTGAGCAGCTGTAGTACTGTTTGCTAAGGGAAAAAATATTAAACACTTAAATGGAAACAAGTCCCTAATAATTCCAAATAATTGTTAATTGTCTTTTGGTCCTCACTGGATTGTCTCCCTGTTACAAGAGCTGTACTCTTCGAACACCATCAGCTCTGCCTATGACAGGAAAGGGTTAAAGCTGTCCCCCACACTAGCTGCATTTGCTGTGAAAGGGTCATCTATGAGCCTAATGTAGTTTGAATCCCAAGAGCCAGATCTTTTCATCATAGCTACACCAATGGAGTTTCACTACTTTAAATCATTTTAGGAATATCCTATGGTTATTTGCCTCAGAGTCATATATCTACATTGTAAAATAGAGGGTGAACTCTTTTGATAAGTGCAGTTAGCCACTGAGGTCTGACCAAAAAAACAGCCTGGAAAGAAGGCAAGAGAGTGTTTACAGAAGAGTAATTTACCATTGGTGCCCTTCTATGCCAACTTAAAGAGTGCATACAATCATAAAATCATAGAAAATGAGGGTTGGAAGGGACCTCAGGAGGCCATCTAGTTAGACCCCCTGCTCAAAGCAGGACCATCCCCAACAGGATCATCCCAGCCAGAGCTTTGTCAAGCTGGGTCTTAAAAACCTCCAAGGATGGAGATTCCAACACCTCTCTGGGTAAACTGTTTCAGTGTTTTACCGCTCTCCTAGTCATGAGTGACTGGTGCCTTCTGATTCTGGCAGGGCACCCACAGAAGCCACCGATGGTGGCCTCCCTGTCAGGGGGGGCACCAGCTCTACTGACAGCATCAGTGTTGGCTGTCGGCAGGGGCGGGGAGGGCAATGAACCCATTGTGGGGGGATGCACCCCCTATGTACCCCCTGCCAGTCACCTATGCTCCTAGTGAGAAAGTTCCTCCTGATATTTAACCTACACTTCCTTTGCTGCTACTTGAGACCACTGCTCCTTGTTCTGTTACCTGCCACCACTGACAACAGTCTAGCTCCATCCTCTTTGGAATCACTCCTCAGGTAGTTGAAGGATGCCATTAAATCCCCCTTTCAGTCTTCTCCTGACTAAATAAGCCCAGTTCACCCAGCCTATCCTTGGTCATATGTCCCAGCCCACAAATCATTTTCACTGCTTTGCAATGGACTCAGTCCACACCCTTTCTGTAGTGGGGGCCCCAAAACTAGACACAGTACTCCAGGTGTGGCCTCACCAGTACAGAATAGAATAGAGGGGAATAATCACTTCCCTCAATCTGCTGGAAACGCTTCTACTAATGCAGCTCAGTATGCTGTTAGCCTTCTTGGCAACAAGTGCATGCTGTTGTCTCATATTCAGCTTATTGTCCACTGCAACCCGCAGGTCCTTTTCTGCAGAGCTTCTGCTTAGCCAGTTGATCCTAAGCCTGTAGCGTTGCATGGGATTCTTCTGTCCTAAGTGCAGGACTTTGCACTTGTCCTTGTTGAACCGTTAGGAGCTCTCAAATATTTTCCTTAAATGTGCCAGTGTCTTGAGATGCCAGGTCTTACAGCTGGGGAACTCTCTGCAGAAAACAACATATTCAAGAAGTCAACCTATTCCAATGTGCTAATACAGTACAAGCCAAATCCTAATCCCTGCAGAGATAATGTTTTACAAATGTTGGTTCAGTTGGTTACACACCAGTTATAGTTAAAGAGAGGCGGATTCTCACCTGTTTTAGAGACTTAAAAAGTCCCTGAAGACTCCAGAAGGTGGTCTGCTTATATCAGTGGGAAAGGAAGCAGGGAGCTAGGGGTACAGCCACCCCTACAATGCACTCCCTCTTTGGGAAATCCTGTTTCTCCCCTTGACCTGTTCCTACCCTGCATCTCCATAGATATCCATGGAAGAGAAGGACCTAGATGATGTAGAGAGAGGCTGTCTATGTGTGGTTTCCCTTTGATGATAGCTTGCATTATATTATTATTATATTTTTATAGCTCAGTCTTACAGTTGCAAAGTTCTACTATACTGACATTTTCTTGACACATCTTACTTCTTTAAAAGTTTTCCTAAAATGCATCTTTCCGTGATATCACCAGTACAACATACTAATCTTTACTACTATTTAAGTTAAGCTTATCACAAAATCAATCTAATACAAAGAGTGGTAGAAATAATTCCTTCATGGAAATTATCACACCAGGATTTCTACCAATTGAATCAATGCTAGGCCTTGTAGACAAGGCCAAACTAGTACAAGAACTCCTTTCCTTGGAAGACATTGCCACTCAAACTTAGGACCCTGAGACACCATCCATCCTGCTACCTCAGTTAACTGGGAGAATAATAAACTTCAAGTTGTTATTTCCTGTACAGAACATATAACATTTTACCATCCATGAAAAAATAGAAAAACAGCCTTTCCCCAAGTGAAGCATGGCCTTATGGGAGTCAAGTGAAAAATATCTGACAAAAACCAGCAAGCTGGCATGGGTGACATTGAAAACAATTAAATCATTAACACTGTGCCACCAAAGTCTCTTTTTTCTCATCATGTACAGAACAAGAAAGGTGTTCTTGTTTTTCTCTCTTACTCTGTTCCAAGATAAATGGAACAATCCCCAGACATTTCCTCACAAACACATTTACGGTAGAGAGAGCTCAGTGAATGAAAGGCTCCTTACAGTATGAATCCAGATTGACTATATAGAGCAATCAATAAATAAATATGATCTCAGTATGGTAATAAATATCATCTCAGGTGGCGAAGTTTCCTGGCCAAGGATCCTGAGATGCAGAGACAAATACATGTGTAATTTTGCTTCATTTGTCTGTTCTGTGCCTTAGAACGGAACTATGTAAATTATAGCGTGCACAAGACATGAGGCAGTAGCAGTTCAAAAAGGATTATGTTTGTGTGATGTATTCAGTCTAGTCCATTGGTGTATGTAAATCACAGTCTCCCAGATTGGGTCTCAGATTACAAGGTTATTCCCTGTTTTTTTCCTCAGTGGTGACCCAAATCTGTTCTGCCACGTCTTGATGTTAAAAGGTTTATATTAGGCCTGTGCGAGTAGGCAGCTATTCAATCCAGCTTCAGATCCAGCCGCTTTGGGTGCCAGGGACCCAATCTGGACCTCCAGACCGGGTTCCCACTTTGATCCGGCCGAAGCGGCTCCAAAGCTTCAGAACCACCTCAGAGATCTGGCCATAGGGTATAATGGGGAATCAATGACATATCTATAACTTTGTTGTTTTTTATCTGATTTGGATTAAACTTGCAGGGCTGGTAGCCTCTGCTTAGAGCATGAAGCCTGCCATGTTTAAAGAAGATCGGTGCAGGGGTTTGGGGGAAACTGTACCCCAAATTCTTGAAAGCAAAACTCATGTCATGTGTATGTGTTACACCACAGGGGGGTGAAAACTTCTGGGATGGTAGTTCCCAGTGAGGCCACAAAACATGCCAAGTTTTAAGAAGATCAGTGCAGGGGTTTGGGGGGGAACTGCACCTCAAGCTGCTGACAGGCAAAACTCATGACATGGGTGACCCTGTGGGTGTTTAGGTGCAGTGGACTGAAAACTGCAGGGCTGATGGCTCCTGCTGAGGCCACAAAGCCTGCCAAGTTTCAAGGAGATAGGTGCAGGGGTTTGGGGGAAACTGCAACTCAAGCTGCGGACAAGCAAAACTGGTGACATGGGTGACACTGTGTGTTGAGCAGCAGAATGAAAGCTGCAGGGATGGTAGCCCCTGCTGAAGCCACAAAGCCTGCAAGCTGTCAAAGAGATAGGTGCAGAGGTGCTGGGTTCTGGGGCCCTGCACCTCTGGCTGCTGACAGACAAAACTCTTAGCAGAGGCTACCATCCCTCCAAATTTCAGACAAATCAGATAAAAAACAACAAAGTTACAACTATTTCATTGATTCCCCATTATACCCTATGGCTAGATCTCCGAAGAGGCTCTGAAGCTTTTCCAAAGCGCTTCAGAAGCTCCGAACTCCTTCAGAAAGCCTAATGAAGCCAGTGCTTTGATTCAGACGCCAAAGCGCCTGAAGCTTCTCTGAATCTGAAGGACGGTCCAAAGTGTCACACAGCCCTAGTTTATATTGGAAGGGTGTAACTTAAACACCACTGGAAGATGAGGTACTGATTAATTCCCATGAAGTTTTGTACTTTTTCATAAAACAACCCAGTAGACCACAAAAGATGAAACTCACAGTGTGTTCTTTATGATAAGGTTCTTTTTATTAGGTATCTATCTCACTTTTTACATCGATTTCTCTAGTTTCTTAGATATCACCTCATCCAGGGATGGAGGAAATGAGAGAAGCCTGTTCCCCATGCTACTGATCAATGACTTCTCCAGTGGAGGTAAGTATAATGTCCAATACCTCTCTCAAGGCATCACAAATAAACTCAGATAAAATCAACATAGATAAGTTTCAGTTCTTTGGGCTCAACGAGCATGATTTTCCTTTTTTTTTTTTTTTTT
>NW_017729029.1:40342152-40347025 GCF_001723915.1 Gavialis gangeticus
TTTTTTTTTTTTTTTTTTTTTAGGGTATAAGTCCAACAAAAAAGGGTCTCTCCCCTTTAAGCACACTAAACAGTGTTGGGTTTATTGTCTTTACATTTCACTTTTCTAATGATGCTCCAGCCCAGCCTGTTCTAGTTATAATAATAAAAAAATAAGAAGGGTTTTACTTGTCACCATGAGGCTCAGCCACCTCTTCCCATCTAACCTTCTGTTTTCTGGAGTCACCTCATTTTCCAGATTGCTCTCCCAGCCATGCTTCTTCAGCCAGTATTTCCCAGCTCAACACTGTTCTCTCTCTTCCCCAGTCAGCTGACAGCCGACTCATCCTCGCCCCCAGCCATCCCAATCGGCTTTCCTCGCATTCACCGGCATCCCAGACCCTCCCTTGTTTTCATCCTGGTCTCTCCCCTCCTTACTCTCCCTCTGGGGCCACTCTAGTTTCATTGAGCTGCTGCTCCGGAAACGTGGCTCCCTCTTTTCCTTCACTGGTTCCTGCCGGTGTTCAGTTTGTGCTGTCAACTGCTTTTTCTCGTCATGGTAGTTTTATTGAAGCTGGGACATTCATCTGATTACAAGGCAGCAGGAAGGAAACTGCTGTCATGTTGTTTCTAAGAATTCACATCTCCAGTGCTTGTCAATTGTTTCAGGAAGTGGCATATACATTCAAATAAAAAATACCCTTCCCACCTTTTACAGAACAATTTACCTTTGTTTCTCTTATCACTCTGAATCAAATTTAGCATGGTGTAACCCCATTGACTTCAAAGGCATTACAGATTTGCCTGATAATTTTAAGCAGAGTAGGCAGGTTTTGCCTTTGAAGGAAGTTTTCAATAGCAAATGCATCTGTGCTGTAGTCCCATGATTTCAACTCAAGTCCCAGGTTGGTTAAACTTCAGAACACAGTGATCTCTGTGGAAGACATGCTTTAATAAAACACAATGTGGCCGCCGGGCTTCAAATATTCGTTCTCACACGACCTTCGCCCTGGTGGTAAATGTAGGGCATCCTACGGGCTCGTGTCGTTGACCTAGCAGGTGTCTCCTCCTCAAGTCACCTCCCCCATTCTCACCTGCCACTACTTGTTGTTCCTCAGTGGATGGGATTGAGATCCTCACTGATTGATGCCCCGGCTCGAGACCTCGTCACATCTAGACAAAAAGTTAGCCATTACATTGTCGTTCCCTGGACGGTACACTATACGGAACTTGAAAGGCTGTAATGCCAATGCCCATCTCATTATCTGCGCATTATTGGTTTTGGCAGAGCTGAGCCACTTGAGGGGCGCGTATTCAGTGATGAGTGTAAACTTTCTCCCTAGTAAGTAATAACGAAAGTGTTCCACCACCCACCGGATAGCAAGGCATTCTCTTTCGATTGTCGTGTACCTTGTTTCTGCTGGCAGTAATTTCCGACTCACGTAGGCCACAGGTCATTCCATGCCCACATCTCGTTGGGTTAGTACAGCCCCAATAGCAGTTTCGGAGGCGTCCATCTGTAATATAAATGGTTCATTAAAATTAGGGGCGTGTATGATCACATCCTCATATAGGACTTTTTTTAAGACCTGAAAACTTTGTAACATCTCCCCCATCCATTTGATCCCCTTTAGGTTTGGCCCCTTGCGGGCCTCTGAGAGAGGTGACGCTATTTCTGAGAACTGTGGAACGAATCTACGAGAGTAGTTCACCAGGCCAAGGAAGGATCGCAATTGTTTGAGTATCTGTGGGGCCTGAAAGGTGCAGAGAGCCTTGACCTTATCCTCTAAAGGTTGGATGGTTCCTTGCCCCACAAGGAACCCTAGGTACTTCGTGTGTCTGTGTGCGACTGCGCACTCGCAGGGGGTTGCGGTCAAACCTGCCCTTGTCAACTCTGTCAATACGGCTCTGAGGGCCCATTGGTGTTGGCTTCATGATTGTGCGAATATTACGATGTCAATGTATGCTGCCACGTATTCCGCACGTGGTGCCAGAATGCGCTTCATTAGCCATTGGAAGGTGGCAGTGGCGCCGTGCAGTCTGAACGGCATCTTCACAAACTTGTACAGCCCCCATGGTGTTCCAAAGGCAGTTTTGGGGAGGTCAGGCGGCCGCGCAGGGATCTGCCAATGCCCCTTGGCCAGATCTAAGGTAGTTATGAACTGAGCAGCCCCAATTCATTCCACTAATTCTGTTACACGTGGCATGGGGAAGGCATTGAACGTAGCTATTTCGTTTAGCCTTTGGTAATCCACACAGAGCCTTAAGGTCCCATCTGGCTTCCGTACCGTCACTAGGGAACTTCGCCAAGGACTTCGGGAGGGTTTAATGACACCAAGTGCCAGCATCTTTTCCACCTCTTTACGTACCCCTTCTGTCAGATGGTGTGGCATTGGCCACCACCAATCCTGTACAATTGTGCCTGTGGGAGTGTAGATAGAGTGGTATGTGTCCCGTACCCATCTGGGATCATCTGAAAATAAATCTTTAAATTCCTCGAGGAGGTTCTGCATTTCAATTTTTTGTGTTACGGTTAGCTCGCTACTTACACGGACTTCTTTCAATGGTTCTGGAACTCCCAGGCCTGTATTGATTTCTTGAGGTCCAAGGTCGTCCGCCATTTCTTCCATGAAGGTGGCCCACCCCTCAGGTTGTCACCATTCCCATAATAGATTAACATGGTAAATCTGTTTTGTTTGCTGGTGACCTGGGTGGTAGACCTCGTAGTCGACCGGACCTACCCTCCATAGAATTTCAAATGGTCCTTGCCATTGGGTTAACAGCTTACTATGCGAGATTGGCAACAGAACCAGCACCTTCTGCCCTGGCTGGAACTCCCGTTCTTTAGTGTGTGAGTCATATCTCTCCTTCTGCTATTGCTGGGCCTGTCGCAAGTTGTTCAAAGCCAGCTGTCTCGCACTCTAGACGCAACATTGGAATGCTTGTTGATACATAGATGGATTTGGGACAACCGTAGGGCTATGTTCCCAATATTCTTGGAGGATCTGCAACAAGCCCCATGGTCGATGGCCTAATACTAGTTCAAAAGGGGAGTACCCCAAAGACTCCGATGGGACGTCCCGGAGAACAAACAAGACCGGGGGAGCATTACATCCCAATGTCGCGGGTCACCCTGTGTGCATTGCCGTAACACCTTCTTCAGGGACCCATTTAATCATTCTACTAATCCATTGGTCTGGGGGTGATAAACAGACATACGGAGCTGTTTGATCCACAGGGTCTGACACACACCCTGCAGTACTCCAGACATGAAGTTCTGCCCCTGGTCCGTTAGAATCTCGTGCAGGATACCCATACATACTATCCATTTCACTAACTCCTCCGCAATCCGAGGAGCCATTACAGATCTCAAGGGCACCACGTCAGGGTACTGAGTCACAAAATCCACAAATACCAGGATATACTGGTACCCAGTACTGCTGTGGGGTAGCGGCCGAACAACATCCATGGTGACTCGTGAAAATGGAAGACCGATTACAGGCATTGGCCTCATCGGGGCCCAAGGTGGCCGATCTTCCCTTGCCTTTTGGCACACAGGACACCCTGCACATCGGCATGCCATGTCCTCTCCCATCCTTGGCCAGAAGAACCACCGGGATATCTTGTCGTGGTTCAATCCCTCCCCATATGTCCACGCTGCCTTCCGGAAACAAGAGGCTACCACTAATTGCACCCTGTCCTCCTTGTCTGCCCCACCAGGTTGAACCCGGTACAAGAGGTTGTGCCTTACCTCAAAGTGAGTCGCGGGGTTTGAGACCGACGCAGGCCACTGAGAATCATTTTCCACCCGTGTCCAAAGTTCCTGTAGTTCAGGATCCTCTTCCTGTGCTTGCTGGAACTGCTGGCTGCTGGCAATAACTTGCAGATCCGCCACGGTATCCCCGTCTCCCTCATCAGGCCCCTCTCCTTCCGTTGAGTCACCAAGCCAGCCCCTCACATCCTTAGGGCTCGGCGAGCTACCTCAATGTCTCACACCTGATCTAGGACATCATAAAGTGAGGCCCAGTCTCGGCCCAGAAGCATGTTGCATGCTAAATGGGGCGCAAGACCCACCAACAGCTCCCCTTGGTGCTCCATGACTCAGAGACTCACCCATATTCGCTGTATTTTCTGTGTTTCCCCATGAAGACAAGACACCTTCACAGGCTCCACCTGACAGTTGGGGAAATCTTTCAATAGGCTGGCTTTAACCAGCGACTGGGCGCAGTCTGAATCTAACACAGCCCACACTGGGTGACCCTCAATCCAGGCCCTCACTATTGGGCACACCCATACTGGGGTCTCTCCCCCTGCTCTGAAGCTACTATCCATTGGCTCCCCCTGAACTGATTCCTTAGGTGTTTCAACCATCCCTCACGAGAGGCCGTGCGACTGCCACCTCTCAGAGGCGCACCCTGGACACTCCCGCACAATGTGTCCCATCCTGCCACAGTGGTAGCACACCATGTCCCCTCCCGAAGTCCTATAACTGGGCTTCCATCACTCCGACTCTCTCGACACCAGCGGTGGTGGTGTTGTCCCACATTTTTCTCGCAGGTAGTACAATTCCAAGGCTGCAAAGTCTTCAGCCAACTTCAGTGCCTTGTCACAGGACTCCGGGGAGTGCTGGTGTAACCAACATTGTGTCCTTTCCTCCAAATCATTCAAGAATTGTTCCAACATGATTTCATCTATGAGGGTTGTGAGTGTACTTGTCACCAGATTGATCCACTTCCCAAAGAGATCCCATAGTCACTGAAGAAACAGCCATGGCTGCCTCTCTTCCGCCGCCTTAGTTTCATAGTTTCTAGGGTCGGAAGGGACCGGAGCAGATCATTGAGTCCGACCCCCTGCCATGGCAGGAAAGAGTACTGGGGTCAAACGACCCCAGCAAG
>NW_017729029.1:40352025-40354383 GCF_001723915.1 Gavialis gangeticus
CCCCTCAGCCTTCACTTATGGAGGTTGAACAGATTCAGGTCCCGTAGCCTCTCCTCGTACGGCCTGCCCTGCTGTCCCCTGATCATGTGAGTGGCCCTCCTCTGGACCCTCTCCATGTTGTCCACATCCCTCTTGAAGTGCGGCGCCCAGAACTGGACGCAGTACTCCAGCTGCAGCCTAACCAGTGCCGCATAGAGGGGGAGGATCACCTCCTTGGACCTGCTTGAGATGCATCTGTGGATGCATGACAAAGTACGGTTGGCCTTCCTGACTGCATCCCCACACTGCCGGCCCATGTTCATCTTGGCATCAATGATGACTCCAAGATCCTTTTCTGCCTCTGTACTGACGAGAAGGGAGTTCCCCAGCCTGTAGGTATCGTGCTGATTGTTTCTCCCCAGGTGCATCACCTTGCACTTGTCGGTGTTGAATCCCATCCTATTCTCATCCGCCCATGCCTGTAACCCCTTCTTGGACCGGAAGAGCTGCCGGTAGCGTTTCAGGCTGATCTCTAGCTGGTAAAGAATAGTGGCTTTGACTGCCTCATAGTCTTGGGCTTCCTCCTGGGTCAGGGCCCTATAGGCTGCTTGGGCCTTACCCACCACCAAGGCCCCCAGCTGGCTGGCCCAGTATCCTTTGTCTAGGCCGGTGATGACCGCGTGGCACTCAAAGGCCTCAATATACACCTTTGGGTCATCTTCAGAAGTTATTTTTGGCATTTTGAAAGCCAACAAGCCATGCCGCATCCAGTTCTGCTGCCGCCCCAATATTTGCTGCTGAGAAGCCATGATTGGGTCAAGGCCTGCAGGTTCTGGCCCAACAGGCTGGCCGAGGCCAGCTTGGCAAGTTGCATACCTGTCGGGTGGTTTCTACCTACCTGTGCCTTCCGAGGCCTTCCCGGCTAATGCACCAATCTGTGGCTGCCAGGCTTCGAATATTCTGTCTCATGCAACCTTCACCCTGGTGGTAAACGTAGGGCATCCTACGGGCTCATGTCATTGACCTAGCAGGTGTCATCTCCTCGAGTCACCTCCCCCGTTCTCATCTGCCATGACTTGTTGTTCCTCAGTGGACAGGACTGGTTGTTGGGTTTGCTCGGTGGCCCGGTGGCCTGTCATTCACAGGGCTCCTTACACCCCAGCCACACGCCCCCTTGTCCCCCTGTCAGCCTCGTCCCCTCTCGTGAAGTTGTGTCCCATGGTTTGATGCCTGCATGGTTGTTGCCTGCAGTCAGGTTTGCCTGTGCAGGCCTGCCGCTCTGCCTTCCCTGCCTCCACCCCTTCTTTCGGGGAAACACAAAAAACCTCCGAGGCTGTCCCTTGGCCCCATTCCTCGGGGCTACTCACAATACCCTCTACTCTTCCCCTTCGCACAGGGCAACAAAACAGAAACTCGTCAACAAAACACTAAACAGATGAGCCACCTCCTGATGTGGCTACACCCTGTCCCCTTACTATTCTTCCCCTTACTCTAGCTTGGGGACATTCTTCTTACTGCCCGCTGCCTCCAGGATTCACTCCTGTTCTCCTGTCAACCCGGCCGGGACTGGAGGTGATACCCGCTCCGACTGTAGCCACTTTGGGGCTCTCCTTGGGGTCTTTGACTCTGGCATGACTCCCTTCTCACCCTGGTCGTCCCAATACCCCAGCCTGGAATCCGCTTGAGCGTCGGTTGTGTCTCCGACTCCGTCTTTGGGTCTGGAGTGCCTGCCGCTCACCCACCTTTCTGTCCATGCTCCTGATGGGGTGCTCTGCCCCACACTGTTTGGGTCTGCCCCCGGCTCGTTGGGCTCTGCAGGTCTGGTGGGAAAGATCCTCTCTCCTCCCAAAGGTGGGTGCAGCCCCCTTTCCTTGCTGCTCTCTCCTCCTCCTCCTCGTTCCTCTGTGGTATCAGCCGACATTTTTATCCCTGCTGGCCGGCGTTCGGGGATGACATCACCAGCTGGCCTTAACTGGATAAAGAGGCAGCTGATGAGCCACATGGCCTCTTCTTTCTGCCCCTGCTGTGCTGCATCTCCTGTTGCCGGTGAGTACCTCTTGTTAGTTTTTCTTTCTCTTTTCCTGGGACAAACAAGTTACTGGACCTAATTCACAGAGAATAAGGCAATATTTTATGGGCTATGCTATAGAAGAGGTTAGACAAGATGATCCAATAGTCTCTTCTGAAATACTGGGTGTAACCTGACAATCTGTAAATCAACAGAGCGGACCTCTTTAACCAATTCTTCACCTCCGTTTTCTTGTGCAGGGACCGGGACTTCCCTGCTGTGACAGAAGCCGGACTCGAGGGGATTGCCTTCAGACCTCAGGTTGGGGAGGACCGGGTTAGAGAGCTTCTGGAGGGGCTGGACGCGTTCAA
>NW_017729029.1:40355122-40355968 GCF_001723915.1 Gavialis gangeticus
TTGGACATCCGCAAAAACTACTTCACGGTTAGGGCGGCTAGGAGCTGGAACCAACTTCCAAGGGAAGTGGTGCTGGCCCCTACCCTGGGGGTCTTTAAGAAGAGGCTGGATGCCTACCTGGCTGGACTCGTTTGAGTCCCGTTTCTCTTTTTGGGGTTTTTTGTTGTTCTCCCGCCCTGGCGGGGGGTCGGGCTAGAAGATCTACTAGGTCCCTTCCGACCCTTAATCTATGAAATCTATGAAATGAACCTGTATTATTCCCAGTCATGGGATGTCCTACATCTTTGACCTCTGTTTGGTTTCCTTGGGCACGTCCACATATGCAAGCATATGCACTTGCAGCATTTCAAACAGAAGCGGTGCAAATTTGACCTGGGGCTTTTTGCCTCAGTGCACATGCTCGGACATGCACTTTGGTGTAGAGCAAACTGTGCCACTTGGGGCAAAATAACCCTGCCTGGCTCCTTCCGGATTTGCAGCCATGGGGAGCTAGAGCCTGGGGCCAGCACCTGTGCTGACTGGCCCTTGCTGACAGGACCCAGTGTGGCACGTGGTTCCCACATGCCGCTGGGTCCTGCCACTCGGCCGAGCCCTTCCTATAGTGGCAGGACCCGGCCTGGCACGCGGGGACCGTGTGTAGCCAAGCTGGGTCCTGCCAGCCCTGGGGCAGCTCATGCCACCAGGCAGCTAAGTGGCACAAGCAGCCCCAGGGCTGGCAGCACCCAGCTCGGCTCCATGTGGTCCCTGCATGCTGAGCTGGGTCCTGCTGTTAGGAAGGGCCTGGCTGGGGGGCAGGACCCGGCATGGCATGCAGCAACCACGTGCCACGCCGGGTCTTGTCAGCAT
>NW_017729029.1:40360968-40366093 GCF_001723915.1 Gavialis gangeticus
TGGTGGCATGAGCAGCCCCAAGGCTGGCAGAACCTGGCTTGGCTCTGTGTGGTTCCCACTTGCCGGGCCAGGAAGCACGAGCTGCCTGGGGCTGGCAGGATGCAGCTCAGCTCCGCATGGTTCCTGCATGCCTGACTGGGCCAGGCAGCATGAGCTGCATGGTCCCCAGGCAACTTGTGATCCCCAGCCGGACCCGGTGCTCAGGGACCGTGCAGAGCTGAGCTGTGTCCTGCTGGCCCCAGGTGGCTTGGGCTCCCCGGCCCAGCGTGTGGGAACTCTGCGGAGCCGAGCCAGGTCCTGACAGCCTTGGGGCTGCTCATGCCACCAGGCAGCTAAGTGGCACAAGCAGCCCCAGGGCTGGCAGCACCCAGCTCGGCTCCATGTGGTCCCTGCATGCTGAGCTGGGTCCTGCTGTTAGGAAGGGCCTGGCTGGGGGGCAGGACCCGGCATGGCATGCAGCAACCACGTGCCACGCCGGGTCTTGTCAGCATGGGCCAGGCCCCAGGGCCAGCTCCCACCTCTGCACCTGTTCCTGCAGGGGGGAGCGGACCTGGCCCAGGACCATGTGGGTCGCTAGTCCAGCTTTGCATCGGAGCAGGTCACAGGGCTCCAGGAGGCGTGGCTCCTGTGCGCGCCTCCCAAAGCCGTGTGATCCGCTCTGGTGCAAAGCTGGACTAGTGGGCCTCAGGGATCTGGGCCAGGTCCTCACGACCCCGCAGCCCAGGGACATCCCCCACCCCACCACTCTCCAACCCCCTACCACAACCCCCTGCCACCCCTCACCCACCCACACCCATGAACCTCCCCCAACTTACCTTGGACAGTGCCGGGGGCAGCAGGAACACCAATGAGATACTCTGGTCAAAACCAGAGCATCTCTTCTGGAGGACTGTGTTGCAAGGCACGGTCTTGAACCGTGTCTTGCTCCGCTCTATTGCGGAGCAGTTTTTTTAGACCCCTGGATATCCAGGGATCTAATTTTCTCCCTGTGCTGCAAGTTTGCAGCATGGGGAACATTTTTCATTCCCACACATGCCTGTTGCCCTGCCTCAAAGGGGTTTGAGGTGGGGCAACAGGCACGTGCGCACGCATCTGGATGTGCCCTTTGAGTGCACACCCTGGCAACATGCCAAGTCCTTACCTTTTCTAGGGAGGAATCCAAGTCTTAGAATGTATCCCCAAGGCTATGGAACCTCATGAACCAGCCAGGCTTACCTGTAGGTCAAACTGAGTCCAGATGCCTTTGAAAATTTCAGACTAGTAGTGACTACAGTAACAAAACAGCCTTTTTAAAACTGAGGATTGTTTAATCTTAACAGTGGATACAAAACATGCATCGAAATTGGTATAACTTGAGTCTTAGGACCTTATTACATGGTAATTTTGGGCAGCTCTTGGAGCTCTTAACACCTGGATTATCCACACATTAACAGGTGAAACTAGTTGTTAGCACTCATCATATGGCTCAAAATGAGGTCACTCCAGGGCAGGATTCTCTCTGATCCATGTTACCCATCTTGTGTTGCACTAAGGTGTATTACTCTAGGCCAACATTTCTCAACCTGTGGGTCACAACCCAAAAGTGGGTCACAAGAATATATAAAAAGGTTGCAAACAAACTTTAAAAATGGATTCTGCTTTAAAAAAGAAAAATGTGGGAAAACATGGCTTTTCCCTTGCACAATGTCAGAGTTCCAGCCTGCAAGGGGCTGCTTGCCCCCCCCAAATGCACTGCGGGGTTGGATCCTGAGGGCAGGGGGCAGTGGGTTGGAAGTGAGGGGCACTGGGTTGGGACTGGACCTCAATGTTTACAAATGGATCCTAGTACAAAGAAGGTTGAGAACCACTGCTTTAGGCTATACCTTAATGTAAACACCACCTTCTCTCCTCTCCTCTCAGATCAGGCCCACTGCCCCCCACACCCTCCCCAGCATCCCAGATCCCTCCGCAAGCACCCCCCGCTGCACTCCCCCAACCATTCCTCCCACTTACTTGTGATTGCCCATAATATCTCTCCTAAGGCAGCAGGCAGGAAAGTGTTAGCTTGCCTGCTTGTCTGTTGCCACCACCACCGCTGCTACTCTGTGGGCAGGTCGAGCCTGGAGAAGAGCAGCAGTGGCTCAGCAGGCAGGTTAACCCTTTCTTGCCTGTTCCCCTGGGACAGACAGAATGCGCAACCACAAGTAATTGGGGAGGGAGCAGGGGAGGAACCCCAAAGGGCATGGGGAGGGAGGGGAGGAAGGATTCTTCTCTTTCCTCCAGTATCCTCCAGGCCCCTGCCTGCCTGAGCACGTGACTGCTTCAGGCAAAAGCTCACGCTAACACTGATCAAAATTTGTACAGCTCACAGTGTAACAAGGCCCCTAGGCAGGTCAGTCTTACTTCAGACCCGTGAAGTGTGGAAGTCACAGTCTCTTCCTTCTTTTCTACCTCCTCTGTGCTTTAAGACCTACTGTATAAATCCAGCCATAGTTGTCTGTTCCTAATTTCTTGGGCTTAGTTGGACTTGCTAACCACAGTTAGGGCACTGGAAACAGAACTTCAAACAACTGGCTCTTGTATTGTCTCTTAAGTGTTGGCAGGTCAGTGCATTTCTGGATGCACTCTCCTGTTCCTGAGAGCTGATAATTTTGCTATTAAATTAAATAGAATTAAACTCCATATTTGCATGTATTAAACATCATAATACCTAACCCAGAATATAGTATTCATAAAGTATAACAGGTAGTTCCAAACCTATCATACTATAAATGTCATGATTTTTTTTCCCAGGGAAAACAATAAATAAATAGATAATAAAAAGGGCATGTTTATATGAAAAAATTCTTCAATCTGAACTGCTTTCATCATCATTATCAACAACAACACAACCCTCAAGAACAAAAACATGGTATTACTTGTTTTCATCTGGAACATTTTTAATTTTTTATTTGTGAAAAATGGGGGAAAAAAATTGAGTTGTGATTTTCCTCTGAATTCTGTGAATCCAAAGGCACTGACTCCGTGGATGCTCTAGGGCTCAAGCACCCACTGAAAAAAAAAAAGCGGGTGTTCAGCACCCACGAGCCACAGGCTACCTGCAGATATTTAAAAAAAAAAAGCAGCACTTTACCAAAAGAAGCAGCGTGTTACTTCAACTTGGCTCTGCAGTGTCTGTAAAAATTAGACACTTCAGTGGGGCTTTTTTGGTGCTTTTAGCTAAAGGTGATGCAATTAGCTATTAGATAAAAGCCCCACAAAAGCCCCACTAAAACTCTCAATCTTTACAGGCGCTGTAGAGCTGGGTTAAAGTAATACACTGCTTTTTTTTAGGCATGCACAGGGCTTGGTGTGGGAACATGCCAAGTTTAAAGTAAAGTGCCGTTTTGGGGTTTTTTTTAAGTCTGCAAGCACCCACTGTCAAAAACCAAAGTTGGTGCCTATGTCTGAACTGATACACAAAAACTTCCATTTTGACATAAAAGTCATTTTTTCATTGAAAAAATAAAACATTTTGAACAAAAGTAATGGCTTGTTCAGGGAAAGATATGAAGTAAAAGTTCTAGAAACCAAAAGAAAGTATTTTTATGTTGTAGAATGAAAGTCATACTACTGGGTCATTCCACACATTTAATGCAGTAATTTCAGAAAAACTCAATGGAGGTTAGGGGCTGAATACCTTTGGGGATCTAGGCAACTGTTCCTGGAAACATATGCCAGAGGAAATGGAAACAACTCTTCAGCTTTCACTCTGGAGGTCATGAAAGACACATTTTTTGCTATGAGGAAATACTGTATCTGTAAGAACAGAAATAGCAGAATAATAAGAGTGGATGAGCTGCTTTGACTCTCTCCCAAGCAGGGAAACATGTTGGGTGAGATTGACACCAAGATCTGCAGATGTTGTGTGATGGACAACGTTGAGAGAATTTCTAACAGGTGACTTGTGAATCCTTCTTCTAAGAAACATACCTGGAGCCAAATTATGGACCAGCTCCCTGGCTGCTGCAAATTGATGAATGTATTTCAATTTACAAAATGTTCCATCATCCCAAAATGTTCCAGGAAAATAATGTTTTATCTGAAATCACAAAAATTCTGGGAGGAACCTGAATCAAATAGAAATGTTTGCTCCATTCCAAAAGTTTCACAGAAAATAAAAATTTTCTTTTTACCACTGTCAGAGTGTGTACACCTCAATAGTATAGTAATGTCAAGAAAAGACCTTGACATTAATTCGATTCTCTTTAAAATTCTACTTAACCTGTGGGAAGAAAATGTCTTTTATAAAATGGACGTCCACTTATTTTGTGGAACTAATCCTGTAGTCCAGGGGTTCCCCAGCAAGGGAGGTTAAAGGGACAGAGTGAACTGTTCACACTATTAACATATACACGGAACAGGTGATCACCCATGACCTATGATAAGATAGATGGAAATAGCAGGGATAAAACCATACAGTATAGAAAGAGAATATCCACAAGGAAATTCACCAGGCTTCATCACCATAGACAGCAACCACCATCACCTTCCAGCTGGCTGCTAGGCCTGTGCGAGGCGGCAGCGATCTGATTCGGCTTCGATCTGGCCGCTTCAGATGGTCGCGATCCAGTCCGGGCTCAGGACGGGGTTTCCGCCTCGATCCGGCCGAAGCTTTGGAGCCGCCTCCGAGATCCGGCCATAGGGTATAATGGGGAATCAATGAAATATCTATAACTTTGTTGTTTTTTGCCTGATTTGGATGAAACTTGCAGGGATGATAGCCTCTGCTGAGAGCACGAAACCTGCCACATTTCAAGAATATCAGTGCAGGGGTTTGGGGGAACTCTGCCTCAAATTCTAGAAAGCCAAACTCATGTCACTGCTGTGTGTTACACCACAGTGGGGTGAAAACTGCAGGGCTGGTAGCTCTTACTAAGGCCACAAAGGCTGCCAAGTTTCAGGGAGATCGGTGCAGGGCTTTGGGGAGAACTGCACCCCAAGCTGCGGACAAGCAAAACTGGTGCCATGGGTGACACCGCGTGTGTTAAGGCACAGCGGGATGACACCTGCAGGATGGTGGCCCCTGCTGTGATGCCTGCCAGCTGTTGGGGAGATCGGTGCAGGGGAGTCTGGGGCCCTGCACCCCTGGCTGCTGACAGACAAA
>NW_017729029.1:40371093-40372467 GCF_001723915.1 Gavialis gangeticus
GCTTGGTTCTGTAGGTGCTAATTGCTGCTCATTACATCATTATGTAGTAGCCAGGTGCTGTGTCTTGAGCTAGTCCCTGGTCCCTGAGTGAATCATGATTGATTGATTGGTAACTGGGAACACAGCAGCTTAGCAGCCAGGCCAGCAGCAGTGTCTTCCCTCCCCGCCCAGAGCCAGAGACGGTCAGTCCCACAAGCACCCATGGCACCAGTTTTGCTTGTCCACAGCTTGAGAGGCAGTTCCCCCCAACCCCCTGCACTGATCTTCTTGAAACTTGGCAGGCTTTGTGGCCTCAGTAAGAGCTACCACCATTGCAGTTTTGACTCCACTGTGTTGTAACACCAAGATGTGACAGGAGTTTTGCTTTCAAGAATTTGGGGTGCTGTTGCCCCCAAACCCCAGCACTGATATACTTGAAGCTTGGCACGCTTCATCCTCTCTGCAGAGTGTACCATCCCGGAAAAATTCATTCACATTGGACACCAAACAACAAGTTTATAGATATTTTACTTCCCCATTATACCCTATGGCTGGATCTCCGAGGCGGCTCCGAAGCGCTTTGGGAAGCCGAGCGAGGCGACGCTTTGACCCGGATGTGCTGCTTCGGACCCCGTCGTGTCGGATGCTTCTCCAGATCCAAAGCCTTGTGCAGCCCTACTGGCTGCTGTCTGTGTTCCAAGAGCTGTTTTTCCAAGAGCTGTCAAACCAGCCTCCAAACTTACTCACCTGAATATTTTTAGATAAACGTTATTTTTACTTACTGCTTCTTGGCATGAATCACTTGCCAGAATTCAAATTGATTCAAACCTGGAATCTGAACTGCGAGACAACTGGCAAATATTCTTGGTGCACATACAGGATCCAGTAACGGATAAAGCTCTTGATTGTCAAGTACTCAAGGGCAGCTTCATGCTACTCTGATGGTTCTCACCTACTGAGCAAAAGCACGTTTATCTGCCCACCTATTGTGTATTCTGTGCTATCCCTCCTCTATAGCTGGCATAGAGAGTGTGACTATGGGGAAAGAGGCACCACCAGGGCTTCGCAATGACTGGCTGATACATAACTGTTGCAGTAGCACCATGGTGGGTATTCAAGGGCTATGATAGTCCCAGACCAGGAGGAGATAAAGAATGATCTCTTCAAAGCATTCCCTATCCTCAGCTGTGTTAAGGAAGCATGGGACACCTCTCAGTATCTGGTCCAAAAGTCTTCATGCAGCAAAACAGCAAAGCACTGGAAACAGAGGTAGACAGATGGCTAAGACAAACTGGCTACATTTACACAAGGCTTCGTCTGTGCAGTCATTACTGCACAACAGTGATAAGGAATAGCATTTTTTGTGACACTGGCTGCGCAGTAGCCTGAGACTAG
>NW_017729029.1:40372478-40373741 GCF_001723915.1 Gavialis gangeticus
TAGCATTTTTTGTGACACTGGCTGCGCAGTAGCCTGAGACTAGTATCATGGTTTCTGCCACATGACACTATTGCACAGTAGTCTCAAGCTACTGCACAGAAAGCATCTTGTGTAAACACTGCCACTGATCTAGGATTAAAGTCTAACAAGAGGCTGAGGAGAAGGGGCCATCTCTATCCCACCCATTTTAAATCTTGGATTGAAATATTGTGACATCACTTGCACCCACTTCAAATCTTCTCTGCCATATCAGAAATGATTCCTTTGGTCAACCACATCATTTTCTTAACAAGGAAACTCTCACTCAAAAAAGCACCAATTTCGGAACTTTGCACTGCTGTGCAAAACTTTGTGCTTCATCATAAAAAGAAATATTTGCATAGACCTAATGAGAGAAATCCAATACATCTACCTTGTATAATTCAAGTTGGTTTCCTTCTGCAGACACCTGAAAAATCCCTTGCATGCCAGGGTATCAAAACAGTTGCCTCCTCCCTTCAGTACTCAATCACCTTTTGTTAACGCTGCTGATTAGATAGGCAATGATGTGGGATTTGCCCTACAAATCAGCCCCATATATCAGGCAAGGGACACACAACCAAGGTGAAAAGGAAGACTGTTGCCTCAGTCTATGGACTAACCTTCCTCTCTCTGGTTTTCTTAATGCTCCTAAGCCTTTGTCCATTGGGTGGAAAGGTCATTCCATCCAATGGATTAATATTTGGCATCAGACCACCTGATATTTTCTACCTTGGCTTTGCGTTCTCTTCCAGCTTGGGGGTCATTGATTTGGTGATGTTGAAATTCAATTGCAATTGAGAATTAAAGCCAATTAAAATAATAGGTCCACAGATATGACCACTGAAGTCAAGATTAAAAATCTTGCTGACTTCTCTACAACCATAGCTGGTCTCTTCCTGCCTTGTCAGTTAGTGCCATCTATGTTATCAGATGACTAAAAAGACTAAAATGTAACTTTATTGGGCCACCCTTTTCACTGACCAGACTTTAACCACTTCATTCAGATCATTATGGTTTGACTCAAAGCCAAAGTGGTCTGTTTTGTGGAGATGCAGGATGGAAGAGAACTTTTAAGACATGTACTTGTTGATGTCAAAACCTTGCCAGAAGACCTTGTGAGATTTTAAATATGGTCATTGTTAGGGTGACAGCATTTGAATCTTGGGGAGCATTGGATTTGCAGCTGAATAAAAGCCTAGAGCCTGTGGCCTAGCAAGCTGCTAACCACAAGGCAGAATGGTA
>NW_017729029.1:40373752-40375809 GCF_001723915.1 Gavialis gangeticus
TCCTAAGCCTTTGTCCATTGGGTGGAAAGGTCATTCCATCCAATGGATTAATATTTGGCATCAGACCACCTGATATTTTCTACCTTGGCTTTGCGTTCTCTTCCAGCTTGGGGGTCATTGATTTGGTGATGTTGAAATTCAATTGCAATTGAGAATTAAAGCCAATTAAAATAATAGGTCCACAGATATGACCACTGAAGTCAAGATTAAAAATCTTGCTGACTTCTCTACAACCATAGCTGGTCTCTTCCTGCCTTGTCAGTTAGTGCCATCTATGTTATCAGATGACTAAAAAGACTAAAATGTAACTTTATTGGGCCACCCTTTTCACTGACCAGACTTTAACCACTTCATTCAGATCATTATGGTTTGACTCAAAGCCAAAGTGGTCTGTTTTGTGGAGATGCAGGATGGAAGAGAACTTTTAAGACATGTACTTGTTGATGTCAAAACCTTGCCAGAAGACCTTGTGAGATTTTAAATATGGTCATTGTTAGGGTGACAGCATTTGAATCTTGGGGAGCATTGGATTTGCAGCTGAATAAAAGCCTAGAGCCTGTGGCCTAGCAAGCTGCTAACCACAAGGCAGAATGGTATGTTAAAAGTAACATTGCAAAATGCTTAGGCAAGCATTTTTCCTAACAATATAGTATTTTTTGTAAGATATATAGCTCATTGTGTAAAAGAAACAAGATGCAAACCACCAGCTATCATTAGGATATAGAAATCTGAAGAAACCACCAGCTATCATTAGGATATAGATCTGAAGAACGATGCCTCAGACCATCACTAGTTACACCATTATCTATATGCTTCTCTTCTAATGTTAGCATAATGAGTTTCAAATGCTGAAGTGCAGCATTGAATACTTGGGCTAGGATTTCCAGAGCTACTAAGGGGACAGTAAGGATTTTAGTGGGTTTGAGTCCTGACCTTGTGGCCAACTGTTGGAGGCATAGCTCTTCACGCATGCAGAGTGGGTGCAGGCCACAAGGCCCACAGTGCACAGTCTCACAGTAACCCAATGAATAAAAGCCCACGGTCACTCCTTACACCATGACAGCTAATGAGATCAATATAGGGAATAGCTTCCTGGAGCTTCCAACACCCAGGTGCTCAGACCACAGTTGCCCAAACAGACAGGGAGGTATCCTGAAAAGAGGCTTTATATAGGAATCGAGTTGGCATCTTATGGAGAAAGCACAAAGAAAAGATATCTGTACCACTAACATGGTCCCAATTCTGCCATTTCCACAAGGAAGGAAGAACCACAGTTTATCTGTCCTTGTCTCATAATCTTAGCTACTGTTAAATCAGTCATGTTTTCAGTGACATATCTGAAATGCTGTTACCTTTAGCACACAGTTCTGAAGGACCCAGCACCCTCATTCAGTTGTATGAGTTCACAGGAAGAGAAAGCAGCCAAAAGGGTGGGGAGAAATGGCTACCAGATTTTTAATAGGCAGCCCCAAAGTGCAAGCCTATTCTATATGTTGATTTAGGGTTACCCAGGGCTCTATATTCTTCAATCTGGAAGCTCCTGTGAGAAAGAATCAGGAAAAAAGATACCATATACTCCCTACAACAGCCAGAAGATAGGTTGGTTAAGTGCCACCGTGTTAAACATGGCAGCAAACTTCTCCCCACCATAAGTAAGTGGGGAACAAGGAAGGAATTGTACTGCTCTGAAATACGCTGTCCCTTCCATAGGAGTAAGTACACAGCAGACCTGTCTCTAACACAGGGAAGAGATCAACAGGGTGCAACTATAAGAATGAGTTTTCAAAGCAGAAAGAATCACATTTTAAATTACTGTGGCTTCCATTTGGGGTCCAACGATCATTTTAAGTTTTCAGGACTGGATTTTTGGCAGCAGAGTCATGTTTCCGGTTCGTTCCATAACACAGTGGGGTTTATTCAAAGGTGAAACTTGTTTTCAGTAACTCCTTCTCCAAAGCTCCAGGTGCACATTCTTGCCTAATTTTGCATGGTCCTCATGCCACCCACAGAGCCAAGTGTGAAAGAGTAACATAGGGATGCACTGCAGAGGAGTTATG
>NW_017729029.1:40376895-40378001 GCF_001723915.1 Gavialis gangeticus
TTATTAAGATATGCATTGAGAGGATTTTGAGAGCTGAAAGAGGAGCTGTATCAGTGCCATAGAATCATGTGGTTATGAGGTATCATCTAATCTACCTTCTGCACAAATGAAGAATGTGCTTCTCCCAGACTGTCACAGATAGATGCCTATCCAGCTTTTTCTTGAAAACCACCACATGGAGGAAATTCCTCATAATGGAAACACTTCCCACTTAAATGGGAAGTGTTTATTAAACAAAGCAGTTAGAGCTACAGGTAAAAATGAGCAAGCACCCGCGGTTATTGAGGTCCAGCTTCAGCTCCCTTGTTTACCAGACATCTATCTTTATCTGGATACAGAGACATGATTAGCTCACAAAAACACAGCAAACACATCTAGAATAGTCATCTCTGTCATTCAGCTCCAGGACCAGATTTCAGCTGAGACATCTTGTTTCAGGACTGTTCTGCAGCTGCAGCCAAGGTGGACTTCATGGAGTTCATGTAAACCCATAGCTGAAAGGGAAGGGAGGCTTGTGGATGGGATCGGAGCAGTATACAGGAACAGAGCAGGAAATGTTGTTGGACTCACCACAGATAGTGGGATCTACGGCTGACACATCACTCTGGGGGGTAAAAGGCCCTGAAACAGGCACATTCTGCAGGTGGCTTAGGGTTAATACGGGCTGCTTTCTGCCTGGGTGTTCTGCAGTAATGGTTTCAGCTGAGCTCATTGCAGGGTAGCATGAAAAAAATAACCCACCAGTCCTAGACATATCAGCATATCCCCTAAAAAGAGTTGTGGCCATTGTTGCCAAGCAAGGCACGTTCTGATCAATATGATATTTTGTAAGGAAAGGATTGTCAGTCCATGAGCCAAAGAGAAAAAGCAGAGAACACTATCTCTTCCTCCACTCTCCAAGCACAAAATGAACATTAATTTGGGAAATTAATTTGCCTTTTGAAAAAAAGCCATGTGTTTTGCAATAATTGCATTATGTATGCTGTGGGCTGTGCCAGTTTGCTCCTGAAAACCTGGACTTCTGACTGAACAAATTTATTTGCTTACACTTTGATATTCAAGCCAGTCTGGTTTTGTTTGGAATGTATTGCATGTCTGTTATGCTA
>NW_017729029.1:40378049-40380872 GCF_001723915.1 Gavialis gangeticus
GTGGTGCTGGCTCCTACCCTGGGGATCTTTAAAAGGAGGTTTGATGACTACCTGGTTGGAGTCATTTGAATCCAGTTTTTCTCCTGCCCAGGTGGGGGGTTGGACTAGAAGATCTACAAGGTCCCTTCCAACCCGACTGCTATCATTCTATGACTCTGTGAAGTCTGTCTCTACATGAAGCCATGATTGTCTGCCAAAATGAGTGAGCTGCTGGAGGAAAAATTACCAAAAAAGCTGGGTATTTTAAGTGGGGTTGGGCTCTCTGGCACTGTGACTCTGAATATTGACATTCAAAACTGTGACTAGATCAGCCATTGCCATGGTAACAGAGGCATTTCAGGATTGCCACTGGAGGACTATTGGAACCAGTGCAGATAAGGAGTCTCCATACTGGTGCTGTTCTAGCAACTGTAGGTCCGCATCAGGTGAAGATCTGTCGTACTGTGAGGCAGCAGTTTCATCCAGGTGAGAGAAGGTTGGTTAAACCCACTTTGCATCATATCTGTGTGTGTAGATGCACCCAAAGCTATGGCAGTAAAAGGCAATTTCTATCAAACAAGTCTGTTGTAAAGACTGGGCCTGGGATGGTTATTGTTTTAATGGTGGATTCAAGTTAATGGGGAGAGACTGAAACTGCAGGTACCTTTGGGGATTCTGAGTTACCTGACACCATGAAGATGCAATCTGGTATCTGCTATCCAAGCAGGCACAAACAGCTTGTCCTGTTTCCCGCTGGAAGTGCCCCTATGATCTCAGATGTCAGACACAGTGCCAACATACCATCAGGTGTGCCTCTGGGGATTATATCCCTCTGTCTGAGCAAACCAGTAGTGACACTACAAAGACATGTATCTCATAGGAGAAAGCAAACTAGTGGTGGAAAAAACTCAACTGGACCCTGCTGCATCCATCTCCTGGGGATCAGTGAGGCATTGCTCCCTTTCGAGCCCCTGGCAGACATTATAATTAACACACAATTAGTCTGTTAATCATATCTTTAAAAAAGGTAACTTAATCATACATTCGGGGAATTAATGGCACCACAAAAATAGAAGCCAGCCACACAAATATTAAACAAAACTGTGTAATACTTGTGTGGCTGGTTTCCATCATGCCTTAAATTAGATGTGTGGCAGGGTTAGGATTGCACTGGTCTCCAGCCAGCCCTAGCACAGACCCTACTGGCTGATAATCATTTGATTGTCAGCTGGCTCTAGGATCACACCAGGGCTTGAAGTAGCCCCAGTGTTATCCTCATCCAGCTGACAATCAGCTGATTATCAGGCAGCTTTGCCCAGAGATCATGTTGTGCAAGGCTGAAAATTACAGACCAAAATAATACCATTTCCATTCTTGGTGTCTGCTCTTGGTACCTGCACAGGCATCCACAGCACTACTGAGCATGCCCAGTAGGCTATGCTCTTGCAAGGCAGGTATGTGGTTCTGTATGTGTGTAAATCCTGCAACTGTAACCAGGCAAAAACCTATGACCAGTGTGAGGGAGCCCATCAGTTTAGCCATTAGGACTCCCACAAGGGAAGCGGGAGGTCTCCTTCATCCAGAGGAGATTCAAACATGCATCTGCATCCTGACTTCCTCATACAGTGCTCAAACCACAGGCCATAGTTGTTTCACAGTGGGCCACTAGGACTTCTTCCTTTCCTGGTGTCTAACATCCAGTAATCATGTGGAACAGATTCACAAACTTCTGGTAAGCACCAAAGTTAGTGGTCATGTGGCTAGGTAATTGCCATTAGGCATGAGAAATGAGAAAGGATTCTGCATCACTGGTCCAGTCTTCCTCCCAATTTTATGACCGTTTGCACCAAATTTTAAAAAAATTGGGCCCAGATTTTCAGCCCAGTTCCCACTTGGGGGCACACCAGATTCTCTTCAAAATTTTATTTTAATTATTTGTGCCCAATGGAACTGGTTGGGAATTTTTTTGGCAAAAGTCCTTTTTTGTTAGAAAAACGCCAGTTCATTGAAACCATCACATTTTGTGCAAATAACCTGGGTTTCACTTATTATCATGGGTGTTTCTCAGCCCCAGCATGGTGGTGGTGGTAGAGGATATTCACATGGGTTTGGGAAGACTCAAATGCAAATCCCTGGTCTGAAATTTGTTTCACATGAAACCAAAGTCAAAAACCTCCTTTTTAAAACAGAAATGGAGTTTCTGATTCCAGCTGGCCTCACTTCTAAGCCCTCCCAAAAAACCCAGCAAAGGTACTTACCTTTTACCTTCAAGATATACACATCACAGGCAAGACCTTCATGCCCCAGAAACATATTTGTTCACTAGGCCCTGTTTTGTCTACACCCTTTCTAAGTGCAAATCAGGTACCTATATATAAATTATGTTCTTGGTTACACTGGTGCAAATCAAGAATTTAATGACATCTCTCCATATTTTCAGAAGTGTGCTTGAGAATCACATTGACATCTTATCCTTCAACATTAGAATTAGTTTACATGCATTTCTGCAACATGTGGATTAAGTTTCAGTCTGGCTGGTTAAATGAATAAGCAAAGTTGATGAACGCCCACAGAGCTTCACCATGGAAAGGAACTGATTTGCAGGACACATCACAAAGGACTCTGGCAGATAGGATGACTTCTTACAATCAGAAAAGCTTATCTTTTTTAAAATTTTATCTTTCATATAAAACTGATGTGCATCTGGACATACCTATGCACAACAGTAGCACCTGCCAGTTGGGATTATGACCACAAAGACACACTAATCTGCAACAATAAATGCAAAATACAATTACCTTATCAGCGAAGGAAAAACCCCAGCATAATAAAGAATAACAGCCA
>NW_017729029.1:40391021-40401700 GCF_001723915.1 Gavialis gangeticus
CTGCCAGTTGGGATTATGACCACAAAGACACACTAATCTGCAACAATAAATGCAAAATACAATTACCTTATCAGCGAAGGAAAAACCCCAGCATAATAAAGAATAACAGCCAGAAGATGAAGCCATAAAAAATGTCAGACTAGAAGTCAGGTACAAAAGTGTAATTATGATATTTAATTAGCAGAACAACTTCCCTAGGGTTGTGGTGGATTTCCCAACACCTGCAGTCATGAAATCAGTATAGGACGGCTTTCTTTAAAAGAAGCTTTATGTTAAACAGAAGATATGAGATTGAGAAAGAAATCGCTAGGTAAGTTTTAATGGTCTGTGTTATGCAAGAAATGAGACAAAACAACTGGTGTAAGTGGTATGGCCTAGAGCAGAGGTTCCCAACCACCAGCCCACAGCCCAGTACCAGGCTACAAAGAGTTGACTGCCAGGTTGTGGCACGAGCCCCCTGCTCAGACCCCTGTCTGTCCGTCCAGGCGAGCGGCTTTCACCGAGGGCAGTCGTGTGGGGTTAAAGCTGGGCAGCGGGGCAGCCCTGGGAGGGTGGCAGCTGGCTCTGTGTGCCCTGTCCCACTCCCACCGCCATGGCTGCGCTTGGTAAGGCACTGCCTGCCCAGCAGATACTGGGGCCTTCATCAGACCAGGCAGGACCCCCCAGCCTTGCCCATGGCTGGGAGCGGGGAGATGCAGGTGGGGAAATGCCTGGGACAGAGGGCAGGGAGGGGCTCCACTGCTTGCTCCTAGGGAAGGCAGTGGAGGCCCTTCTTCCCAGGCAGCTCCAGCTGGGTCCCCCCAGGTCACCACCTGTGCAGCCCCCTCCCCTGCAGGGTCCCCCAGTGCCTGCAGCTGCAGTGCCACAACCTGCACCTGGGTACAAATTTAGTATTTACAAGTTTACATATTTAAATATTTACACATTTAAATATGTAAATTAGATTATTTCTATACCCAGTCGGCCATAATTATTTGAGTGAGTTTGCCGGTCTGCAGTATAAAAAAGGTTGATAAGCACTGGTCTAGAGGACGGAACGCTGGAATGGGACTTGGAGCATCAGGGCTCTGTGCCTGGCTGGCAGGCTGGGTGACCTTTAGCAAGTCACTTCCCCCCTCTGTGACTCAGTTTCCCCTCTGTAAAATGAGAATAATGATGCTGCTTCTTTTGTGAAATGCTCTGAGGTCTGTTGGTGAAAAAGTGCTATGTGAAAATAAGCTATCAATATTATAACTGTCCCAGCTGTCCATAAAATCCATGTATCGATGACATTAGAACATGCTTAGCACAGTAAAAGCCAATTGTCTGAAATTTGCACCCTTCTCTGCAGTTACATGTGTACAAAACAGATGTGTTTAGCTGAAACAGATTTAATAAAGCTTCTGTTCTTCACAACCCTCATAAATTCAGGATTTTCCCATAAGTACCATCAGGAGTAAACATCTGAAGATTTTGACAATTATGCTTAGACTTTAGAGAAGATTTTTAACAGATACAATGATAGATGTTATTCCCATTTAAGTACTTTCTACTAGTGCCCATGTTGATAACAAGACTGCCCTCTTGTGGCCATTGTGAGAACTGCTCCCATAGGCAAATTGAGAAATCGTTATATCCTCAGCTCATGCTATTCATCACTTTATATAAAAACAATAAATGATATACAATCAGAAGGAAAATCCACCCATGTATATCTATGTGGATGCAGGCAAAAACTCAGATGAGGGTCAGATGGTGCTTCTTAATGTGACACTAATTCAGCTGTGATGTAAGTCAGTCTCCTAAATTTGTGGGCCAAGTTGATGTTCATGCAAAAAGGTCCATGGGTGCCAACCAGAGTCAAACACCACTCAGAGCAGGGCTGTGTGAGCCTCCCACTCACAGTGGTACCCAGCAGTACATTCTGCTCTTCCAGTGCTGGGCTCCCACGCGCTGCTCTGCTGCTGCCCCTCCAGCTTGTCCTGCAGAATCCCCCGGGGTTCCAGCCCTGAGTGCCCACTCACACAGCTCTGCCAGTGCAGGACTACTGTGACGAGTTAAATTCTGTATCCTTCAAACATTGCTATAACTCACATCCACTGTATCCTTCAAACTGCACTGCACCTTAGTCCTGACCTACATTGCCCATTACTGTTCCACTGCTAAGTCTCACAAGCACAGCAACTAATAAGCAGGCCAAGTTGGACCACACTGCTACAAACTGGGTGCATCTCCATGTGCACATTTACTGCACAGTAACCTAAATTACTGTGCAGTAACCAAAAACTACTGAGCAGTACAGGTGCTCATCTACATGTGCATGCCTGTACTGTGCGGTAAATATGGTGACTTATGCCAACTTGGGCATGTATTTGATACCAGCATCATGCAGGTATCAAATTTGTACCTGATTAGTTACTGCGCAGTAGTGCATGTGTAGATCTGTCCCCCCACACCCTTTCCCTTCCCCCTCCCCTCTCCCCTTCTACCACACACCAGACTTATCAGCTGCACGCAGTTCTTCAAGCTGCTGGGCTGTATCCCCTGCTGCCTATGTGCTGTGCTGCAGCTGCACGCATGCACGGGCCATTTATCGGTCAAATTATCAGCTATATCAGGTCAATTTCTGACACAGACAATTTTATTTATATTGGTGCTGATTCGATACTGGACTGATGTACTTTCCACCCATAGCTCATATTTGGTCAGCAGGAGAGTCAAGGCAGCTGAGCTGTTAATGGTGATGTATATTGTTCAGCCCAACACTTGCTCTCATACCCTATGCTCTGCCCAATTCTTCTTTCTCCCAGGGCTAATTTCATGCCTTTATATTTAAATAGATCCTGTTCTATTCGGAACAATAAGCTGCTTCTTTCCCATGCATCACCCTCCTCCTTTGTGACTCTGCTTAGAACCCATCTCTACTTCTCGGTCTTAGAACATAAGTTCCCCCCACACTCTAGGGCCATCTGAAACTCACTCAAAGCCCTGATCTGTGTGTTTTAATATGCCTAACTTAAACTATAATCTCCCCAGGGCGTGGGCTCTCCTACCTCACCTTGCAGTGATGATGAGTATGTAGGCAGTGCTAGAAAGCAGTCTTTAGCAAAGGTTTCCTCCCTCAGGGTCTGTTCATGCATCCATGCTCATACACTGGGATTGATCTGAGACCAACTCCTGATAAGCTCTGACTTTCAATAACAGGGGCTGGATTTAACCCAGTGACCATGGAGTGGAACACTCCATATCTGAATCCCACCCAGCCCAGAGTGGGAGACCAGTTAATATGCTGGGTTTTTCTTTGAGGGTATACCAATGGTGGATTTGGACTGAACTGTAGATAACACATCAGTTATTGCTACTTCCAGCTCTGTCTGTGGAGTCCACAGTAGGAATGCAAAAAAACTGTTCCTTAGCAGTTGATTCAAACTTCAATTTTCTTACACTCTGGACCTCGCTAATTACCATTTGTATTGCACAAGTGCAATACAATGCTTTGAAGCTTTTATGGTGCACAGCTCCACTGTGTTGGTTGCTGTACAAACACAGAACAACCAGACAAGACCCTGCCCAAGGAAGCTGGGGAAAGGTGACCCCAAGTAAGTGTGCAGCCACTCTGTGGATTTTTATCTGTGATGCTTAATAAAAAGCAGGGTCAATTCTTTAACCGCTGAAATGTCTCAAGATCTGAGAGGGGATTTTTAAAGGTTTTGTTTATTTATACTGATCATTTCCATTTGATTCTTTTTCTTCAACAAGGCCCTTCTCAGCTACTTAAGACAATGGCCAGGGTAGGGTTTCAATGGAGTGAAACTAACTCAGTTGCCAGAAAATAAAACAATCTCCCTTCTCCAGATCCCTGCCCGCACCCCATCGGGGGTGTGGACGCTACGTTCACCACCGGCCGCCATCCGCAGGCCGCCCAAAGGGACTGGCGGCATAGCCGCGCTTCAATTGAGGACTTCAAATAGTCCCTTCTCCAACCCCAGCCCTCTCTTGTTGTTACATGGAAGTATGGCCTGGGATTTAAGATAGGGATTTTTTACCTTCTCATGAATCATCACAAGCAATATGAGCTTTGCAGACTATATTAAGTCCTCAGGCTCAAAGGTATTTAGGCAAGTCACTCTTACTGCATGCGCCTCTGCATCTCTATGGATTGGGACATTATGCATAGTGACTCCCAGAGGGAAGCACAGGATTAGAACAAAGGAGCTCCTCTAGTTCTGTAGGTTGGGGGTGGGGGGCATAAAACACTGATGATCAGACTCTCCAAATGCAGAACTGGTGTGTAATGTGTCAGGAAAGAGCCTTGTTACAAACTCAGTCCAAACACAGTGAGCTCAATATCACTTACAGCAAATTTGCTCAGATGCTTTTTTTCTTAATGAGGTGAGCTGGGCCAGGTTCTTCACTATGGCTCACCCTTTCCCCTGGCCTGATCTATTCTGAGAGACCAACAAGGGAAGGGCAGAGCAACACACCTGTTCTCAGTGAGCCAAATTCAGATCTGGCTGAATAGACGCTAATTCCACTGTGATCTTTGTCTGCCTGTGTGGTTGACTTCCCTGGCTACTAACTGGAGACACAATCATGCACATATGCTTGAGAACACAGGCATGTTCAATCAGAGGTGTGACTATGCTGTTGATAAATCCTCCCCCTCCTCCCTTCCTTCCCTTTCACTCCACCTCTCCCCCCCTCCCCCAACCTAGCTTAAATCTACCTAGTACAAGAAGCAATGCAGAGCTAACGGCTGTGTCTTAAGTTCTGCTGTGGAATGAATATGGGTGGGACTGAACGTACAGGCTAGTTGTGTGTTAGCCATATTAAAGGATTGGGCAGCAGTGTTTTGGTCTAGAGTTTAGGATCTGAGGAACTGTGCAGCTGAGAAATTCATATCTGGGCTCAGATTCAAAATCCTACAAAGCTGAGGTTGTTCCCATTAATGTTCTGCCTCAAGCCCCTCATCCAGTGAAAGGCAGAGCAAGGGAAGATTAAAGCAACCACTACAGCCCTTGTATGAGTTCAGTAACATGGTACACTGGAGGGAGCCGAGAGATTCTTGATGCACACTGCTTATTGCAGGGAGTGGCTGATGATACTGTGAGCTTGGGGTCATAAAAGCCTATGCACCTCTGATTTTTTTAGTCTGCAAGGTGTATCTCTACCATGCCTTCTGATGACATTGAAGCATTTTCTGCAGACTCCTGACATTAGCCACTGAGTCCCTCCTAACACTATCCAGGGTTGTTCCCCTGTTGATTTACAAAGGGATCAAAATCAGACATTTCTCTGAATTCTCTCACACATCATAGCTTTCAATGGAATGGACCCTGCACATGAGCTGATGCTGGTTCTCGATCTGCAAAAAAAACAAACAACAAAAAACAAAAAAACCCCATACGTTTGCCCTATCTACCAGACATTGCAAAAAATCTAAAGTAAAATCAAAAAAAAAAAAAAAGTAAAATCATGGCTAATTTGTCTTACATAAAAATCAGTGAGGAAGGGGATAAGGAGAGAAAGGATTTCAACTAGTATTTCACTTTCTCTTGTCCGCAGCCAAGTCCGTGTTGTAACTGGAAACTTCAATGAGGTTTTCATCAGGATCTCGGAAGTAGATGGATGTGATTGGTCCAATGGCACCAGTTCTAGGCACGGGGCCTTCTTCAATCTGAAAATATTGGAAATGTTGATACTAGGCTAGAGGGTGAAACTGCATGCCAGGTTACAAAACGAAGGCTTTGTTTCTACATGGCAAACAGTGAAACTTCCTGAGTGATTGTGTACCTATAAATCAGCTCTTACAAATGCCAAACAAAAGCAATACAGGCCTGGGTGGAGAGAGAATTGTTAATGTTCATAGTGATTTGACAAGGCTCCTGGCTGCAGATCCTTCTGAGCCCTGACACTCGGGCCCTCCTGCTCCTGAACCTGTCATACACTATGTACAGAACATGGTGGGTATTGTCATATAAAGGGCACCAAAGCAAGCCATTCCATTTCATGGGTACTCATGTTTAGCTTCATGGATATGGGTATCCTCTGTCCTATACCTGTTTTATGCTGGTTGGGCCCCACTAACCTTAAAAGAGTCACTCCTCATTCTTACACATAAAGGATGCAGTATGAAGCACCAGGTCTCCAGAGATGAAAGGGTTGTTCACTAGCTCCATTCCCCTGCTAAGCCCCTTTCTGATCTGTTCATCCCTAACCCACTACAGCATCCCCTAAGACAGAATGCCATGTGGGGGATACACTGCCTGCCCCACCTTCAGGTGCTCCACCAGCTGGTCTGGAGGGGTCTCCGAGATCAGGCAGACATCTGTGGAACCAGGAACTGGGCTACGGGCCTTGGGCTCAAACTCCTTCCCAGCCTTGTGGAGGTTAAACTTTTGGTTGCCAAATTTTAGTGCTTTCTGGTCTTCCTGTTACCAATGGAAAGAAAGAATCAGTACAGTATGTTACATTTGCCTCTGCTTCTTCTGAGTGCCAGGATGGATAGAAAAACCCTGCTCATGGCTCCAGGGACAAAGCAGGATCTTCCTTGCTCAGGATCAGATGAAGTGCCCTGTGTATTTTCTGTGATGGAAAACGTCCTACACGTGGAACCGTCCTTTCTTTCCTTTCATGTCCAGCACTTCAAAACCTGTTAGGGTTGATGGTATCACAAGAATTGCAGATTGCAACCCATCTGTTAGAGCTGGCAATGAGCATGCTTCTTCCATAGATCCTATTGATTAGCTATTCTGGATGTGCCAGTCTGCCCTGCCTTCTGCCTGATTTGAGACTAACATGACTAACAACCTCCCTAGACTGAAAAAGACTCAGTTACTCAGGGTCACACACAGTCAGTGGTGGGATCTCCCAGGCTCCAGGGAATCTATTCCCACTTTTCCCAGTGGGCTGTTCTTCCATCCATAATACAATGCAGAACAACAGAGTGGACTTTTTCATCACAATTCATTCAGAAATTTGGGAAGGGGGGGGATAGATAATTGTGTCACCTGGACTACTTTTGCACAACCAAAACTACTAAATGCAAAGTAACTCAAATTTGTAGATGCACGAAGAGCTTGTGTGCACAGTTATGGTTCTACCTGTGATATTTGTTGCTCATATAAACAGCATGCCTTCATTTGGATGCAAAGTGTTTGGTGACCTCTCTGCGCTGAAAGGAGAATGCCACATGCAGTGTAGATGGCTTTCTTCTGGTCAGTTTGGGTTGTGGGTGATGTGGGATTCATTTGTTCTGAGTCTGTTTCCTTCCTTTATGCTATGTGCTGTAAAGAGACATCACTTCTCATAGTGACTTCCTAAATCTTCTATCTATTGGCACTCAGTTCTGCTATTGTAATTTTTATTAAATTGGGATCTTACACCTACATGACTCATAGGGTCAGTGTATGTTACCCATTGCCCAAACGTACCTGATTCACAGAAGGTGTGGGCCTGCAACAGCCCCAGCTATATGGCCTAGGAGAGAGCCCAGGAAGATGTCGGGGTAAGATTTCTAGGCATTGTTATAGCTTGACAAATGTGAGAGGAGATTTTCAAAAGCACAAATGATTGTTGAGAGTCTAATGCCCATTGAAAACTAATGGGAGTCATTTACCCAACTTCTACTCATAGTTTTTGAAGCCCTCATGCCCTTTCAACTAAGCAACCTACAAGCAGCCATGGGAAGTTGGGTTAGCCAACAAAAAAAAATCGTTTGTGGTTAACACTTGAAACTTTGCTGAAATATCTAAATTCCAAACATTTCAATCAAATCCGAGTCTGGGAGTCCTGAGCTTCAGCCCTGTGTTGGAAGGGAGGGGAGGACTGACTCTTAAAGGCAGTTTCTTCCTGATCCCCAATATCTAGGTTTAGTGCTTGTCCCCTGAAACAGAAGGGTTTATGCCCCATCAATCCATAAGCTCTTTACCTCTAGAGCACCCTGACACATTTTAATTTTGAAATGTCTGCAGGCACATGGAGGATAAACAAATGGGGAGAGAAATTCACAGAAATGCTGTCAATTTTATCCTTCTGCAGGGTTTCTTTTTCCTTCTTTTTGTTCAGCAGGTGCTGACCATTGATGGAGACCACACGCTGAGCTAACTGGACCCAGCGCTCTGGCACTTCCTACAGTCCTCATCATTATACAGATGGGGAGAACTGAGATGCAGGAGATGCCTTGCCAAGGGCTACTCAACACATCAGTGACAACACCAGGGCTGAAGCTCAGGACTCTCAGACTCATTGGCTGCTTATGTTACCTTGAAGGTGACTACTTCCATGCCCAGGACTTTAGAATAAAAGGCTACGGTGTCCTCACTGCTCTTCACAGTCAGCACTAGGTGGTCCAGTCTCTGGATTAGACATGGGGGTGGACTCTTATCCTTGTCCAGCCAGGACATCACTGGAGAGTCAGCAGCCAGAGACTAAAATAAAAGGAAACATGACTTGTGGGAACAAGCTGGGCTACCTCCTGATGGGGCTGGCCAGTGAGATGCAGGGTGAATTAAATGGAAGCGGGAAGCAAGCTTTGGTTTTATTTGGGCCTATGGGTGAAATGAATAGAAAAAATGAGGTCTCTTCATGAAACCCAACTCAGCCCTTAGGGCCCAGTCCAAAGCATGCTGAAATCCACAGGACTTTCACTGATGTCAGTAACTGTTGGGTCAGGCCCTAGAGGAAGCAGCTAATGAATGACAGTTAAATGGAAGGGCAGACAGCACAGATGACATTTATGCTCTCTCTTTTAATGGCAATAATGAAAATATACATGCGTGTTGAAGAAAGGAATATACATGGCTGTCTCCATCTCCTGCCACTTCTGCCCTTTCTGCTTTTAGTGTGAGTGGACACTTGCACGTGTCATGGGTGAAAACCAATGAGGACCTGCCCAGGCCCTGGGCCTTGACTTGCCAATTTTTTGAGGAAGGAACCACATCTGGCTTTATATATACACACAGCCTCTGACATCACAGGATCCTGATCCTAAGCAGAGCCATGAGGGCTCCTGCAAATTTATAAGTCTTTGCCAGCATTACTGCCACAGGGCCGGTCATGACTAGAACCGTAGCTTGCAGCTCTCTGGGGAACGGGGGATGTTTAGGATTCCCAGTCCTAACCATTTACTAATAAAAGTCAATCTTCTTTGAAGAGGCCAGAATATCTGTTGGTATAAAATGGTAACCTCATCCTGGTTCAGCCTTCAAACACTACTGTAAAATAAGGACCGAGAGCCTGATTCAAAGCCTATGGAAACCAATGGATTGCACCCAAATTCTGTACTGATGTAACTATGCGAAGCCTCTAGCGTTCTACTCCAGTATACCATCAGGGAATCCAAGGGGATTAATAGTGATAAAACACTGCAAGGGGATGCTTAAAGCCCGACTGTTATCACTGAGGTTTTTAGTTTAACTTCCATGGCTCTGTGGGCACATCTACACGAGATGCTTAACTACGCGGTAGCATAGTTCACTGCACAGTAAGCACATGTGTCTACATGCAGTAAAACTGTGCAATAAAAAACACTTAATTTCAACTAAAGTCCCCTGGGCTCCAGGCTGGGAACCTCTCCTGCCCCAGGGCAGAGCTACTTCTATGGTAGCCCCTGCCTCAGGCCTTTAAAAGCCTGTGTTTAAAGACTGCTCCAAAGAAGAAAATCTTTTCCCCAACTTACGGCTTTGCTTATTTGCTCGGCCCCATGGAAACCTGCTCCCACACACTTACCTTGCACTTGTCTAGCTGACAAGATGTGGTTAGCCTTACTGACAGCTTCCTCACATTGGTGGAAGTTCAAAGTGCTGGATTCATGTTTACAGTTTTTTTACACTCCAATACCCCATGGATTGCTGGGAAACATTGTCTTTGGGAAAAAGCCTCAACCTCTGGAACAAACCACTTCCCTGAGACACTCAACAAGCTACCCAGCAACATCACTGCGTGCTTCACTTCACCATCCTGAGAGTTCTAATAAAAAGGCAGGGTTTTTTAAAAAAAGACTTCCAGCCTTTCCCATCGTGAAGTGATACAAAAAGGAAGGAAAAAGCTTCAATCCAACCCCTTTCTTGAATGGCCTTTCTCCTTTAAATCAAGGTTCTGTGCCTTAATAGTGGGTGATGCAATTGCTGTAGGAGTATTATTGATTATGGCTACAGTGTGATCAAATTTATATGGGACTCACTAAACTCCTGGGCTAGAGGTACAGAAGCATTTCTGTACCTCTGGGTTAAACTGCACAATGGTTTTACACTCCAGGGGCCCATCTACTCCAGCACTATCAGCAGCACACCTCTGGCAGCGACAAAGTTGAAGGAAAACTGAAATTCCAAAGTCCAGCTCAGCAAGCAGTGAGCTCAGTGAAAAACCTTTGAGCAGAGACACTGGCACACGTCCCTTACTTATCATGGTTTGGAACTCGAACAGGATACCCCCAGGACTTTAGAGTCAGAAATACAAAGAAAATTTCACATAACATATGGAGGATGCCATTAGCCAGATATGATGCACAATTACTGTCTGCACCAGCTACAGCGAAAAAATATACACCACTAAGAATTACCCAGGTTTTCTTAGGCTGGTGTTTGAAAATAACAGCAAATATCAGCACCCAACAAAATGCATCTTAATCTGCAGACTGCCTCATCTCTCTTGCAAAGTGCCGTACATTCCTGGACTAAATAGAAAAAACACACATTATC
>NW_017729029.1:40406700-40407647 GCF_001723915.1 Gavialis gangeticus
AGGACAGAGGATACCCATATCCATGAAGCTAAACATGAGTACCCATGAAATGGAATGGCTTGCTTTGGTGCCCTTTATATGACAATACCCACCATGTTCTGTACATAGTGTATGACAGGTTCAGGAGCAGGAGGGCCCGAGTGTCAGGGCTCAGAAGGATCTGCAGCCAGGAGCCTTGTCAAATCACTATGAACATTAACAATTCTCTCTCCACCCAGGCCTGTATTGCTTTTGTTTGGCATTTGTAAGAGCTGATTTATAGGTACACAATCACTCAGGAAGTTTCACTGTTTGCCATGTAGAAACAAAGCCTTTGTTTTGTAACCTGGCATGCAGTTTCACCCTCTAGCCTAGTATCAACATTTCCAATATTTTCAGATCTGGCCTCTAGCTCTAGGGTTTATATTTAACCGTTGTATTATTTCTATAAATGAGCAGAAGTGAAATTTGTGAAGAAAGTCTGAGTACCTGCAGGAAGCAAAGACAGACAAGCTAAAAGAAACAGTCTAAAAGAAGAAGCCGTCTCCTGCAACTAACTACTTCCTGTGACCCAGAGCTGAGCTGTGCTGGGAGCAGAGTTTGTTGGGAGGGGGCAGGGTGCAGATGATGGTAAGAAGTCAAAGCCTTGAAACTGCAAGCTGCTTTGTACAGACAATTTCTTGAGCTCTATGGAGCCCTTGAACTCATTCAACATGGAGCTACTTTTAGGATCAAGGCCTTGCCTATCAGCTAAAGAGTCAAGGATCCTTGTTCAGTAAAGCATATACAGAGGTTGTTGCCTCTTATTAACACTTTTTTTCGAGTAGGTGGTGCAGGACACCTCTGCTAACAGAACTGGGACTAACAACCTGGATCAAAAACAACAAGAAGTCCTTTTTTAAATGCATAGGGAGTAAAAAGAAGGCACCAGGTAACGTGGGGCCCCTACAGGACACACTTGGCAATCT
>NW_017729029.1:40412647-40418405 GCF_001723915.1 Gavialis gangeticus
CTGAGCCCCGGCACCAGTGAAAGCCCGAGACAGGGCTGGCGTGCAGGCTTGGAGAGAGCCATGGGCGCGAGTAGCGCGGGACCGGCTCAGTTAGAGCCACTGGCGCGAGTAGCACGGGGCTGGCTCAGTTAGAGCCACAGGCGCCAGGGGCGCGGGACAGAGCCCACAGCAGGGCAATAGCGCTGGGGGCACGGGACAGAGCCCACAGCAGGACAATAGCGCCGGGGGCGTGGGAAGCACTGATAATGCCCGTAGAAGGGCGAGTACACCCGGGAGCCCCGAGAAGGGCAGGGGCCAGCGTTGGACCCGAAGTAGGGTGGGCGCTGGTGAAGGCCCGAAACAGGGCTGGCGCCAGTAATTGTCTGAAGGAGGGCGATCGCGCGGGTACGAGCCCGGAGAGGACAGGGTGTGCGAGACAGGGCCCAGAGAGGGCAGGACCAGCCCGGAGAGGGCAAGGGACCATCCGAGGTCTTACAGACATAAGAACGTCCGGGACAGCAGCGAGGCTTGGGGCGTGCTAAAGGGGAGGTAGGAGGCACGCATATCCCATAAGGCTGGGGGTGCACCAAGTCACCCATAGATACAAGGAGATCAAAGGCAGCCTCCCATATAAAATCAAAGACGTGGCAGGAGAGAATAAGAGGGTGCTGGATCTCCTAACTGGCACGGCAGGGGGCGCTAGCGGGATCACGGCCACTCCTAGGCCCCACTCCGTGACAGCAACCAACATGGGTTCATTAGAGGCAGGTCCTGTCAGATCAACCTGGTGGCCTTCTACGACCAGGTCACAAAAATCCTTGGATGCAGGTGTCGCAGTGGACATAATCCTTTCTAAAGTCCAGAAAGACTTCAACACTGTTTCTCACCCCATTCTCATCAAAAAATTAGGCGACTGTGGCGTCGATGCCTACACAGTCAAATGGATTGCAAATTGGCTGGAGGGCCACACCCAGAGAGTGGTGGTGGACGGGTTGTTTTCAACTTGGAGGGATGTGGGCAGTGGGGTCCCCCAGGACTCGGTCCTCAGGTCTGCACTGTTCAACATCTTCATCAGCGACTTGGACGAGGGCGTGAAAGGCACCTTGTTCAAGGTCGCGGATGACACTAAGATGCGGGGAGATGTGGGCACATTAGAAAGGAAGGACAGGCTACAGCTAGACCTAGACAGGTTACAGGGGTGGGCGGATGAGAATAGGATGGGTTTCAATATTGACAAGCACAAGGTGCTGCACCTGGGGAGGAAGAACCAGCATCATACCTACAGGCTGGGGAACTCCCTTCTCGTCAGCGCAGAGGCAGAAAAGGATCTTGGAGTCATTATTGATGCCAGGATGAACATGGTCCAGCAGTGTGGGGAGGCAGTCAGGAAGGCCAACCATACCTTGTCATGCATCCACAGATGCATCACGAGCAGGTCCAAGGAGGTGATCCTCCCCCTCTATGTCACACTGGTCAGGCCGCAGCGGAAGTACTGCGTCCAGTTCTGGGTGCTGCACTTCAGGAGCGATGTGGACAGCATTGAGAGGGTCCAGAGCAGGGCCACTCGCATGATCAGGGGGCAGCAGGGCAGGCCCTATGAGCAGAGGCTACGGGACCTGAACCTGTTCAGCCTCCAAAAGAGAAGGCTGAGAAGGGATCTGGTGGCTGTCTATAAACTTACCAAGAGGGACCAGCGGAGAATGGGAGAGGCCCTGTTCCCTCGAGCACTACCAGGAGTAACTAGGAACAACGGCCATAAGCTGACTGAGAGTAGGTTCAGGCTAGATATCAGAAGACACTACTTCACAGTTAGGGCGGCTAGGATCTGGAACCAACTTCCAAGGGAAGTGGTGTTCGCTTCTACCCTGGGGGTCTTCAAAAGGAGGCTAGATAGTCACCAGCGTTTGACCGCAGCATCCTTTCCTGCTTAGGCAGGGGGTCGGACTTGATGATCTGCTCAGATCCCTTCCAAACCTACCAACTATGAAACAGGACTTGAAACCTACAGCTACATCTCACTCCTCAGTGAGAAAGTGTGTGGCAACTTGGGGTGGTAACAACCTATAGGTACAGTACAGCAGTGGGAGTCAACCCTTTTGCATAACTAGGACAGGGTGAGGGGGCACCCGGCTCAGGCCCAACTATGAAGGGTGCCAGGGTCCACCCTTCTGGGAATCTTTGCCACATCAGGAGAATCCCTGCACTGCTTTGCCCAGCCCCAGGAGCTGGGCAGTGCAGTACCACACTAAGCAGTGTATCTGAAGATGGTGGGGGAATGAAATTGTGCTTCTGTCTCCCTCTCCCCCGAGATTTTGCAATGCTGGGGGAAATCCTGTGCTGCCTCTTCCCAGGCACAGGAGTTGGGCAGTGCCATGCCACACCAGTGTATCTGGGGAGCTGGGGGAGGCAGGGTTGAGTGGGGTAAGCAAAACGGTGCTCTCCATTCTGCCCATCTACTGTGGTCAACATACCCTTGTCATCATCCCTCTGACCTGGGTGCTGAATGAAATCCCTGATCCACTGTGCCAATCTTTTGGCAGGCATGTCACAAGTTTGCCCTGCACACTCCTTGAGTGCCACTCTAGCGCCCTGCCCCTGTCCATCCACTCCTCTGCTTTTTGCTCCCTGCCCTGTGCTCAATCTGCTGCTCTGTTTTCTGTTCCCTGCCCTATCTGATACTGTACTGTCTCTCTGCTCCCTGATCTACCAGGTGGCACACACACAGGCTGCCCATGCTACTTGTGCCATTCATGGTACAGGTTGGTCACCCCTCCCATAGGGCATCACTGAGACAGGAGACAGGAAGGAATTTCCCTCACTGCTGAGAACCTCACTGCATGTGGAAACTGGGCTGAATGTGTTTGAGGAATATTAAATGCACTAAAAATTGAGTTTTTGGGGAATTGAAACTTTTCCTGCAATTGATTTGAATTCAGTGAATAAAAGAAAAGGTGGGGGAGGGATTATTAAAAATTTGTCAAAATATTTCATATCAAAGCACTTTTAAATGCATCCTCTTTTTTCCCCTCAAACTATTAATTTGGATTTACAAATGGAGTAAATTAAAATACAAAGCAAAACAGAACAAACCCAACTAAACAAGAGAGCATTTGAGAAGGCAAAATACCTAGAAAATGATGTAAGTCATGTCAGGCTGAGAAAAAATGTTCTAGGCTGACTCAAGGCACTGTTTGTTTGTTTTTTTTACTTTTTGGTCTTGACAAAAAACTTGAAACAATTTTTTGTTTTATTTTATTTTGATTTGACTCAAACAACTTTTGTCGTGACATTTTGGTTCACCCCTGAACTGAAAGGTATCCACTGCCAGGCACTGGCAATGTTAAAGATGACCTTGGTCAAGCCAGTGCTCTGTTCTGGGACAGCAAAGCTATGCTTTCAGTTCCTTAAAGATCACCATTGGCTAGGGATAGAAGTGACACATAAACTGATATAAATAATTGGTAACCAATTCAAATCTGTAACAACAGAAATTCAGTGCACATAAACTACTTTCAAAATGGCTGAAACCAATTTAACATAAGCCTGGATGGATGTAGTATCAAACTTAACTGATTTAAGTTAAATCTGTTTATTGAACTTCTGGCCCAGATCTCTTCCAAATTTAAGTTAACTCTCAGTCCCCCAGCACCCCAGGATGCGTTGCACCTCTCTCGCAAATCCCCACCCCCCCACAGGTGGGTGGGCTAGCCTTGGCCCAAGTTGTCTGCTCCAGCCAAGCAAGGAGGCATGCTCTAGTACTCCCTGGCTTCTGGCCTAAGCCACCCCATAAAGGTGGCTGGATTTCTAGAATCAAAAGTGAATATCTGTTCACTCGCTTATCAGTTCAATCTATGTAACTTCAGCTAACCTGTGAGATTGAATCAATTCAGCCTTAGGCATTTTGACTGCCTGTACTTAGCCCATGTGCTGCTATTTTCTGGACTCACCAGCTAGGGACAGACATTCAAAACACCGGAGCCTGAATTGATTCAATCTTTGCAGGTTAGTCTAACCTGGCTAGGCCAAACCAGCTTGTAACTGCTCAGACATCCCAGAAATGCAGGCACATGCCTACAGCGGCTCAGGCTAAAAGCTGGGGGGTGCCAGAGCAGCCCTTCCTTCCCTTCCATAGTTCTGAGCTGAGGGAGGCATGGCCAGGCCCTGGTAGGATGCTCTGATTAGGGAGGGGTCCCCCCCACAAGCACCCCAGCAGGCAGTTGATAACACAGTGTTTATCACCCCATCAGAAAACAAAGCCTCAACATTAGTTCAAGCTCTTCTTAAACAGCTTTTTGAAGGAAGGAACCAGTCTCCCACAGCATCGACCATAGCCATCATGTGGTATGCTAGCTAATTGAGAGGTGTCTGTGTAAGGCAGAGGGGATGGGCCAGCTCTGCTGTGCAGCTAAGAGCCCAGCACAGAGAGAATGCTGAGATGCTGGGGGAGTCTGGTTTAACTTAAACCAGGAAAGGGTCTAGGACAGACATTGCATAAGCCACTTTGACCCAAATCAGTTAAGTCTGATACTACATTCAACCAGGTTTATCTCAAACCAGTTTTAGCCATTTTCAAACTGGTTTATGTGCACTGAACATCTGTTCTGTTACAGGTTTAAACCAGTTTCTGATCACTTAAACCAGTTTATGTGTAATGTTTATCCCTAGCCACCATCACAGCTAGGCAGGCTTCCATGGCAGGTCCTGGTTCTATCAGGCTGTAGTATAGTAGTGGTAGATAGTAGTGGTATGCAAATGTATGCCTAGTCACTAAGGCTAATAGGTTTTCCCTCTGCTCCCATGATGGTATCCTGTTGGATTCTTGGGCTAAGTACAAACAGTCAAAAAGCCCAAGATTGAATTAATTCAGTCTTCTCAGGTTAGTCTAAACTGTGTAGATTGAACAAGTAAACAAGTAAACAGACATTCATTTTTGGTTCCAGAAATGCAGCCACATGCCAGCAGTGGCCCAGGCCAGAAGCCATGGAGTGCTAGAGCATGCCTCCCTGCTTGGCTGGAGCAGACAGATTAGGCCAAGGCTAGCCTGCCCGCCCTGCAACGGCAGGGAGTGGGGTGCAGGGGACATGCAAAGCATCCTGGGATGCTGGGGGACTGTGAGTGAACTTGAATCTGGAGGGAATCTGGGACAGAAGTTCAATAAACAGCATTAGCCTAAATCAGTTAAATCTGATACTACATCCATCCAGGTTTATGTTAAACCAGTTTTGGCCATTTTGCTGGGACTCAGGCACTGCTGGTGGGGGCAGGGGGCTGCAAACCCGGATTCTGGGCCCAATAGGCCTGACAACTGGAGGCCTCCTCTGGCAGGGGGAGGGGAGGGGGGGCAGTGGGTCAGGAGCGAGGGGCAAAGATATGGGGAGAGCACCTGCATATTAGGGCTGCTCAGTGCCACAAAGCAGTGTTGGTGGGGGGCAATCACAGGTAGACCCATGTCCTTCTAAACAAAAGGGTCAAGGGGGGCACTTCTTCTCCATGATAAAAAACCCAAAATCAAATGCCAAAATTTAGAGGTATATAGAATTTATTTTATTATAGTGATTGAGGCACTGGTAGCCTTCCAGATTGCTTTAAAATTATACATATATAGTGGTGTTTCATTTTCCTCATGAAAAAACATGGATTTTAGGGTTTTAATCAGAGAATATGTAAGTTTTTACTCAGTGAATTTGTGATTTTTTGAATAGTGAAGACCAGGATCCCTTCTGAAAGGTGGGGGTGTGGCGCTTTATGTCAAGGAGCAATACACATCCTCTGCCAGCAG
>NW_017729029.1:40419153-40424059 GCF_001723915.1 Gavialis gangeticus
TGCAGATTGGCTGAAGGGTCATACTCAGAGGGTGGTGGTGGATGGGTCATATTCGACCTGGAGAGAAGTGAGCAGCGGAGTCCCCCAGGGCTCAGTCCTTGGGACTGCGCTGTTCAATCTCTTTATCAGTGATTAGGACAATGGGGTGAAAAGCACCGTGTTTAACTTCGCTGATGATACTAAAATTTGGGGTGAGGCAAGCACGCTAGTAGGGAGGGAAAGACTGCAGCAAGACCTGGATAGGTTACAGGGGTGGGCTAGCAAAAACAGGATGCGTTTCAATACAGACAAGTGCAGGGTGCTGCACTTGGGCAGTAGTAACCAGCAGCACACTTATAAAAGATGGGAGACTCCCTTCTTGAGAGCATGGAGGCAGAGAGGGATCTTGGAGTCATTATTGACTCCAAGATGAACATGGGCCGACAATGCAAGGTCACGGTTGGCAGGGCTAACTGGACCTTCTCGTGCATCCACAGGTGCATCTCAAGTAGGGCCAAGGAGATGATCCTCCCCCTCTACGCAACACTGGTCAGGCCACAGCTGGAGTACTGTGTCCAGTTCTGTGCGCCCCATTTCAGGAGGGATGTGGACAACATTGAGAGGGTCCAGAGGAGGGCCACCCGCATGATCCGGGGACAACAGGGCAGACCCTACAATGAGAGACTGCGGGACCTGAACCTGTTCAGCCTTCACAAGAGAAGGCTGAGGGGGGACCTGGTGACTGTCTATAAACTCACTAGGAGGGACCAGAAGGGTTTGGGAGAGACCTTGTTTCCCCTAGCGCCCCCTGGTATGACAAGGTATAACAGCCACAAGTTGTTGGAGAGTAGGTTTAAATTAGACATCTGCAAGAACTATTTCACAGTTAGGGTGGCTAGGATCTGGAACCAACTTCCAAGGGAAGTGGTGCTGGCTCCTACCCTGGGGGTCTTTAAGAGGCTTGATACCTACCTGACTGGAGTCATTTGAGCCCAGTTTTTCTCCTGCCCAGGCGGGGGGTTGGACTTGAAGATCTACAAGGTCCCTTCTGACCCTACTTCTATGATCACTTATGCCTGTTTATGCATAATTTCTGTCCCTCGCCTTAAGGGTTAAGATATTATTCTTGTTTGCCAAAGGTTGGTCATGCTCTTTTGAATTCAGTGAAGTTTCTTATAGCTGTTAGCACACCAGCACGGTCACGTGCTGTTTAGTTTACAGCCTTGGTGGTCTGTTAGCAGCTTTAGTGTCACATCTTGCACTTAGCAAAATCTACTGAGCCTCCGGCCCACATCCATTCGTCTAGTGCATCTCCCATCTGCTCCAGCTGGGCCCCTCAGGAAACAAGTCACTGACCCAGAAATGTGGTCTGACAGAAATGCTATTAAATACACATCAGTTTGACAGAAGCCTCTGGATTGAGAGATCCCTTCTTCTGACAACTCCGTAGTAAGAAACACAGAGTGGTGTTCATGTCCATTTTTATCCAAATTCCCCAACTGCCTACATCTCTGGTGCTCATTGACAGAAGCAGTTAAACTCCCAGTAATGCTGATTTGGGAAATAATTTGTATGTTCATTAATATTCTACCCCTTCCCACATCCCTGTTTAAAGCCTCCTGTTTTGCAGACTTGGCCTGAGCCCTTTATTTGCTCCTTCTTGCCCCAGCACTGCTCTAAGTAAGGAAGTGCCTTGCAAATTGGTGGTTTCTTTACCTGAGACAGTGAATTGTAGCTACAGCTAGTGTCTCAGCCAGATCTCAGAGACTATTGCTGTGTATGTTGTAAAGCAGTTTCAAAAGAGGTAGAGGATAATCCCAATAGTGCTGGGACTATGGACTGGTGGCTAGAGCAGTTTTCAGGGAAGAAGGAAGTGAAGGTTCAAACTCTCTGTGAGCGAAAAGGACCTAGAACCCAGTCCGTCTGCACCCCAGCGCACATGCTACTTCCTCTTCTGGGGTCAGCAACCTGTTAGTTCTGGTTTTTCTGCAATTGAAGTTTAAGGACTCGGCCAGTATTGTGCATGTACCTGGGCAATTCTATTCTCCTCAGGCAACTGCACATTCAGAGTGCAGCCTACTGAGCATGCACAGAAGGGAAGCACAGAGCAGTAGCGTAACTTGGGGGTGGTAAGTGGGGCACCAGCCTCAGGAGCTCATTCAGAGAGGGCAACAGAATGGCAGTCCCCAGGGAGCCCTCACTGCCGCCACCACAGCAGCCCTGGCAGCACCACAACAGCAGCAGCCCCTGCTTGAAGAGGTTAAATGCTTGCTTTCCCCACCTCCAACACTGTTCAGGGCACCAAAATCGTGTAACGGTGGATTTAAATTTTCATTATAATAATTAGCATTTAAGGAGTTAAAAATATAAAATGTATGCTGGTAGGGATATGTGGGCAGCTGGTAAATCCAGAAAGAGGTATGTAATAAGAAAAAAATCTGGGAACCTCTGCTTTAAAGGCTCGAAAACTAGAGGACAGCTACAAAGAATTTGGAATATGATCCCTTTAGAAATAATGGACCTAAAGCTCTTTTTCTTCTTGTTGTTCTTTGATTTTTCTGCTAAGACTTGTGACCTTTAGGGTGCTTGGAGCTGCACTGCACCATGAGAAAAACATTGGTGTTCTTTCTACACTAGATCCCCCCAAATTGTGCTCCGTGGCAGAGCTAAAATGCTGCTAACCACAGCAGGTGATTTTTGCATAGTTTCCTTTGCACTGCTGAGGCCTCTACGACTGTGACTGTGTTTAGAATCCAATGGTCTGCGCACCTTGTTTATCTCCCAGTCCCTCCTCCCTACAGAAACACCAGCTACCTAATAACCGGAGGATAACCATTAGATTGCTGTCACCTGCATTCCAGTTCTCTCACTCCTTCCAAGCTCTCCGATTCAATACAGGCTGCTCTTTCCTTAGAGCAGTGGTCTCCACCTTTAAGTAGGAGATCACCGCTGGCATTTAAAAACAACCCAAGATCTACCATGCACTGCCATCCCCCCTCCCAGCAGGTAAGTCTGTGGGGAGGGAAGAGGGGGTGGGAGCAGATCAAGGCAGAGGCAGAAAAAAATTATTTGGGGGCATGCCTCTCTAGCAGGTAAGTCCCAGCCAGCCAGGGCCCCACTCAACTTACCCCTGCTCTTGCCTCTGTGGCCCTGTCCCTCACCATGGGGGCCTCAGTCTAGCCCCCACCTCTTCCCTCCCCCATGGACTGACCTGCTGGGCTGGGGTGCACAGATGTGGGCACTCAGCCCCCCACCCCAGCCTCAGATCAACTTCAGGAGGCTCCAAGATCTACCAAGATCAAGATCCACTGGTTGGTGACCACCCCCTTACAGTCCAAGCATCTGGCTCATTATGGCATTAGTTTTATTTAGTGGCTCCCAGACTCTCTGAACCAGTAGACTGCTCTCAGTCCTCAATATTTCTTGCAGAGCAGCCAACATTTTAATCATCTTTTTACCTTAAAACTGGGGGAGCTAGTGTTATCCATGACCCACCTATCATGGCCTGTGGACCACCAGTGATCTGCAGACCATAGACAGAAAAATCACTGGTAGAGCTTCATGAAAGAGGCTTCATGGGTTTCAGTGAATGCCCCCTGCCTGCAAATCCAGTGATGCAGTTTGAGTCTTGTCCAAAGTCATCCTAATTTCATTTTTTCTGCCCATCAGTTCTTTGGGCTTTTCTTCACCTACCCCACACTGATGGAGTCCCCTCCATTTGAACATTCACACCACTGGCTTGATTAATACATTTTAAAAAGGTCACACGTCAAGCACTATTGTTCCTCCTAATTATTTCTCCCCATGTCCTATATTTGTCTTCTTTTTTGATATTTTAGTTTTTCAGCATCTGGTACATGTGAAAAGTACTTTATACAATCAGGAGCTGACATTATGAGCTGCCACATCACAGCAGAAGACTAAGACCTTGGTTACTGCCACATAACTATTCTTTCTAAGACTAGGAAAAAAATTCATAGAAGGGAAAATTTGTATTTAGCCTGTGAACAGCTTGGACCATATGTTTCCTTTGTTATATGCAGTGCCTATCACACTTCTGGCAAAGTAATAAAATAAACATTGTTGGATAAATAACCAATGCATGGGTTTGACAAACCAAGGTTTATTGCATAACACATGGATAACTGAGGCAAATTTAGCAACTTATACAAGGATCACTCTTACTCATTCAAACCATACACTCCATTCACACCATTAACACCGAGTCACCTATCCGTAGCACTTGGAGTCACACTGTGGTGGCCAGTCGCAGGCTTCTTCAAGGCGATGTTTAAATGAGAGGGGCACCGGCTTCAACTCTCTCAGCATGCAGGTAGCCTGATGTTGTTGGTCAAGACATCCATCTGGGCTTGGCTTTCACTGCCCTTTTATTTCCATGGGGCAGACTTTGGTGATTGGTAAAGGAGTGTCCAGGTATCGATCACTTACTTTTTCATTTGTGCTTGTCTTTTGGACTCTGTTACTGGTTACATATTGTTTTTATATTTCAGTCTGTTTTCCAGCTCTTATTCATAGATTCATAGATGTTTGGGTCAGAAGGGACCCGAGCAGATCCTGCCTGGGCAGGAAAGAGCGCTGGGGTCAGACACCCCCAGATAGATGTTTGCCCAGTCTTCTCTTGAAGACCCCCAAGGTAGGGGAGAGCACCACCTCCCTTGGAAGCCTATTCCAGATTCTGGCAGCCCTTACTGTGGAGAAGTTCTTCCTGATGTCTAACTTAAATCTGCTCTCCATCAGTTTGTGGCTATTGTTCCTAGTTACTCCAAGGGGTGCCCTGGTAAACAGAGCATCTCCTATTCCTTGCTGCCTGCCCCACCCCACCCCACCCCACCCCACCCTGCAATTAATTTTTAGGCAGCCACAAGATCACCTCTCAGCCTTCTCTTGTGGAGGCCAAAGAGATCCA
>NW_017729029.1:40424093-40427682 GCF_001723915.1 Gavialis gangeticus
TAACCGCTCAGCCTTCTTTTGCACAGCCTGAAGAGATCTAGGTCCCTCAGTCTCTCCTCATAGGGCCTTGCCTGCAAGCCTCTGAGCGTACAAGTGGCCTCCTCTGAACCCTCTCAAGATTCTCCACATCCCTCTTCAAGTGCGGCACCCAAAATGATGCAGTACTCCAACTGCGGCCTGACCAGTGCCGCCTAGAGGGGAAGCATCACCTCCCTGGACCTGTTCATCATGTATCTGCTAATGCATAATGTGGGGGAGGAAGGGAGCAGGAGGCCCCCAAAACCCCACGCCTCGGAGCTAGCAAACCCGGGTTACGCCCCACGGCACAAATTGCCAGGGCGGGAACACTCACCCTACACAGGTGTGCCCGGAGGAAAGACGCCGAGGCAGTTCCGTCTGCTACAAAGGGGACGCCGAAGGCAGCTGGAGAGGAGGAACCGGAAGTAAGCTGTGGCGGTGCGGAGGTCGGCGGGAGCACCCGGGTGCTGAGAAAGGCAGCCCGTAGGCATGGGAGGACCTTCTGGGGTAAGGGCAAACCCCAACGGGACCCGGGAGCCGAGGAGCAACCACCCCAATGCGGACACTGACTGTTCTGAGCCGGTGAGAATGGCTCGGCTCGGCAAGGGCCGGCAAGCCGTATTTTCTTTAATAGAGGGGCACTCGCAGCTAGGAAGGTGCTGCCGCTGCTACAGAGAGGGGCCAGTGGACTTTGCAAGCCCTGGAACAAATCCAGTACTGCAACTGGAGCCCAAGGAAGGGTGGTAGCCCCACAGCGGACAGGGAAGGACCGGGGAGGCCCGTGAAAGGTCCTGGCAACCTCCAGGCTCCGGGAAATCCCTGGCTGTTAGCGTTAAGTTGTTCTTTTTTTTCTTTGATTTATGGACCCCGGGCATAATATCTCGATAAGGGGGCTGAGCAGACGGCTGAGCAACCTCATGGAGGTACGGGCGAGGGTGTAGGGGCGGAGGAGCCCTCGACAGCGTGGGACCCCTGGGATCTAGTAGTCTCATCTGTGTACTGACACACTCCGGATTATTCTCACTGAACCAAGAGGTCATCAAAGTCGTGGCAGGAAGTCTGAAGGCAACCAGCCTACAGACGAGCATTGTCAGGGGGAGTACCCTGGGGACGGTCCCCTACCAAGAGAGGCAGAGGCTACGGCGTGGAGTAACGAGACCGGCATGAGTCCCCCCTTTGACACATGATAAAGTGTGATTAGCCTTGTTGATCACTTACTCACATTGATGACTTATGTTCATCTTGGAGTCAACTACGATTCCAAGATCCCTTTCCACTGCTGTGCTGCAGAGACGGTCATCCCCCAGCCTGTAAGTGTGTTGGTGGTTCGTTTTGCCCAGGTGCAGCACTTTGTACTTGTCTTTGTTGAACTGCATCCTATTTCGTTCTGCCCATTTTTCCAACCTGTCCAGATCTGCCTGGATCCATTCCCTACCCTCTGGTGTGTTACCTCTGCCCCATAATTTGGCATCATCTGTGAACTTGGACAGGGTGCTCTCTACACCCTTGTCCAAGTCACTGATGAAGACATTGAATAGCACAGCTCCAAGGACCAAGCCTTGTGGAACTCCATTGCCCACATCTTTCCAGGTTGATATCAAACCTCCACCGCCACTCTCGGGGTGGGACCCCTAAGCCAATTTGCCACCCACCTGACTAATAATCTACATCACAGCCTGTCAGTTAATTTATGAGATTGGAATGAGATACTGTATCGAAGGCCTTCTTAAAATCTAGGTAGATGACATCTACCTTGACTCCTGCATCTAAGTATTTTGTGACCAGGTCATAAAAAAGAAGCAAGGTTAGTCAGGAAGGATCTACCTGCAATGAACCTGTGCTGATTTCCTTTCAGCATTATTTCCTCTGCTGGGCTCCCACAAATGTGGTCCCTAATGATTTTTTCCAGAGTTTTCTCAAGGATAGAGGTGAGACTAACTGGCCTATAGTTTCTTGAAAAAAGGGACCACATTGGCCCTTTTCCAATCCTCTGGGACCTGACCAGAGCACTATGAATGCTCGAAGAGCCATGCCAGTGGTTCTGCTCGGACACTGGCCAATTCCTTCAGCACCCTTTGTATCGTTGCACATTCTCAGATCGCCACCTGCACTTAATCCTTACAGTTAAATTTGTTTATTCCAAGTATTTTGTACCAGTCTGTCTAATTCCTGTTCCAATTATCCAACTATTAATCATACACCCACAACACCACACATAGAAAACACACACCATTATTGCTTCTTTTTCTACAAAATAGAAGTACATTTAAATGGCAGCTTAGCATAAGCATAACCATAGCATAAATATAACATCTTTTAGAACATATTCTAACAACATCAATAATAACCAAATCCACAGGAGCTCAGAGATACCAGAGCTTGGTGCACAGCACTTTAGCTCCATAGAGGGGACCACAGAAGTGCTTACTTCCTTCAGTGCTTTGGAAGTGCACATCTAAGCACATTAGGAAAAGAACACCATTCAGCTGGGTTAATATTCAGTGGGTGTCTACTTGAGAAGCTTTACCACAGAGTTGATTGACTGTGCGGTTAAGTGTCACTATCTACACATGCAGGCAATTACTGGTGAGGTGATGTGGAAGAGGGGGGATCTACTTTCCCGTGCCAGCACTCCCAGCACTGGGACCACTACTAGCCAGTCTCCTCCATGCCAGCCATTGCCAATGTGGGCCACGGGCATGGCTTCAATGCTGGGGTCCAAGTGTACCAGACCCCAGCCTCGGGCAGGTAGGTAGCCACCAAAGCCTCGGTGCTATCTTACTGAGGATGAGGAGCCACTGGTTTGCAACTCCTTGGCCTACTGGGCAAGCCGCAGACAGATGTGGCAGGATCTGGCCATGGTTGCCCAGCAACACCTGTCCTGTCCACCAACCAGTGCTCTAAGTGAGAGGGTGTTCAGCATTGCTGGGGATGTTGCGGCACCCCACCACATATGCTTGGATCCTGCTTTGGTGGAGCAGCTGGTGTTTTAGAAGGTGAGCCTCCCACTTCTGGGATTTCCCAAGATCCACCTGTAGATGGACTGAGTGCCACCCACCTCACTCCATCTGCACCGATTTCCTTTTTTGATTTTTTTAAAAGCTGAGTAATGCCCTGCTCTCAGCTGGAGGGGGCACTAACTGCAACACCAGCCAGCAGGGGAAGAATGTGTCCCTGCTGAGCTTATTCCCCTGCCAGGATGAACTTGGAGGTATGGGATTGGGGCTATGGGGAAGAAGGAGGCCCCAGTGTTACCCCTCAGCTCTATGTTCTTGGGGACCCCTGACACAGGACGCAGACTGTCTGACTCACAAAGAATCTGCCCCCCACCTCCCCTCCTCTACCTAAACAGAAACTGATTAAGATGCAGTGAGAGACGCACCTAAAACCCTCCAAATAAGGGTGACAAGAGTGAAACAACTGCCCTAGGTCTCATTTGCATCTGAGATGAGACCAGATGACCATTCATTTACATGAGAGATGGGGAACAGAAAGCCTGAAGCAGAGACTGCGGTGAATTCTGGGATCAGCGAAGCAGGGGAGCACTGCATGATGGGGAATCTGTGCTCCA
>NW_017729029.1:40432682-40437690 GCF_001723915.1 Gavialis gangeticus
TGCTTGTGTCTGACTGTGGTTATTGTTGCTCTGATGAACTGATTCTTGGCATATGAGGGTGTCAGCCTGTCCATGCTGATCAACCCGGCCAGGTCAGGTGTGTCACGTTAATCTGTGTGTGTATGACTGATTTGGGGACTGGAGGAACCCAGCCCCACTGAACTGAGTCCTGCAAGATAGCTCCATTGCGGGTGAGGGCTTGCAGAAGGGAGAGATACAGCTCTGTATAGAAACACAAGTAACACAAGCAGCACATTGATAGAATTACGAAGACCCTAGCCCTAATAAGTGAGCACACCCCAAAGTAGCAGGCAAATCTAGTAACACGAGGTCCTGCGCATGACCACTAAAACTGCACCCTGCCTGGGTAGGGAGGCCTAGTGGGACTGCTGGCAGCTTGGCAGCCCCATAAATGCCAGGACCAATGATCCCCTGGTGAAAGGTGGGTAGGAGGCGCTATAACCTCCAACTAACACATGTACACATGCAGTCCTGGCTGGAGAACGCCCAGACCCATGATATCTTTGACATTTGCTGGTTGCAGTGCAGCTATGAGGCTCCTGATGAGCTTAGCTTAGCTGCCCGGCATTCCAGCTTTTGAATTGAAAACCCCTTTGTCAGGCTGAGGAGGTACCTGCAGTTGGTCCTGGATGGAAGGAATAGTAAAGAAGCCAGAGGCTGGCCTGGCCCGCAACGCAGGCAAGAAAGCCTGTCAGTGAAAATAGACATGGAGGTTTCAGGTTATGAGGGACAGGCTGCGGTGTTCACCCCCCTGCGCCCTAAGAAACACAGTTGCCAGGTTTCATGGCCACAGCAGGGCCTAGCATCCAGACCTGCAGTAGATTTCACCCCCCTGTGCCCCAAGACAGACACAGTTGCACAAGCACCTATGTCATGAGTTTTGCCTGTTAGGGGCCAGAGGTGCAGGGCCCCAGAACCCAGACTCCCCCTGCACCGATATCCCCGACAGCTGGCAGGCTTTGTGGCTGTAGCAGGGCCTAGCAGGCCTGCAGTTTTTTACCCCCACCCCCGCCTGCCTTAAACACACACACAGTGTCACCTATGTCACGAGTTTCGCTTGTCAGCAGCCTGAGGTGCAGTTTCCCAGAAACCCCTACACCTATCACCTTGAGACTTGGCAGTCTTCATGCCCTTAGCAGCATCTACCACCCTTGCAAGTTTCATCCAAATCAGCCAAAAACCAAGAAAGATATAGCTATTTCATTGATTTACCATTACACTCTATGGCCAAATCTCCGAATGAAATCCAAATCAGCTTCATAGTTTTGGAGCCGATTCGAAGTGGAAAACCAGTTCGGTGCTCCAAATTGAATTGCTGGCATCCAAATTGACTGAATCCAGTTCCGAATTGAATAGTTTCCTATTTGCACAGGCCTAGTAACTGGCCTTGCATTTCATGGTGGCTCCCACGCCACCAGAAGCCCCACCAGGCCACCTATCCCTGGCAGGGTGCAGTTTTTGGTCATGCCAAGGACCAGAAGCCTCCAAACCATCCCCATAAGTTCCTGCCCTTACCTCCAAGGTCTTCCTGGAGCAGAAGAGATCAGCAGGGAGATATTTCTTCCCTGCTGGATGGTCACAAACTGCTCCCCTTCAGCACAGAGAGCCGGGCATTAAATGGCTGCCCCCATCAGGCACCTGCCGTCTCCCTGGCCTAGCCCTTAAAGTGGGCCACACCCGCCTTGCAGAAAACTGTGGCAGGTAGAATTTGCAGGGGTTGGCAACCAGTCCAGTACTGCATGAAGAGGGTGAAGAGAGTGTATTATGTTCAGATTTGCAGGGGGGTTTTTTAATTATTTACATTTTGTACATATTTTATATTGCTAAGCTGCTGGGGAGGAAGGTCCCATTTTTAAATACAGTGCTTCCAAAAAAGTGTTTATTTTTGCTTTATATACGTATCATGTTTTCTTTGGGGTGGTTGGATGGTTGGCTTGGTTTTCAGAGACCATGTCTGCCTCAGCGTGGGGATGCTGTGTTTGGGGGTTTTTATGGAGTCATGGCATTACTGGAAAAAGTTGCAAACAGCTGCAAAGAGTTGCAGTGTAGACTGTTATCAGGGGGAGGTTGAATGCTTGTTAAGTGCTAGCTAGGGTGCAGCCACCATTTCTTGTAAGAAAAAAGACTAAACAACCCCACCCACCCCCAATGGCATGCAGGAAATCTGCAAAACTTCTTCATGCATGGACCTCCCAGGGCCTTTAGCCTTTAGCAGGGCTTTAAAGACTTCAGCAAGTCTTTAATGCATTTTATATGCATGGTCATGGTGGGGGATTTGGGTTAATGCCTGCTGCCGCAGCTCTAAAACAGCTTATTTTTTTCTGAGTTTTTTCTTTGCAGGGTGTACTGTTATGGGAAGTGTGATGCAAAACTGTTTTTTTCCCTCAAAGCTTTCTTTGTAGTGCAATATTTTCTTTAAAAAATCTTGCATGCAGCACCTTTCAGAGCCAGGTTTGCGACCCCCCTCCCCCACCCCAGTTAGCTGCAACTTGCTCCCCGCCCTGGAGAGGGTTCATAAGATTTTGGTCAGAATTGTTTTGTCCTTCCCCACCATATCCCTCTTCTCAGCCTTCTCAAAGGACAGGGAGAAGGTGAGAGGGAAATGAGGAGCAGCGCTCCCAAGGCAGCCCAGGGTAATCTCTTCAGCTACCTCTAGGCCTCTACAGAATCAAGTGTATTCAAAGAAAGCATCATTGTGGGAACACTTCTTTTCATCCAGATTCAAGAAATTTGTAACACCTCCTTCTCCTACACTAGGTATTGGCATGTACTCATCAGATGGGTCTCAGCTAAGCAGGGAGCTGCTAATCAGCCAAGGCCAGGGTTTCAAAAAGCACACTGCTCCCTATAGGGAGACCGGAAGTGTTATGCAGCATATGACTATCCCCAGACACATCATTGAGGTGCCTGGAGGGGAGGTCAACCAGTCTGAAATACAGGCCCTGACCAGCTTTGTATCCAGCCTGGGAAACTACTGCACTCTTGCCCCTGGCTGGCTGAAAACTGCTGCCCCGCTCCCAGGTCCATGCCCTGAAATCAAGCAGGAGCAAGTACAAATCAGAATTTTTTGTTCCTCATCTTAATTTTTTTCACAATAAATTGAATTGCAATCAATTTGACTGAGAAATCACAATAAAGGTAAAACAGTATACACATTTTTGTTTTACTCAACAGTGCCGTTGGTAGTCAACTGGTGAATGCATTTTTTTACAGTACAGCTTGTGGCAGAATGCCATCTCTATTTCACCCTAGACTTTGTTATCAGGTGGATGATCAATCTGACAATTTGGTTACCATGGTCACTGCAGAGGGCAGACATCCCTGGCCCCATCAGCTTCAAATAACCCTGAGTTTTAACCTGAGCTGGATTCATTCGTGAGGGAGGGGGAAACCTGTTCCCTCTGCCTAAGTGACTGGCCTCACACACCTGGGGGGGGCTTAAACTCCCTATTGTTCTAAGCAATGTCATCATGACTGGGAGGGAGCTAAAGAATCTGCCAGTTTATCCAGCAACCAGTGATGCATTTCAAATTGGTTGGCTGACAGCCAAAAGTTGCTGTCCTTCATTAGATCAGGTAAATTAGATCATAAGGTCTATATAAGTTAAGAATTGCCCAGGAGGCAGGGCTGCAGCCATGATGAGAACTCTCAGAGAAGATGGATCATCTGAAACTCACTCTCTGTCTTGAAATTCATGTCAATGAACTGCCTGCTTCCAGAGGGAATCTCCACCTACCTCTGGATGATACTTCTGAGTAAGCTACTTGAGATCTAACTAGATATATAGCTTGCAGTAACACAGATGCATAATCAAAGGCTACCATGCCACTGTTTGCTGTAGGAGATTTCTCTGATATTTCTCTACCCTATGCCCTATTTCAAACCTACTCCTTGTAACCAGTAAAGTTCTCCTTTGTACCTAGCATGGGAGACTTATTGGGAGAGGGCCTAGATTATGGTTTGGGCTCCCCTTGGTTCAGCTGACTAAAGGAGACCACTATTTATACTCCAGACTGAGGAAAGCACCCCAAGTTCTTGCAGTGGGTCAAGTACCCTCAAGGACTACTAGGCCTGTGTTTCCCAGGGGGCACAGAGCCAAGACCAGTCCAGACCCTGAGTAGTTGCAGTGTTACCCTCAGGCTTGCAGGTGTGCTCCAGGAAGGGGGTAGGCCAGACTTGAGGTGCCCCCAGGGAGGCATTTGGAGCCTGGAAGATGGTTGAGTGCAGTGAGGCAGGTGGCTTAACGCAGGAGCACCCCCTACTGGCCCACCACACAGCCATTGCCAGCAAATACAATACAATAGGATAAAACACCAATTCATAATATGCTCCCAAGGTCCTTTGAGTAATCCCTTGATATGATACGGATGGATGGAGGGCTGCATGGTGGGAGGGTGAGAGGGAGGGAGGGAGGCAGGTGGCAGGTAGGCAGCCTGCCTGGTTACTGGCTTTTCCTGGTTACTGGCCGTGTCCCAGCAGTGTTTTATTTTTGGTCTATATGGCATGCATGGCCAATGGGGGGTGGTTTTCAGAGAGCTGATGACCATGCAACTTTTATGGAGTCATGGCATTACTGGAAAGTTGCAGGGTGGACTGTTATCAGATGGAAGGAGGTTGAATGTTTGGCCAGTGCTAGTCTGCAGCCAGCATTTCTTGCAAAAAAGAAGACTAAACAAACCCACCCACCCCCAACGGCAAGCATGGACCTCCCAGGGCCTTTACCCATTAGCAACTCTATAAAGACTTTAGCAATGCATTACAATGTTCTCCACCAGAAGCTGGTTGGGTGGGTGGATAGATGGGGGAGATGGAGGGAGGGAGGGAGGGTGGAAGGGGGGTGAAATCTCCAAAGAGGAGTATACCTCCTCAGCTCGGGCCTGTAGGCGAGCTGTTAGGAAGGCCAAGGCGGACATGGAGCTCGGACTAGCGTCCAAGATTAAGGATAACAAAAAGTCCTTTTTCAAATATATTGGGAGGATGAAGAAGG
>NW_017729029.1:40437968-40473164 GCF_001723915.1 Gavialis gangeticus
CCTGGCTGGACTCGTTTGAGTCCCGTTTCTCTTTTTGGGGTTTTTTGTTGTTCTCCCGCCCTGGCAGGGGGTCGGGCTAGAAGATCTACTAGGTCCCTTCCGACCCTTAATCTATGAATCTATGAATCTATGAATCCTTCACCCCTTCCTAGTTACTTAACATGTCCCAGCAGGAAGACGGCTGGGTCAAGGTGGGTGGGGGCAGGCACAATCCCAAAGGGCCCCCCTCAGGTAGAGATGGATATATGGCCCAACTAGCTGGGTGGATGAGTTGGGCCATGCTAATCTCTGTTACATACATTGTAACTTTTGAATCTTTGCTGGCCACAAAGCATAGGTAGGAAGGGAGTGATGGATGGATGGGGGAGAGGGAGGGTATTTTATATTGTACAGGTGCTGGGGAGGAAAATCCCCCCTTCTGTTATAGTACTTTCTGTTATCCTTATTTATTAAAAAACTTCCTTCCTTCTGAAAGTCAGAGAAGAAACTCAAGGAGACAGAGTGGTGGGTGGATGTCAGAAAACATGTAACTTCCTTCATTCTGAAAGTCAGAGAAGAAACTCAAGGAGACAGAAGCCTCAAGGAGACAGAGTGGTTGGTGGATGTCAGAAAACATGTAACCCAGTCCAAATTTGCTGGGACATGGCCAGTAACCAGGAGGAGGGTGAGAAGATGAAATGGGCCTGCAGGACTTGTGCAACTCAAGATGATGCTCAGGCCAAAGCCAGTGAAGAAATCTCAGCTTCCTTTGTGGCCAGCAATGATTCAAATGTTACAGGGGTGCAATGGAGAGGTGTAAGGCAGAGGTGGGTGAGTGGGATGAAGAGCCCGCAGGCCTGGGCCTACTACCTGGACCCCAGGAGGGAATTTGCCAGAGGTCTCGGCCAGCAACCAAGAAGAAAGCCTCCGCATTTCAACAACAATCCTCTCATTACAATTCCATAATACGCTCATTAGCAAACATGGCCAGCAACCAGGTAGAGGGCTAGAGTAATATGAAATGGATCTGCATAACTTATGCAACTCTTACCATACTCGAGCTGATGCTTGGGTGGGCCAAAGCTTGTGAAGAAAGTCTCCATAATTCAAGTAGTACACAAAAGAGAAGCCTTGTGGCCAGCAACCAGGAGGAGGGCGAGAATAATATGAAATGGACCTGAAGAACTTGTGCAACAATTCAAGTAGATAGAAGAGAAGCCCTAGCAGTACTAGTGACCATAAACAATTCAAATATTAAAGTGTGTAAAGACAATTCATAATTCTTAATAATGTATGTATTTACTTTAGTATGCATTCATTACGCATTTCTTTACATGCTTATTTACAGCAAAAATCACTTGATAGTAGGCTGGTGAAGAGACTGTTGCTCAGTGAACATGAATCCCCTCAATGATATGCCTTATACTGCATACTGTCCTATTGAAAATAGCCTCAGCTGCATTTGTGGCCTGGCCAGCAACCAAGGAGGAGGGCAAAAAGAAAGCCTTGCCCTCCTTCTGGTGCAGAATCAGGCTCAGAATTTGGTACTTTTCCACAAGCCAGAAGGCCCAGCCACAGGAATAGAGGGACCTAGGGAGGAGCTTGAACCAGGAGGTGGGCATTTCTCCCTCTCCCACCATGGGGAAAGAGGCAAGGACAGTGCATTATCACCTGCCTTATGCTCACTATCTGCTTTCTCATCATAAGGAATCAAACTGTAATTATAAATCTGTATAACATAGGTCTATATCATATATTGGCTATATATATATGGTGGAGGACCAGGATGTGTGTGATATGCGCCCTGGATGTGTGGTATACGTGCTGCAAGAGGCAGCTGGGGGTGGGGGGTGGTAAGGCAGATCTACATGCTTTGAAATGCTGTGATAATGAATTGAACCATTACTGTCATTATTGACCATTAACAAATCATCATTAATATTATTACAAACTCTTATTACTATATTACTATTGGAATTCATTGTATTATTGACTCTTATTATTAGTATTACCTGTTATTATATTTTAAGTCTATATAAGTCAGGATGAAAGTCAACTATAATTATAATGCATAATAGTTCAGTTGTTTGGAGAATCCTGAAGGAAGTGTTTGTCGTCCTCTTCATCTTCTCTTTCTTCCTTTCTCTTTCTGCCTTTTGTCACACCAACAGGGATCGATCAGCCTGTGGCTAGCAGTGGAAGGGGATTTAAAAACTGGAGGGAGGGAGGATAGAAAGAGCATCAGAATTTGTATCGGTGCCTCTTGTGCACCTCCCGTACCTTCCTTCACACCTGTAAAATTGCAGCAGCCCCATTTACAATAAATTTGAACTAAACAATGCATCATCCCCAACCAGAGATGACCTTATTAGGGTGCAGGGCAGTGGCATACCGATGGCGGTGGGTGGGGTGGCTGCCCCAACATGGACGCAAAGGGGTGCCATTGGCAGGTGCTGGCAGTCGTATGGCTTTCCCATAATCCCACTGAGTTAGGGGGAACAGGCTCAGCTGTAATTTTCCATCTGAGCTTTTCCTGCACAGAGGCAAGATGAGCGGACTGACTTTTCCCTTTCCGGTGTGGTACCTGTTTATTTAAGAGGTACTTCTGCACACTCTGAAAGGCATCATTGAAAGTGTCCTCTGACCTCTGTAATTCAACATGGGACTCGCTGACCATGTCTTTGAAACTCTACATGGTGTCTTGCACTTCCTTGAGGATGGCATCATCCTTACACAGTGACTCATGGAGTTTGTCCTGACAGGCACCTGTGTGTTCTGCTCTGGCTACTGAAGACTCCACCAAAACCTCGAGAGAGATTTTGTGGGACCGTCTTTGTTTGCTGTGAAAATCTCTGCAGCACTCTGCTGTAGTGCGAGTGGGGTCCATTCTGGGCGGCCATGGGCCACAGTAGCTGATAAAGAGAAAAGCAATGGTTGCCTTCCCCCCAAGAGGAGGAAAGTACACCCCCCCATCCCCACCATGCTGTGCACAAAATGCCGGCAGGCACGGAAACAGACCCTGCAACAGTGGGGCACCACTTGTACTGCCCAAAACTTACAAGTACCCACTTCAGAAACAGGTCCATGGCTGCCACTGCCCGTGGTAGATGCAAAAAATTAATTAATGCAAATAATTAGTTGGACATCTCTTACATTACAAGCTATTGAACCTGTCATGCACCGCCACCAAAAGAACATGGTGACCCACCTACAGCAACGCATGAATTTCTCCCAACCCCCTCAGTTCTCCAAATCCAGCCAGCATGAACCCGGGACTTGCCAGGCAGTGGCAAGAGGTACATTACAAGAGACTTACCAGGTCCAGCATGTTCTTGGGTCTCAGTAACAGTAGATGATGTATCGGCCACATGGGTTTTTTCCTGACTCACCACTTCCTCTGCTTCATCATCTGTGCTAGTTTGTTGAATGGAGGGGCAAAGTGGTACTAAGTGTGTGGTGACTGACGGTTCTTCCTGCCACTCATGGTCATCAGGGAGCAGGGAGCAGTCTTCATATAGCTGAGCCATGCTTATGGTTTCACTCAGAGAAGGGGCTGCTGCTGCCTCTTCCTCCTCCTTCTTTTCCTCCTCCTCCTGCTCAACCCCACTGCTGAAAGTCTCCATACCTGGGTTGTCGCCCACATCCTTGGAGAGAATGATGGACAGCTTGTTGTACAAGGAAGAATTGTATGACCTGCCCCTGAACAAGAGTTTGTATCTTTGGCTCTGTAAAATGCTGATCTCAGGGACTTGATCTTGCACTGGACCTGGCTCCAGCTATGATTGTGCCCTTGCACCTGCATGCCTTTTGCAATCTCAACAAAAACAAGCTTATTCCTCCTACTTTCCAGCCTGTCTATGATCCTTTGCTCCTACCAAATGTCTATTAAGTCCTCCAGTTTTTCCCAGGTCCAGTTGGTTCCATGGGCATTAGAGGTATCAGCCTCCTGGGCCATTGGCTTCATACTGCTGGCCTTGGTTTTCTGAGACATGGCAAAGTAGTTTGTGGCAACAGCACAAGCAATTTGTCAAAGGGGAATGGCAAAATTGGGGTGAGGGGTGTCTTTATACTCAAGCTGTGCTTGCATGAGGGTCTGGGAAAATTCCAAGGATTGTGAAGTCATTACCTGTAAGTGTCAAAACACCCGAAGGTGATGAAGCACCCAGGTTAACACCAAAAAAGACCTGGTGATGGGGTAAATAAGATGATTGTACTTTGGGATGGCTGCTCAATGGCCTGGAATGTTGCAAAAATTGATACCTACCTGCCTGCTTGTGCAAAATAATTTTATTGCAGAAGTAAAGCCTGTTTTCCCTGAAGTGGCAAAAGTTTTGAGTAGCCTACATTACCAGGAGGGGAGTAGGCAAAACATTTTTTGTTTGCAAGTTTGATTACACCAGAACACCAGTGGCTGCTAAGTTCAGGATGAAAGGATGTGCAAAAGGCCCAATGCCCCGGGATGCCGGGGAGAAGTGTTGAAAAAGCGGCTACACCAAGCTCCAGACCACACAATACCCTAAAGTCTCTGCCCCGCTCTTGGTGCAGATGGGTAAGAAGGCACTGCTGATGGAGAGGGGCAAAATGGAGAATGATGATGAAATGCATGACGATGGAGAACAACACAGTGAAGAGTCCTCTGACATGGAGAATATGGAGGGTATGGGTGAGCAAGAGGAGGAGGAGGAGGAGGAGGAAGAGGTGGCAGTACTACTTCTGCAAATGCTGTTCACCTGGGGATTACTGCTGCAATGATTGAGAAGGACAGGAACTGTGCTAGTGTTCACTGTCAAGTTGTGTTCCTGCTTTAACAGCATTAATGACAATAAGAAGAAGAAGATACAGGTACCCAGAGGACTTGGAATATACAGAGGAAAGCGAAGAAGTGGAATTTGACCTGGCTGTGTAGAGAAACCTGAGGAGGACCAGAATCCATGTGGTGTGGGCCCATGAGAGCAACTTGGACTGGTGGGACTGAATCATGCTAATGGCTTGGAATGACAAGCCAGTGGCTGGAGATGTGCCAAATGAAAAGGGAGATATTCTATCATATTGTCTCGACATTGGGATTGCATGTTGCAAGGCAGGACACTAATATGCATTGGGCCATCCCACCAGACAAGAGGGTTGCAAAGGCCATCATGAAATTGGCTAGCCCATCCAGCCTCTTCTACATTGTGAACCAGTTCAGCATGGCTGCCTGCACAGTTGGGCTGGCAACTCATGAGATATGCTCAAGGAGACTGCTGCAAACAAAATTATCTGCCTGGCAAATCTGCAGCAAGTCATAGAAGGCTTTAATGAGAAGGGGTTCCCGGACTGTGTGGGGGCTTTAGACAGCACTCACATCCCAGTACTGTGCCCTGCAGGGATGAGGAGGGCTTTCACAAACAGGAAAGGATATGCCTCCATGATCCTGCAAGCCATGGTGGACCACCAGGGCTGGTTCATGAACATTTATACCAGGTGGGCCGGCAGCACACATGATGCGCATGTGTTCAGAAACTCCCCATTGCCTGGCCTCATGGAGAAAGGACGCTATGCACCCGGCATGGAGGAGACAGTGATCTGCGGTGTCACCATTCCCCCGGTTATATTAGCAGACACTGCCTATACTCTAAAGTCCTGGCTCTTGGAGCTTTATGGAGGGAATGTCACTGACCTGCAGAAACAGTTTTTAACTACCGTCTGAGCAGTTGCAAGATGGCTACAGAATGTGCATTTGGCCGATGGAGGTTGAGATGGAGCCAGAAAATATCACGGCCTTTGTAGTGGCAGCCTGCGTGCTGCACAATATCTGTGAGAGCCACAGAGAGGTTTTCAAGGAGTCGTGGGAAGAAGAAGCGTGAAAGGCAGTGGCCAGACAACAGAGACGTGTCCAGCAGCAGCAAAGGGACTGAGGAGATATCTTCAAGGAGAGGCTGGTCAGGTGGGCCCTTGTGTGTGATTGTCGGGCAGGATATATTGCTGACAACAATGCCTAGGAGTGCTTTGCTCTTTCTCTTGGTTGTATTAAAATACACTTTAAATCTGTGTCTGAATACAAGGGCGTGTGGTGTTGCAGACGGGGGTGGAGGGGAGGATGGTCAGGGAAAGGAGGAGAAAATCTGGACTCGGGGGTTGCTGCTTCCAGACTGTGAGTTGTTTGGGGGAGGGGGGCATTATGCACCGTCACCTACATCTGAATGACCCCCCCCCCCCACACACACACATTGGTAACTATTACAGCTTTTGGCAGGCTAGGTGGGTGGGGGACCAAGCTGAACAGCAACCCATATTTTCAAAAACTTTCCAGAAACATTTGTAAAACAATTCACAACACATCTCCAAAAGCCGTATGTGGCACTAGACAAACAGATTGATGGTGTACCTGGGCAGGGAACAGGAGGGCTCCAGTGGGAGCCCCCACTGGAAACTGTATGAAGATCAATGGGTTTGGGAATGCTGGGAAATGTAGTCCAAAAAAACCCAGGAAAAAAAAAGCCAGAAGAGCTCACCACCTCCACCAACATTGACAGCAATCGCTAATCAACCAGGCAGCAACAAACACCCACCCACCCGCTACTCTAAACCCTGAACATTTTATGATGTTGCAGTTATCATAGCAGCTATAGTAAATGAAAGAAAAAACAGATTTGTAATATGGTAGGATGGGAAGGGAAAGAAATGGGAGGGGAAAGAAACGCTCTGGGCACTCTCACCAGGCACACACTTGAGGCACAGCGGGGGGCTTTCCCCCAGGTGCCTCTTCAGAGATGTCCCCTGGGGGGGAGAGAAGGGGCACCACCAGCTTCATGAATCAGTTATCCAGGAGCCCCCTGCCCCCTGAGCCCAGGTGCAGTGGACCTGGTGGCAACCAAGAGATTGGCCTGCCCTGCAGAAGAAGAAGCGGGAGTGGGTCTGGAGTACCTGCAACAGGTACTGCCAAAAGCCAGGCCTGTCCCAGCCTGGGAAGGAGGCAGGAAAGGCACGCTACCTGTGGCAAGCACCCAGTGACCCACCTGCCCCTGCGGAGTGAGTGGTGATGGGGGTCTCAGCCGGCGGCCACCTGTGCCAAGGCCCACCTTGCCAACTTACCATGGTCCCTGGCCACCTGTACACACATGACCTCTGATCTGAGGTCAATCAGAATACAGCCCACTAGTATAGTACATGTCATCTCAGAAATGCTGTGAACTTTCACAAACAGCTTCTTTCTCCTAGCTCTGCAGGTCCAGCAGCTACATGCAGGGGAGAGGAAACAGCTGCACATGGGGATGCACTGTCAGGGTCACCACCACACTCTGCCAGAGCCCTCTGTACGTGGTGGCTCCAGCAGTGGTGGACCCAGGACCAGACCTAGCTGTTGAACCAGCTATTCACTGGGATGGAGGAATGGTTGGCAGACTTGTGGGCCTGGTCCACAGAAAATGATGCTCATGAGTGGGAGAGGGTTGTGCTTCAGCCAGAGAGGGTCATGCATGAGCTGGAAAGGGACCGGGTGGGCTGGACATGCCAGGACAGATTCCTGGCCCTTGAGGAGAGGCACATTGCCCTTCTTGAGAGGATGGTAGAGGCCCAGGTGTGGTGGGCTGCTGTGGTGGCCAGGGCAGTGGAGAACAGAGGAGGACTGCCAGGTGCTGGACACTATCCTGGCCCTGGAAATCACCTTTGTCCTCCTGGCTGCCCTATCCCCAGCCCTAGCCCTGCCTGCCTCCCAGCAGCCACCAGCCACAAGACCCCCAGTGGGCTTGGGCTGAGGTGCAGTGGCACCTCCAGTGGCGAGGTCCCCCTGCCCTGGGACCTGCCCCAGGTACCCTGCCAGCTGAGCCTCTTGGGTGGAGATGGTCTGTTACTGGGGAGGGAGCGGGGAGGAGGTCTTCTGTTTGGGCAGGATGGGGTCTGTGTTTGTGGAGGCGAATAAAGTGCTTGGCAGAAAACTGTCTACAGTGAGTGTGGTTCTGGGAACACACGGTGGGGCTGCCCAGATGGCTTACAGCAGGGAGTGCAGGAGCAGGTGGTCTGCTAGTGACTCTCATACTTGGTGCCCTGACCCTGCTGCTGGGCGTGTGGCTCATCTGGGGCTTCAGTGAGGGGGCAGGGGGATGCAGCTGGTGCTATCACTGGCAGGCATCCTCTGCCCAATGTGCCTCCGTTCATGCCTCATGAAACAGCTTCCATAAGGTCTTATAGTTGTTGTGCAGCACACAGGCTGTAACAATGACCTGGGGGGTTTGGCCTCCATGACCTTGAGGTGGCTGGTGAGCGTCCACCAGCATTCCCTCAGGTAGCTTAAGGCGCACTCTGCCAGAGTGCGGGTTGCCCAGACACTGGTTGAAACGTGCCTGGTAGGGGTCCATCTAGCCTGTATAGGGCCACATGAGCTAGGGGAGGAGCAGGTAGGCTAGAGGTCCAGCACCCCTGGTGTGAAGTGCCTGCTCTCCAGCAGGGTTGGCAAGGCAGAGATCCAGAACATGTGGGAAACATGGGCACTGCCTGCCCAGCCAGTGCTCATATTGGTGGAGGTGCTGTGGTGGTTGGTGACAGCTTGAAACACAATGCAGTGGAAGCTCCACCAACTGTAGTGGGGCAGTCACCATGGGGCAGGCAGGTGATGGGAATGTGGGTCCCATCCAGGGCCCCAATGCACTGGAGAAAGCCTAGGGCACAGAACCCTGCCACCACTGCCACGGTGTGCCCCAGACATCCTGGAGGGTGCTACAGACCTCCAGGATGGCCTCCCCAGCAGTTGCCCATACTGAAGAGGTGGCTGACATAGCTCAGGCTGGCAGGCATGGCCAGCTTGAGCATGCCTATGGCCAGATGGGTCTCTGTTGGGAGGGGCAGCCAGACAGTGGGGGCCTGCTACTTTAGGTGTGGACAGAGCTGATCAAGGAGCTCCTGGAAGGTGGCTCGGGTTATCTGAAAAGACTCCAGCCACTGCTCATGCCTCGGGGTGCTCAGGTGTGCTGGATGATGTGCTGCCACCAGTCCTGGCTGGTGTGTCAGGCCCAGAGGCAGTGGGGCTGGAGCTCATGGATGGCAGTGGTGGTGGCATCCACATGAGTATTGTCAGCATCCTGCTGGGTTCCAGGTGGCATCAGTGTGGGGACAGGGGGCTTCAGATGCTGCGGTGAGCCTGGTCACATGGCCAAGGAGCACAGGGGGGAAAGGCAGGGCCTGGACTGACCTGGGCCAGGCTGGTCACCACCAAGTTTCCCTCTAAGGTGTATGTATGCTCGGCTGTGCACAGCTAAAAGTGTGGCCACGCACAACATTTTCAAGGCTGTGCACCAGGAGAGGAGCTGAAGGTCAGCTCCTAGGTGAGGTGGGGGCGGGAGCCTGGTGTGGGCTCTGCCAGCACCAGGGAAGTGCTCCGCTCCCCCGTAGCAGTGCCGGGGAGTGGATCACTTCCCCGGAGCTGGTGGAGCCTGCGCTATCCCCCTGCCCCAGCCTCCACCCCTGCCTTGCCTCACCTTGGGGAGGAGCCGCTGCCTGCCCTGAGTGAGGCTCCACCAGGTCCAGGGCACTGCTCTGCTCCCCTGCACAGCCTTGGGGAGTGAGGAGGCATGTGGCGTCAGGGCCAGGGAGCGAAGCAGTGTCCTGGAGCTGGCGGAGCCTCACTGGGGCAGGCAGCGTCTCCTCCCCGAGGTGAGGCAAGGCAGGGATGGAGGCTGGCGTGGGCCCCGCTGGCTTTGTGGAAGTGCTCCACTCCCCAGCCCTGATGCAGGGGAGCAGAGCACTTCCCTGGAGGCAGTGGAGCCCATGCCAGCCCCCGGCTCTAGCCTCCAGCCTCAGCCTCTGGCCCCAGTCCCAGCCTCCAGCACTGGTCTCCGGCCCCCAGCCCCTGGCCTCCGGCACCCAGCCCCCTTTGATAAGTGTCCCACACCGGACCGAGGCAGTGCACTCACAGAATGAGGCTGCGCACTCATGGACCACTACTCCTTAGAGGGAACATTGGTTACCACAGTGGTGAAACACAGAGAGCAGGATGGCAAGCAGGAGCCTGAGACACAGGTTGTTCCTCCTAGAGCCTGGGGATGGAACAGCCATCACACAGTGGGCACAGGCTCTGGAGAAAGCGTCACAGAGCACCATGTGGGGATGGCTTTTAAAGAGGGCCCCTGGCCCCAGGCAGCTGTGGCAGGAGCCTCCATCTCCCTCTGCCTGCTGCAAGGGGGCAGTGCAAGGCCAGAGGAGGCTCGGAGTACAATAGTGCCATGAGGCCTTTGTACACACCACAAAATTGGTCTCTAAAGTGGCTTACATGCCCTTCTGCACTGCTTTAATGGTGCTGCTGTTTACACTGTCAGAGGCATATTGAATGTTAAATGACTTTGGGATGTAGCAAAATAAAACATGTCTGAGGTGTTTTAGTTTGCTACCTTAGTAGCTGCCGAGAGACGCACTGGGCCCCAGGCAACTCAGGGGCTGTGCAGGCAGTCCGACAGCAGCCCATGCAGGCAGGCTCCTCTGAAAAAAAAAAAGCAGTGAGCCTAATCTTATTTTTTCCTCCCCAGAGCCAGCCTGCCTGCCTGAGCTGTGTGGGGACCTGGTGCTTTCCTCCATGGCTGCAATGCCCCCTGATACTACCCAGGCCGGATGCCTGCAGGTGGGTGCCACCTGGGGGATGCTGCTGCCACTGCAGAGGGAAGTAGTAATGCCCCCCTTGCAGCTCAGGACCACTCGGCCTGCCGGCAGCTCACCATCTCCTCCACCACTGGAGAGGCAAGTAAGGATTGGGCCTAACCCTTGTGTACATTAGGGGTGTGCAAAGCGGGCCCTATTCAATTTGGATTTGGCCCAAATCAGGGACAGTAATTCAATTAATTGATTTGGATCACTGTCCCTGATTCGATTCGGCTGAATCTGAAGATTCGATTTTATTTGGAGAATCAGCGATTCTGACATAGACACAGCTTTAAAAGTTTTTTCTACTTACGCTGAGGTAGCTTGTGAATGCTGCAATGCTGGGAGGCATGGAGCATCCCATAGGAGTGCAGGGGGACCCTACATGTGCTCAGCAGTGAACCCAGAAGTGGACCCAGTGCCCCCTCCAGACCCAGGAGGCATCAGTAACTGAGCTGGGGAACTGCAGGGGGGGTCCCCTGCACACTCCCTGGCAGACCTGGAGGCGGACTGGAAGTGCTGCCAAGCACAGTGGGGAGCCCCCTGTGCTTCTGTGGGACACTCCATGTGCCCCAGCATTGCAGCATTCATGAGCCCCTGCTACCTAGAGTTATGTAGAAAAAAATTTAAAGCTGTGTCTATGTCTGAATCTTTCTGAATCTCTCTGAATTGATTTGGAGGGTTCTGATTTGATTCAGAGAGATTAAAGGGTCCTCTGATTCGATTCATATTTGGAGATTTGGCCACTGAATCTGGCCGAATCTCCACCAAAATGAATCAGGGACTGAAGCTTCACACAGCCCTAGTGTACATGACACAGGGGTTTATTTCAGTTTAAATTGAAGCAGGGTTTTAAAAAACCCACCACTTCAATTTAGGGAGAATTAAACCAAAGTAAACCCCCATGGCATGTAGCCATGAGGAACAAATCTGCTTCCAAATGGCTGCATGTGTAGAAGCTTGCCCAGGGTAGGTTTACTGCACATAGCAGTAATTGCATAAGTAGATGTGCCCACTATGCATTTCTGACCTCCACACAAATAAAGTCCGTCCTTCAGGCCATTCATGCTCCTGTGACCCACACCATTAAGAGAAAAGGGATAGTCCTGAAGGTCAACCATCCCTGACCCTGCTGCCTCAGGATTACAATCCAGTTCAGGACAAGGATGGCATTATATTCATTTGGACTGGGCATTTTAGACCCAAGCAAATGTTGGTTTAACTCATGATACTTCTTCACAGTTTGTCATAGGTGTAAATCTCTGTTTAGCAGAAGCTCAGTGTGGAAAAGCAAGGAAGATGCTTCATGCTTGCAGGGATGCAGGTGGAGCTGTGTGGAAAACACTAGTGCAGGCCCTGTCTACAATATGCAATACTCTACAGATGGCCTTTTCACTCCTCTGAACCATGACTATTGCAGTCAATGGTGGGGTTCCCACTGCCTTCCATGGAAGAATCAGGCATTGTTGTATCATCAAAGCTACACACATCTGAGCAGGCAGTTTATACATTTTTTTAGAATGCTACTTTTTATTGAATTAAGGGCTCAAGGTTCTTCTTGGCATCAGTGCCACAAGGCAAGGCTACCTATGGTGACATCACATATGCTGCTAGGTCACCAGCAAGAACAGATCAAAGCAATGCAGTCAACAGTGAAAACATTTTATTATGTTTGAATGTTGCTGTGGGCTTTTCAATAAGGAAACAGGCTGAATTAAATAAGAGTGGGAAGTGCCCTGGGAAACTGTCCTACGTGTCTATGGATAATAGTCTGCTCTGTCGTGAACCTATTCAATGATATCATTTCAGGAATATTAACAGCAATGATAGTATGTAAAATAACTCTAATTTTAAATTCTCTGTGCAGCATAACTGACAGATGAAATAATATTTCAGATGACTAACAGAATTAATACAGATATAGTGGGAATCCTATGCATTGCATCAAGTCATCCAGATACATAGATCCATTGCTTCAGTACAGCTGAACTAAGAAACAAGAGTCATCCCAATGGAGAGCTTTACTGCTACTTGGCTGGAGGTCAAGTCCATGGAAATCATATTAGTGAACAGAGATAGCTCATTTCAATTACATCATGGAGAGCATGACAGCACAGTCCTGCTATGGACTCTAAATAAATACCTTACACAAGGAACAAACACAAGGGAACAAACTTTGGTTTTTGTACAAATGAACCAAAACCAAAACCTCAAATACAAACACTCACAAACTTTAGTTTCTTTGAAGTCCAACACCAGACTCAGATCCTCAGTTTGCAAATAATTCTCATCTTTCTCCTGGACTGTATTAAAACCCTAGATCTGGATGCCTTGGGATTTTGGAGTGGTTAAAAGCCAGATCTGGAGTTTAAATTCTGCTCTGATCTCTAGTTTTATGCTGGGAGGTTATGCTTTTTACCTTAGCTTATCATTGCTGCAGTGAGAAACCCCTGGCTCTCTAGTAGGGCTCAATGCCAAGGAACCAACACTGTGTACATTCAGAATATATGGGGAACACAGGTTTCTCTAACAGATCTCTTTGGCAGCTCACTTTCATAGGACATTACAAAGCAGTGCTGTAAGGGGTGATCCCATTGACACTGAGATTCACAGCTATACAGGGGGTTAGGTATATTACTGGCTATATAGATCACCTGAGCAAAAGGATATAGCTAGAATGTACCAGCGTCCTGACCAGCCAGGTCAACCATCCCTGACCCTGCTACCTCAGGATTACAATCCAGTTCAGGACAAGGATGGCATTATGCTCATTTGGGTTTGGCATTTTAGACCCAAACAAATGTTGGTTTAACTCATGATACTTCTTCACAGTTTGTCATAAGTGTAAATCTCTGCTTAGCAGAAGCTCAGGGGAGGGCAATTTTAAGACCAACACCTGTGAAAGATCTCCAGTTTGGTTAAGGTTTCCAGTAATTCAGTAGATCCTCATATTTGGTTAAGTCCAGGCTGAAAGACCATGTGTCAAATATCAGTGAGCGCGTTTACACGAGATGCTACTGCACATTTGTTTAGTACTTGTATAAGCAAGTACTAAATAAATGCACAGTAACTGGAGTTACTGTACAGTAGCGCCAGTGACTTTTAGGTGATGCTACTGTACAATAACCTAATAATACTGCACAGTAGCATATTAGCACTGTCTCTGCTGTGATGTGCAGCTGCACAGTCAGCATCTCATGTAGATGCACCCAGCATGTGGTTAATTTGTATATTTTAGTTACATCCTCTTGGCTACATGGCTGCTGATGGGAACAGTGGCAGCAGCAGGAGCAGCTTTCACCAGACACATGTCCAGGGTAAGACTGTTCCTACATTTTGAACTGGGTGATGGAGTTGAAGTAGCTCAGCAAGTCCTCCACAGTAAAGTCCATGGTGATCCCTGACCCTGCATAACAGCGTTGGATCAGGTCCTCAAACTCCTGGTACTGACATATGAACTTCTGCTCCATGGCTTGCCAGACCACCTAGGGAGAAAGCACCTGTTACTGGGAACATACTGCCTGATTTTCCTCACTGGTACATAACAGCACTGTGCAACCATCCTGCTCTGCATACTCTATTAGTTCAACTGTCAATTTGAGAAGGTGGCAAATGGTCATCAGCATGGAGAAGACCTCAGAACTACCTGTATCTCAAACCAGAATGTTGATAATTTCCCTTATGTTAGATGGGTAGAGAAATCCTCACTAATTATCAGGTTGCATGTCAAACAAAAGCTACTAAGAGAAACATGGAGCAGAGAGAAGATATTTGAAAGTGGGAAGAGGGATGAGGGACACAACAGTAGATGAGTGGCAAAAAAAGAAAGTGGAGATAAGAGATGGAAAGGAGGAGACTATGCAGAAGAACTCATGGGTAGAAAGGCAAAGGTCCCGTTTCCCTGTCATTTATTACTTGTCAAGTCTGAATTCCCAAAACATGTTAAGATGCTGCTGCACTAGTACCATACAAGTAGAGCCTGAGCTATAGTTACCGGCAATAGATTTTCCTCTGGAGAGAGAGACTTGACAATTTTCTTGTAGAGGGTTTCAAGAGCTCTCTTCACTTCCTTGCCTGGGTACTTCTCTATTACCTTCCGCAGCTCTTGCTTACTGTATGCCAGGTGAAAGCTGACCTCCTCTTCTTTCACTCCCTGAGCCACACGGGTTTTCACTCCTTCAAAGAAATGCTGAGGAGATTAAGGGGAAGATAATTTATCAACCATTTGTTTGCTGAAGTCATTACTCAGCCTTTACTGAGCTCTAAGAATAAACTGCAGAAGCTGACCATTGGACTGAAAGAGACAATGTCCTGTCTTTTACAAAGCCAGAAAACCTGTTTTATGCATGTGTTTTACAGGGGAGGATGCCTTTGTTTCTTTGTTGTGATTCTATGTTCTGCAAGGAGGCCCACAAAGAGTCTTATATATAATGTATCAACAGATGCCACCTGGTATTAGAAACTCATACTGTGTTTTCTATTGTTTCATGTACTAGCAGCCAGTCTAAAGGTTTTAGAGTCCAAGCCCAATTCAAAGTTTTACAGGGCCTGTGTAAGTCAGTGCAAAACAGAGAATTCTCTACAATGAATCCAGAATATAAACTTTGCTTGTGGTGCTCTGGCCGGGTGCCAGAAGACTGGAAGACCAATGTGGTCCCCATTTTCAAAAAAGGGAGGAGGGAGGACCCAGGCAACTACAGGCCCATTAGTTTTACTTTGGTTCTAGGGAAGCTCTTTGAAAAAATTATCTAGGAGCACATCTGGGAGGGGCCAGCAGGGAGTGGGGGTGGGGATGCTCAAGGGCAACCAGCATGGGTTCATTAAGGGCAGATCCTGACAGACCAACCTGATAGCCTTCTATGATCAGATCACAAAATCACTCGATGCAGGTGTCGCAGTGGATGTAGTCTTTCTGGACTTCAGGAAAGCCTTCGACACTGTCTCCCACCCCATTCTCATTATACAGCTAGGTGACTGTGGCACTAATGCCTACACAATCAGATAGGTCACAAATTGGCTAGGGGGCCGCACTCAGAGAGTGGTGGTGGACGGGTCATATTCGATCTGGCGGGAGGTGGGCAGTGGAGTCCCCCAGGGCTTGGTCCTTGGGCCTGCACTGTTCAATTTCTTTATCAGCGACTTGGATGTGGGGATGAAAAGCACCCTGTTCAAATTCACTGACAACACCAACATTTGGGGCGAGGTGGGCATGCTAGAAGGGAGAGACAGGTTACAACTGGACCTGGACAGGTTACAGGGTTGGGCGAATGTGAATAGGGTGGGATTCAATATTGACAAATGCAGTGTACTGCACTTGGGCAGGAAGAGCCAGCAGCATAACTACAGGCTGGGGAACTCCCTTCTCATCAGCACTGGGCAGAAAAGGATCTTGGAGTCATTATCGATTCCAAGGTGAACATGGGCCGCCAAATGTGAGGATGCGATCAGTAAGGCTAACTGCACCTTGTCATGTATCCACAGATGCATCACGAGCAGGGCCAAGGAGGTGATCCTCCCCCTCTATGCATCACTGGTCAGGACACAGTTGGAGTACTGTGTCCAGTTCTGGGCGCTGTACTTCAGGAGGGATGAGGCCAGCATCAAGAGGGTCCAGAGGAGGGCCACTCGCATGATCAGGGGGCAGCAGGGCAGGCCCTATGAGGAGAGGCTAAGGGACCTGAACCTGTTCAGCCTTCACAAGAGAAGGCTGACAGGGGATCTAGTGACTGTCTATAAACTTACAAGGGGGGACCAGAGGGGATTGGGTGAGACCCTGTTCCCCCGAGCACCTCCCGGAGTAACAAGCAACAACGGCCACAAGTTGATTGAAAGTAAGTTCAGGCTAGACATCAGGAGGCACTACTTCACAGTCAGGATGGCCAGGATCTGGAACCAGCTTCCAAGGGAATTGGTGCTGGCTCCTACCTTAGGGGTCTTTAAAAGGAAGCTTGATAACTACTTAGCTGGGGTCATTTGAGCTTAAACTTAGTAGGGGTCATAAGAGCCCTGTATTCATTCCTTCCCAGGTCAGAGGGTTGAACTAGATGATCTTCTCAGGTCCCCTCCAACCCTACTTCCATGAAACTATGAAACAACGCTGACAGCAGGAACAACTAATCCCTAGGTAAAATATTCAAAAGTGTCTAAGTGTTTTAGGAGTCTCTGGTCTATTTTCACAAGTGCTTTAGGCATTTGTCTTCACTATAGTGTAAAAGATACCTGAGCTTGTTTTACACAAGTTTAAGTGCCTGAAGCAGTCTAGACACAGGAGCATGAAGCTCTACTAATCTACCTTGCTTCTTGGCAGGCCACATTAGCTTGCCAAGTGTTCAACGCTGCCACAACTCAAAGTTGCACTAACTTGTTTAAAGTTAGTTCAAGTATATTTGCACTACAGTACAACGTACAATATAGACAGGCCCATATACTTTTAATGCAACTCAGGTCCATGAATGCTTAATTCCTTTTGAAAATGGGACATAGATACTTAAATCACTTAGATGCCCGAAAAATTTTTACCCTGTTTCAGTAAAGTAGGCAGCCCACAGGTGGAGAGCAGGGCTGTGCAAAACGACACCATTCCATTTCACCTTGAGTTTTGACAGTTCAACGGAACAGTGTTTCATATTGAATTTCATTTTGAGTCGAAACAGCTGTTCTGTTCCTTTCTGTCAAAACAGAAAGGCTGTTTCAACTCTGTTTTGAGTTTCACTGAGGATAGGAAGTCATCCCAGCTAGGCTGACTCATCCCCAGTGCTAGATCGTGCCGGGGCGGGAAGCAGCACAGCCCCGTCCTCCGTGCTACATCAGCGCAATGTAGTATGGGGGACAAGGAAGCAGCCCAGGTGGGCTGCCTCCTGCCCCTGGCACGATGTAGTGAGGGGAACGGGAAAGCAGCCCAGCTGGGCTGCCTCGCAGGTCCCTGCCAGATCTTGTAGTGCGGATGGGAAGTCAGCCCAGCTGGACTGATGTCCCATACTCAGCCTATGGTTGAAACGTTTCAACTTTTGAAATGTTTCAACCAGCCTCGTTTTGTTTTGAGACTATTTTGAGGGCCTTTGTCCTGATTTTGCTGTTTCATAGTTTCATAGTTTCATTGTTGGCAGGGTTGGAAGGGACCTGAGCAGATCATCAAGTCTGACCCCTGCGATGGGAAGGAAAGGATGCTGGGGTCAAACGACCCCGGCAAGGTGTCTATCTAGCCTCCTTCTGAAGACTCCCAGGGTAGAAGCAAGCACCACTTCCCTTGGAAGTTGGTTCCAGATCCTAGCTGCCCTGACTGTGGAGTAATGCCTCCTGATGTCCAGCCTGAATCTACTCTCTGTCAACTTATGGCCATTATTCCTTGTTACTCCCAGTAGTGCTCAGGGGAACAGGGACTCTCTCATTGCCTGCTGGTCTCCCTTGGCCAGTTTATAGATGGCCACCAGATCCCCTCTCAGCCTTCTCTTGTGGAGGCTGAACAGGTTCAGGTCTCATAGCCTCTCCTCATAGGGCCTGCCCTGCTGCTCCCTGATCATACCAGTGGCCTTCCTCTGGACCGTCTCCATGTTGTCCACATCCCTCCTCAAGTGCAGCGCCCAGAACTAGAAATTGGTGGAAACAGCGTTGGAATGAAATGGCCAGCAAAATTTCTCACAGCCTTACTGGACAGCTATGTATGGGAATGAACAAGAGGCCACTTAAGACTTTCATAAACTCCTTAGCAGACCATTGTAAATGTTCCCCATAAATTTAGTCATTAGCAGCCTGTCACTGCTAATAAAATGATACTCACCTGTATTGCTGAAACATCCCAAATGACTAGCACAGACAGGATGTAGACTGAAGCTGACGGTAATATTAGACATTGAGTGGAATTTTCAGCAAAGCCAGTGCATGAGGGATTTGACAGCAAAGACCAGAAGCAAATCAGATCAACAGGTATTTCAATTAAGTCAAGCTGGACTTGGCTGTTATTAGAAGTTACAGACCAATGAACAGGCAGGTGAGCATTAATCAGAATAGCAAGGAGCTGCCAGAATGGCCAGGATCTACAAGAAAGAACTGAATGCCTGTCTGAGTTGGTGCTGTGCTTTTAGTTCAGTTAACAAAGCAGCTGCCCCTGACTTTATGTTAGGCTGATCAGCACAAGCAGCCATCCAAAAAGAATTAGCATCAGCCACCCACAGACATCCTGCTGAAAAAGAAGGCAGGGGTCAGAGTCAGCCCCTTCAATTCAGAGCCAATGTAATGAACTGCAGCCACAGTTCTGCTAGCTTGATGTGTGTTTGTAACTGGGCCTAGCAGAGTGTGGCACTGATCTCAGGTTGGGACCATAAGTGCTATTGTAATAAAAAAACCCTCTGTCTATAAAAGACTAAACACATAAGAGCCAGGCTCTTGTACCATTATTCATGGTGAGAACTACCCTACTTAGCAAGTAGCCCCAATGAAGTCAGTAGGATGCTTTTTATGGTAAGAAGGAGCATCAGCATCTGGACCCAAATAAACAAGAATTCAGAGTAGTGTCATAGATGACAGCCATTTCTTCTCTATTGTCTTGTGAGCTCAGAGAGAACAGCAGTGTGATGATGAGTAAAACTAGCCCTAATACCAACATCCCTTTGGTGGTCTATAAGATCTTTGTACAACTGTTCCAGGGTTTATCCGCATTCTGTGTAGCTTCTGCATTTGAGGCATCACATTTAGTTCTAAAGGTCAGAAACACATTCTCACTCAGGAAGAAGGGAATGATCTCCAACCTGGAAAATGAGTTCAGTCAGCCAATGCTTGCAAAGCACTTTGGACAAAAGAAGTCTGATATTGCTGAAAAGGTGATACCTTCCTCCATACGTAAGACTCCTTTACCTACCTCCTCACTGCAGCAGCAGTGTCCTGCAGGCAGCAAGAGGCTGCCCTAAGTTCTGGGGACAAATGAGACGACAGTAAAATCAGAGATGCACAGTGCTCTTGGGGCCTCCTGAATGCTGCATCTTGGAGTATGTCATAGCTTAGAATGTACTCACCTTGAGCTTCTCCAGTGGCTGTCCCAGGCACTGGGTGACATACAAAACCAGGTGCTCACTGTACATTTCCTTGGCTTCCCTCTGTTTGCTTTCCAAGCACCTGATCTTCTTTTGCAACAGAAAGCAGTGCATGTGGTGGAAGTTCTCCATTATGACCATATCTGTATTGACTTTCAAGTTCACTGAAGACACATTATTGACTAAAGAGAAAGAAAAGGAGAAAATAAGCACAGAGGAATTTAGGGACCTTTCATTATCCAAGGTGAAGGGGAGAGATACAAGGTGAAGAGTGAAAAAGCAGGACATGTTAAGCCCAGCACTTGCCAACAAGAAACTGGACTTACAACGTGGTTACTTAAGCCTGTCCCAGATTGGATGAATCTTCCTAGCCTTCCTAGTGAGGCAGAGACACTGTGAGCTTTTTCAGTGCCCAGGGCAGAGGTGTATAGTGAGAAATTATGTTGAACACTGAAAAGTGGAGGGGAGGGTGCAGAAGGGGAGGGGGAACAGAGTCTTACTAGCCTGGATGCAGGCTGTTGCTGCTATGTCTATTGTTGCGGGCTGCTGTTGTAGGAGTGTGGGCTCAGGCTGATGTAGCCAAGGGACAGGCACAAACATGGGCTCTCATGTCAAAGCCTCCCCAGGTGGGTGTCCTTCCACTCCCCTCCTTTCCAAGATTCACTACATGGGGCTGTGCCTGTCCAACTCCTATGGCCAGGCAGGGCAGGGCTTTGCTTGCTGTGGCAAAGATTCCTGGAGGGAGGGAGCCATAATGGCCCCATCTCTAAGTCAGTGCCAGGGGGTGGTGCCCTGCTCGCTTCCCCTGGTAATGCTACTGGACTGAGTGTCATGATTGTCCCATTGGAACTCCTGGCTGTTCCAGTACTGAAAGGAAAAAAGATCCCAATAATGGTCACTTTACTCTTATTTCTTATCTCAGTTGCTTTAGATGTTTTTTAATCTTGTGAGGGCCTCACATGAACTGTTGATGCTTGTCAGCAGCTCATCCAGACTAATACCCAGACCAAAGTCAGTGCTCAGCAATGAGGAAAATGCTCAGGACTGTCAGGTATGGGAACCCTTGAGAGCTCTGCAGTTCAGCCTTCTGGCGAAGTGAAAGGTATCACTCCACAGCACCCCAAGCTCAGCAGGCTGGGATGCCAGAGATCAACCATGATCTCAACACAGATCTCTGGTCCAGTAGCACAGAAGGCAACCTGTCAGCTACCAGTCTTTTCCTCTTTCTGTCACAGTACATCAGTGGTTTTTGGAGAGAGGCAGCCTCTTTCTAAAAGCTTTTTTGCAGTGACTGCATCTCCTGAGCTTTGTTATTCTTGCTCCTGGGATCTCCTGGCCTGTGTGAAGAAGGGTTTCAAATAGTGAATCTGTATAGCCTGGATAGTCTCCATCACACAAGAGCTTGGACTCAGTTCTCAGCAGTGGAAGGTGGAAGAAAGAAGGGCACTCTATGGCACTTCTGATCTTGCACTTTTGGTCTTCCCAGGTACCAAACCAGTCCTCACGTTTGTACATAAATGGGCACATACATGCATGCATGAGTAGTCTAATATTATAAAAGCCTACGTCTGTCTGTCTGTCCATAACACTTTATTTGCACTCCAATTGGCTGATGGAAGCAGCCAGTTGGAGTGCTCTAACCACGGGGGAGCACTGCCATGATTCCAAAGCCACGCCGAGGACCAGATGGGGTGGGGGAGCCAGGATCAGCAGCGCTGGCCTTGGCTCCCCCACCCCACTCCCTGAAAGTGGCGCCAAGGACCCTACCCTGCTCCTTGCAAGAGGCAGAACAGCGGCAGCATGGGGCGTTAGGTGGCACCACTCCATCCCAGCCCCTCCCCCCGTCATTCTTGACGGGCAATCGGCTAATCTTCATATATGTACACAGGTGCACACATGGAAGAGGCATGGTGGTAGAGCAGACAGGATGTCTTACTATGGCTTCAAAAGCATGAGTATAAGCCTTACTTTGGACTTATATTACATGCTTTAAGAGAACTCTGCTGTAAATGGGTACCTAGTTATTAGGGCTGGACAGTCAAAGGTGGACATGGTGCTACCCTCGTCATTCCTTTGTGTCTTGTTGGCTATAAAAGCTGGCAAACTTTAGCCATGCTAACTCAGTGGGTAGACATTTAGTTCTGTGTGTGTGTGTGCGCGCGCGCCCGCGTGTGTAGGAGGAATATCACTTGGATCTCGAGTCAAAATTTTAAATGGTTTCATTACAACATGAGGAGAAGACTCTGCTCTAGGAAATCAGATAGTTTTTTTCAATCTGTTCTAAGTAACAGCTGCCCTTTAATGATTTTAAAAATGAAATAAAATAGTATTTCAACTGTGTCATATTTTTAACAGCTTTGGAAGTAGTGCATATTATTCATAGCTACACAATGGAAAATAATTAAAAACAATATAAAATGTAAAAAATATAGAAAAAATCTAAATGAAATTTTGAAATGCTTACACAAATTTTTCAGAGTTTCTGTTTCATAAGAAGCTTGAAAACAAAATTCAGGATATTTTTCTGAACCAGAAGCCAAACAAATGTGAAAAAGCAGCAATCCCCACAAAATGGGAAATCTGGGCTTTGAGCACCTCTTGTTTCATTGCTCCAACTCTCACACATTGCCACATTTTACATAGGCCTCTTTACATAACAAAACCCCCCAAATCCAATATCTGCATGATTTAGGAACTGAAATACTGATTCAGACTCAAAGGTTGTGATTCAGGTTCATATATAGAACTAGGACCTGTGTACTCACTGCTGTTGAAGACTGTATCCACCAGTTTCATGTGGGCTTTCTCCAGCTCCCCTCTCTGCTGTGCCCACTTGAAAGCCTCCTCAGAGAAATTCACATATTCCTCAAAGCGGCTCACAAATGGCAGGATCCCACCCTTCATCTTGCTGGGCAACTTTGCTTCCTCAATTTCTTTGCACAGAGCATACTGGAATCAATAAAATAAAGCAGAGCACTCTCAGACAGGACTAATCCCTGTCTCAGCTGAGGACAGGTCAAGGAGAGTGTAGGCAAGCAAACCAACCAAAGGCTACACACCAACATCAGTGTAACTGGGCCGCTGTGCTCCAGAGAGACAGAATTTACCATCTGCATGGGATGAATATGCATTACATGACAAAATGTTCAATTTTGGAGCAGCTCTTAGATTTCAAGGCCAGAAGGGACCATTATAATATTTAAATCTGACCTTGTATTTGAGACTGGACAATGAATTTCATTCTCACTTCAGGCCCCTAGTGCTCCTCAGGGGTTATAATGCCAAGAAGGACACTAATGTCCAGATCACAAAAGCACTTGTGGTGCTTTTGTGATCTAGACCTGTCTGCTAGCAGCTTGAGCTGAGACTCCTGTTTTGGTTCATAGAGACTGTTGATAGAGAACAGGTGGCCACTGCTGAAATGGACTAGATCTGAATCCATAACCTAGATGTAGAAGTTCCTACATGGGAATTTCCATTCATGGTTTTATGAACTCCTGTGGCTTCCCAGCTCTGTGTGAACTCACAGACCTCAATGACAAGTGAGAATAGTCTCACACACTATGGATGGGCCACGTGGTATGATTTCAGGCCTTACAAGATCTGAAGGCTAAATCCATGCCTAGTATAAATTATTATTCACTCCAGTGCTGGAGACTGACTTCAGTGGTATAAATAAATGATACTGGCTTATACAAGGTCCAAAAGATCCATTGATTATAACACTATTTTGGGCTTCCAACACTACCTGAAACTCAGCTCTGTTTATAACTAGGAACTCACAATGCACTTGTTGAAGTTGTTCTTGGCTAGGAGCAGCATGTTGCTGAGGACAGTGTTGAGGAAGGAGGAGGACAAAGCTGAGGAAGAGCCCTGTATCTCCAACATGTAGTCATTCAAGGTAACCAGGACTTCCAGACAGCTAAACTCATGGACTTTGTTGAAGGTATCTATAAAACCTCTCAGCTCTGGCTCCAAAGAACTGAACATCTCAGTCAGCAGCTGCGCAGAAGGTTCTTCTAGTCTAGGATATGGGTTACAGTTAAGAAGGTGGTTGGGACAAAAAGGTGACACAGAGGTATGGACAGTAACAATGATACACAGTTGAAAGTTCACACCCCAGCTAGACATGTTCATAATCCAGGGAGCAGCACTTGCAGAGACCAGATAGTTACATAATCAGCAGGCAAGCCACCTACTACCATTCCTATACCACAGTATAAGATAAGTCAATAGACTTATCTAAAAATAAAAAACAGATGTAAAGAAAACACAGTCCTTGTCCCAAAGGGTTTGAGTATAGGATGAGAAACATCAGGTGGCAACAGCACACATACATGGGAGCACTAGGAAACAGTGGGACAGCTATGATTGCTAGGAGCGTGTGAAGCGGGCCCTATTTGATTTGGATTCGGCCCGAATTGGGGACAGTGATTCAATTCACTGATTCAGATCACTGTCTCTGATTCAAATAGGCCAAATCTGAATCTGAAGATTTGATGCTGATTTGGAGAATCAGCAATTCAACACAGCTTAAATGTTTTTTCTACATACCTCCAGGTACCAGCTCAGCTTGTGAATGTTGCGATTCTGGGGCACATGGAGCGTCTCACAGGAGCGCAGAGGGGGCCCTGTGCACTCCCCGGAGGACCCAGAAGTGGACTGGAAGTGCTTCTGGTCCACTTCTGGATCTGCTGTTGACCACACTAGGGAGCCCCCCACACCTCTATGGGACACTCCATGTGGCCCAGCATTGCAGCTTTCATGAGCTGCCTGGTACCTAGAAGCATGTAGAAAAAGCATTTAAAGCTGTGTCTATGTCTGAATCGACAAATATTTCTGAATCTCTCCAAATCGATTCAGAGGGTTCTGATTCAATTTGGAGAGATTAAAGGGTCCTCTGATTCAATTTGGATTCAGAGATTTGGCCACCAAATCTGGCTGAATCTCCACCAAATCAGTGACTGAAGCTTCACACAGCCCTAATGATTGCTGTACTAAGTAATGACCAGAGCACACTAAATGTGTACCCAGGGAATACAAACTAGCTCTCCTGATGCCTAGTCCAACATGCTATCCTCTCCCAGGTTATAATACCATCACAATTCTTGGAACTACCTACATGGTTGTATATGTGTTCATATTTTTGTGCCTTGCTTTTTCCACTAGATCAGACCAGAACCAAGGGATAAAGAATCTTTTCAGACAGTCTTCTAGCTGAATAAATATTGGATCTTAACTCACACCATCTTGGGTCCTGTTTCACTGGCAGGTAGAGAACCATCAGGTGGCTTTCCAGGCAACTTGCCCCCAATATTGTAAAAAAAAAAAAAAAAGGTCATATTCCATTCTCATTTACATGGATGTAAGATAGGAAGTCTGTGGAGTTACTTCCAAATATCACCAATCTAAATGTGATCAGAGCCAACATTTTTTGTGACAGAAAACCTCACTGACTTTATCAGGAGCATCACTAGGTCTGAGTGACCAAAGCAACCACTCCGGTTGCTGAATCTGGGTTGGACTCCTCCAAATACTCAGCCAGGATGCTGATTGTTTGATACTGTTGTAAAGAAAAAACCCTGAAATGTTCAATCAAGGAATAAGAAGTATGAGATCAGCAAGGATATCAAGGAAAAAAAATCTGTCCAATTCAACTCATTCCTCAACCAGGTGCTTCTGAGAAGCCCAGGGTCTGTGATCGTTGCAATGAGTTATAACTTGTCACTCACGTACTGGCTCTTAATCTTGGCACAAGGCAATTCCTCCGGAAAAGCTGCATCCTCTTCTCTCTCGCTTGTGGCAGGTGGCTGGAAAATAGAATGGGTCACAGAACATAAGTCATCTTTAAAGACACTCATTTTCCCCATCCAGAGAGTAGAACATAATCTTTGGGTGTCATTTCAGTAGGACTAATAGTACCTTATATTACAGCTCCATGTGTGATGCTCAAATGCACACTGATAGGGATGCTACAATAATAAAATTTTGCTGAATCCAAACCCTCAAGTTAATTTAATCTCCTTGCTCCCAAAGGGTTATCATGTTACGAACAGTACACCTTCCCCCATGTTATTCACTTAGCTGACTTACCTCTGGAACTTGCTGTCTTATAGCATCCTGGCTCAGCACAAAGAACTTCTCAATAAACCTCTGTTCTGAGGTACACAGGGGTTGAAGCCCTCTCAACACCTGCTGCAACATCTGCTACAGACACAGCAAACACACCTTTAAATACTGCTTCCCTTCATTCAGCATGTCCCATAGTATCTCCATCTGTCCCCACAGCTTCAAGGTCAGCACTACAAAGAAACAGCCATTAATACTGAGGCTGTTGCTATACCAAAAACCTGAATTTGCTTCAGGGCTCTCACATCTACTGTTCCTGAGACCTATTTAATCTGGAGCAAGTGTTACCCAGTCTGTAAACTGGGCCAAATATGACACTCACTCAGGTCTCATCACCAAGAAACAAATAAGATTGTAGTATGCTGTAGGTGAAGTGGAGGATTCAATGAAAAAACACATGCAAAGATTTGGTGGCTAAAAGCCCCTATAGTTCTCTGTGACTTTCTGAAAGTAACAGTGGTAAAGGCCAGACCCACATCACACCCTTCTGAGACATGGACTTGTACTTCTCCAGTGATGCCAGTTCTAGTTGCCACAGATTCTGGATGCTCTGTTTGCACCCTTGTCCCACTTTATGAAGCCATGTCTACTGCAGCGTGGAATCTCCTAGTGAACAACACAGTCTGAAAACTTTCTTACAAAAGCAGAGCTAGCATCAGCATTCATTTAAAAACAAGAGCTACCATTAACCTGGTTTGTCTGTTTGGAGTGGTATTTGGCCATCCCTAGGAAAGAAAGCATGCACTTTATTTTTGTGATCCTGTGAAATGAACTCTGTGCATCCCCTGGAAGAAAAGCCTACCCTTGATTTCTGAGTCCATTTTAAATAAGCTTCATGTAGTTAGAAGGAACAATTGCCAGAAGGGACAGGTATAGGTGCAGATAAGTGCACCTGTTAGAACTACAGCAAAATTCTGGTCTGTTAATTTGTTAGCAGTAGAGAGAACTGAAACAAAAATATTGCACATTGCATAGCCATGCTTCTGAAGACTATGCCTCCCCATCTTTGACTGACTCTCACTTCCTTACTTTGACAAGGTTTCCTTTGTCCAGATCATCCTCTTCCTCATTTCTGTTTTCAGGGAGACCAAATTGTGACTGCCATCTGTTTCCACAGGCCATGAAGCCAGTCTTGTCTAAACATTCTTGCAAACCTGCAACAGATAAGCAACTCTTGCAGACTTTTGCATCTACTGGTTTCTCTTCAGCTACCTCCCTTACTATGGTTTGACAGATGTCAGCTGCAAAGGTGACCGTCTCTAAGCTTCCCATCCACTCAGTTAGCCACTCCAACATAAACGATAGTAGATCTCAGATTTATTTGTTCATAGGCACTAGGGCAATCATAGTCAAAGTCAACTGGGACCCAGATTGAAAATGCCTCTGTCTCACTGCAACTTTGGAAGGTCATAAGCAACGGAGTAAAAAGTTGTAGAGGGGAATCCCACTTACTACACAAACAGTTTCTCCTATTTTCATAGATTCTCCACTTTCCCATTTCATCTGAGAGTATAAGATCTCAGATTTTCAGAACCTTGTAAAGCAACATCGGTCTTTTTCATGTGTGACAAACACCTAAAAAATGAGCTATCTAAATTGATACACTGGAAGAGGGAATATGATATGAAAGAACAAGCTGTTTTTTTCTTGAATGCATCTGCAATTTTCTATACCTTCAGCTTCAAGATTTTAGAAGTCAGGAGAAAAAGTCCATGATCTCTGAAGAACACCCATGTTAGACTGCTAACTCTATCTCTCTGCATTTATATGAATCAATAAGAATGTGCATAAGTGTACAGTGCTGGGTCGTATGACAGGAGACTACGGGCCAGATATTTAGCTTTTGTAAATGGATAGTTCCACAAATTCATTGACTGAATTAATGCAGTAGAATCATGGCTGGCTCTGTCTGTAGGAGGGAAACCCTACCACATTTCTCTTTCATCATAACTATCATGAAAGCTGTGTAACACACTATCTCCTTAGAAATTCACTGTTAATAAAATTAGTATATGGGATATTTGGAGCTCACAAAAGTTATGGTTGATTTCAGAGTACGCATGAAATTGCTTCATCCAGGGGCATAGCATTCTACTTCCTAAGGAAGAGACCTTAAATTCACATTTGTTTTAAAAATCATCCAAGCAAATGCACATACCTCATGATCCTGCCCAGATCAGGGGGAATACAAGGAAAAGAAATGCCTCCTACTGATAAAGGGTATTGATAAGACACTATTTAAAATACTGTGCAGTTCTGGTAACCAATGTTCAAAAACATTAACTAAAACTTAAAAAAAAGAGAAGTATAGATGCTAAAATGAAGATATTTTCTTGAAGATCTTATGAAGAATTAAATAAAGGAGCCAGGCTTTTTTTGGATAGCAAGGTGACATGATCACCCTGTAGAAGTACATTCAGGGCATGAAAAGCTTTTTAGGGTGCAAAACAAGTCTAGCAAAGAATTAAATAAATGCAAACTGATGAGGGTGAAATCTAAATTAGAGATTAGAAGGTTTCTAAGTACCAGAGGAGTGAAGTTTTGGAATGGTCTTTCAAGCCAAGTGGTGAAGGCAAAAAACCAGCCCTGCTTTAAGACTGACCTGAATACATTTATGGAAGGCCTAGTAAAAAAGGACATGGAGTTCTGGTTCAAAAATCAGTGGTGAGGACAGACGGGCAATCCAGGTTGACCTGGACAGGCTCAAGAAATGGGCAGATGAGAACCTGATGGCATTTAACACCAAAAAATGCAAGGTTCTCCACCTTGCATGCTTATAGACTTGGCAGTGCTGCACTGGCTAGAACTTTGGACGAAAGGGACCTAGGGGTCATGACTGACCACAAGATGAACATGAGCCTTCAATATGATGCTGCAGATAGTAAACCAAGCAAAATGCTGGCTTGCATCCAGAAATGCTTCTTGAGCAAATCCCTGGACGTCATTCTCCTGTTGTACTCGGCCTTGGTGAGGCTGCTGCTGGAGTACTATGTCCAGCTTTGGGCTCCACAATTCAAAAAGGATGTGGAGAAGCTTGAGATAGTCCAGAGGAGAGCCATGTGCATGATCAGAGATCAGGAAAACAGACCTTATGATGATAGGCTGAGAGCTATGGGACTCTTCAGCCTGGAGAAGTACAGGCTCGGGAGTGATCTGATGGCTACCTATAAGTTTATCGGGGTGCTCATCAGGATCTCGGGGAATGTCTGTTCAACACAGCACCCCAAGGGATGATAAGATCGAATGGTCACAAACTCCTCCATGACCATTTCAAGCTGGACATAAGGAAGAACTTCTTTACTGTCCTAGTCCCCAAGATTTGGAATAGACTGCTGCTGGAGGTGGTTAAAGCACCTACTTTGAATGCCTTCAAGAGACATTTGGATGTCTATATTGCTGGGATCCTATGACGCCTGCTGACTTCCTGCCCTTTTGGGCAGGGGGCTGGACTTGATGATCTCCTGAGGTCACTTCCAGCCATAATGTGTATGAAATCTATGAAATGAGGGAAGGGGCCTGGAGAAATGCAAGTGCCTTTCTAAGTTAGCTCCTTTGGGACAATCCCTGATAACACCTCCCTGGTTTCTTTATGCAGGGCCAGATTGCTCCATTTCAAGCTTTTAATGCCATCTTTAAAAGGGAAATCATGTCCTCAGCTTCAGGACACTGTGGTGGTAGGGTAGATAGGAAGCAATTTCTTCCCTTATGTCCAGCACTGCGCAACAAACAGCTGGCTAGCTATGGGAGGCTGAGCTCTGCAGAGACGAGCAATTCTGCTTTGCAAAGGATTTTAATATTTCTACATTTTGGCTTGATCTGAATTTAAAATAAAACCCCCGAATTTCAAAATTCTTTGTGAGAGAGAATAAAACCCTGGTTCCATGGCAGTTATCCTGGTGGGCTTCCTGGGAGTCATGAACTTTGAAGAAACTGGCAAGCACCCAACTCCCCATCAGCCCACCAGAGAGGCTGCTGAAAAAAGGGAGGCACACTGTCAGGAAACCCAGCAGCTTTCCAAGAGAATCCTGTCTGGGTTCATCAATATTGGAGCATCATTAGACTCACGCCCTTTCTTCAGATATTGACAAATCAGCATTTTTTATGACAAAAGTTCTGGCAGAAGTTTTGCAGGCAGCTCTAGTGATGAGGTGGGTTGAGTTTTTTTTTTAGCATCCATTATTGGCAGATGCTGTTTGAGGCAGGCTACTTGAGCAGATGGCCAATGCTCTGCGTCAGCATGACAGATCTGAATGGCATGATTTTCTGAGCCACGCACAAGGTTGTTAGCAGCATGTGAGGTGTCATTTCTGCACTGTGGAGGGAGTGACCCAGGATTGGTGAACCTGGATAAGATCTGGCTTTGTCTCTTCCCTCTTTTTCCCTCCTACAGTATTTCTAGGATGCCTTAGGGGAGGAGTAGCCAACCTGCAGAATGAGTGCCACAAGTGGTAAAGGCAGCTTCTGTGTGTGGCACACAACAGATCAGAGAAAGGACAGGCAGTGCAAGAGCAGATAGGGTAGGAAGCAGAAAGCAGAGCAGATTAGGTAGGGAGCACAGAGTATGGAGCAGTAGCAAATTGGGTAGAGGAAAGGGATCGAAGTGGAGGGAGTGGGACTACTTTGTGGCATGCCTGCCACACAAGCTGCCCCCCACTCTTTTAAGGGAGTCTGTTTTAAGAGCAACTGAGAGCCACAGGCTGAATTTGCCTGCTTCAGAATCTAACAGAGGACAAGATTTAGAAGCTCTCGTCTGCCCCTGTTCTAAAAATGTTCACAGTGGTTAACACTACACCACAGCTCCAGCACAGCAGATGTAGCAGGGTTGGTGCCGCTGGTGTGACAAGGCTCCCAGGACTGTTTAAAGCACCGAGCCAAACAGCTTAGACTTTTAAAAATGTTTGTGGTGTAGACAGGACTATATAGGGAGTGAGCATGCAGATAGGAGAGACTTAAGAACACTGCAATCTGCTCCCAGCATTAGGCATCTACAAATGAAGGCAACCCAAATCTGTGGCCTCTTTAAACCAATAGACTTGCTCAAGCTCACAAAGAAGATCTCTGGCAGAGCTGAGAACAGAAGCACTAACCCTCTCTCCAGTGTCTTAGACCAAAAGTATTTCCTACCTTAAAAAGAAATGAGCCAGATAAACTAGCTACATTTCCTTGGATGATTTCCTACAGCTTAATGCTGGGTACAAAGCCATCAAAGATTCCTGCTGTAACCACAATTGGTTTCCCAGAGACTATATTTCTTGTTATTATTTTAATTACTAGCTTTTTATTAGATGCCCAGAGACACTGAAGAAAGATGGATAAAACGATGAAAGGAAATCTCTGATAAAACTTTTATAAAAAGGTATAACACCGAGCTACAGTACCTCATTTCCTATATCCTTCCTTATTATTTTTAATATCTGTTTTCATAAAGAGTGCCTTAAATAGCCAAGTTAACTTTCCACCTGAAACATTTCTTCATTTTAATAGGTTTCTGACAGAATCCTGCGGTGCTTGAAGAAGAAAAAAAATGTTTTTATTACCCAGCAGAATTAAAATCACTTGTTCAGAGCCCATCAATTACCATACTGAATGGGAACAGTGGCCTCTTCACCTTATGTACCATCTTTGCTATTCCTTTTATTTAAATGAAAATATTTGCTTTTTTTCACAAAATGGAAGCTGATCACATTATCTTGTAAATGACAGATCATGCTGTTTGCCTTCCCCCTTGCAAACTCCCAGGACTCTTTGCTAGAATGATGGGGGCTTTTTGTTTTTGTTTTAAATCAGGGATTCCTGTTTATAAGTGAAAAGAAGCATATTTCCCTCAAGAAATCCCCTGTCTCGGCATCAATGTCCCTAAGAAGCAAGTTATCTTTTTTTGATGACTTAGTTTAAACAATATGACAGTCCTGTCTTTCCTGGGCTAGATGCAGAATCCCAGTGATACATTAATTTCTGTCTAGATTATGCACAAAAAAATGAAGAAAAGCTACACTGGGGTGCATTTACTGTGCAGTAACCAAAATTACACTGCAGTATAGGCGCATGTATACACATGCATGTCTGTACTGAGCAGTAAATATGGTGACTTATGACAACTTGAGCATAAATTTGATACCTGAATAATGCATAAATTTGATTCCTTCCAGCTTACTGCATAGTAACACTGTGTGTGTTAATGTGCTTTAACACCTGCACGTGTAGATGCTGGCCTTTAATGCTGACACATGTAGATGCCTGCATAGGTAGATGCACGTGTAACTTACCGTGCAGTAAATTTAAACTGGCATAAATGCACATGTAGATATGCCCTGTATTATGCAATTTTATACAAATTTACTCCTAGAAGTAAATTGTATCTGATCAGAATATTACTTCAGCACCTCTGGGTGATATTGATAGAACATTTGTTTATTTAAAAAAATGGAAGAGAGCTATGGATTGTGACTTATTAATGAAGGTGTGGTTACGAAGTCCTTGGGAAAGAGATGTGGCTAAAAGCAGAGTCACTCCCAGCTCTGCTTTAAGCAAGTAGAACTTTAGGTAAGTTACAGCTGGGACCAGATTTTCAAAATAGCTAAGCACCAAAGAGTAAATTAGGGAATTGTTTTCCTTCAGTTTCATACCAGGAGGACTGAAGATACCTTTATGAAACTATGATCCATTTTACTCTCAACTCCTGTTTTTGTTTTAGTATCTACATCTTGACTCCTTAGTTACAGCAACTTCTCTTTTGACCCATTGATACACATATCCAAGAGCCCCTTTCTACCAGATATAAAGCATGAAGTTAAGGTTCAGTATGAGAAGATTCCACCATGTTTAAGGCTTCAGACTGACACTTAGGAGAGCAGAATTCAATTCCTGTGTTAACCATGGAATCATAACCCATTAGTAAAACGGGAATAAAGAATGCTGTTTATCTACCTTGTCTGTTCTGGGCAGGGACCATCTCTTACTATGTGTAAGGATGACTCTAACCCTGATCTCATTTGGTACTACTGGAAGACAAATAATGATTAAGGTTTGAAATATGGCACAAATCAGTTCAGCTGTGCAGTTACTTCCAACATTTGGATGACAATCACATACCAATGGCTGACTTGTACACAGCAAACATAAAATGGAGATTGGGCTGGAAAGACACAAAGAGCTTGTGGATTGCCTTGGGATAACAGTCAATTAACATTTTTTTTTCAGTCATTATCAAAAGCAGGAGATCTCAGACCTTATCTCCAAGGCTCCGAGCAACTGTTTAATTAAAGGAAACTGTTCGTGAGGTTGATTTTTCCTCTGCTAAGGATGAAGTTAGATTCTGGGAGATATGGATCCCTGTATAAAAGGGATAGCTTTCAGCTAGATGGTAATTGTCTATTGATTGTAGCACTGTCTGCTGTGTATTATACCTTTGGTTGTTGCAGCATATTATTGATGACTTAAATATCTCTGCATATGGAGATCAAGGCAAGTGGAAAAACACACCTCTAATTATTTCCTTTTTACCAGGCACAGTGCCTTTGAAATGGCAGAACATGGGCAATCAAATAGCACTAAATTCTGCTTTATGTACCAAAGACCCAATATAGAATACAGAGAAGTATGGAACATTTTGGTTCCTCATTACACATAAGTTTGATCTTGGAGCAGGTGAATGGGATTCAACAGTCTTCAATCCAGCCCACAATGGTTCAGAACCCAAATATGTGGTGATCTAATAAGCTACAAGAATCTTACTGCTGTGTTAAATTAAGAAGACCTGTGTATCTCAGCCATTTCTCTACCATGGAATGGTAACATAGTCATCCCAAAGGTGGGGCAATAACATGTTACGGTACGATACTACCTGCGCTTCAGCTGCTTGAGCTTAATAAAAAGTGCTTTCTGGGTACCCTAAGCATAGCAATGTAAATTCCTGCAGTGTATAAGAATTGCTTTAGCAGGTCACACCAACAATATATCTAATCTAACAGCAAGTCTCTGACAATTGCCAATGCCAGATGTTCCAACAGAAGGTTGACATTCTTCAGGATGGGAAATCACACACTAACATACCCATAGGAAAAATATTTCTTTACATCTTTTATAAATTTTTATCTTTCCTAGAGTAACTTCAGACATTTTTATTATCCACATAAATAAGACAGAATGTCCTGAAACCTGCCAATTTTTTGCCTCAATGTCTTTTGGCAATGAGTTCCATAGGCTAACTGTACAGTATACTAAAAGGGATTGGATATGATCAGATTTTCATGTGAACTTTTGAATGTTACTTACTTCTTGCACTATGAGAGAGAGGGTAAAAAAGAACATTTGACTGAATATGAACCATGTTGCTTTAAAACCTTTATCACATCACCCATGATCATCTGTATTCTATAAGCAAGACAAGGTTCACTGTTTGGCATATTCAGCCAACCTAATGTTCCACGTAAACGGAGCTGGTTGGAATTTTTTTAACATTTTTTTAATTAAAAAAATGGAGTTCTGATTTCTATTCATTCTTTTTCTTGGGACCATTCTTTTTTTTTTTCATTTTCAAACAAATGTTTGAACTTCAAAATTTTGACAATCTTCAAACATTTTAATTTTGAAATTCTGGAAGAAATCCCACTTTCCCTGTTTTTAAATCTCCTTCCCCTCCCCTCCCCTTTTGCCCCCCTCCAGAAAGGGACAGAATTTTATAAAGCAAAATCAGAGCAGGAAGTGGGGAGAGCCTACCACAGGGACATAGGCAAACAGGCCAATGTTTGGCCAGCAGAGCTGGTGGGTGTTCCACTCCCATGAAAATTGTGCTGTTGGTTCTAGTGTCACTTTTGGTCCATGTTATACCGTCTTCTCTCTCAGCAATTACAGCCATGACATGCAACAAGATGGCGCTAAATGATCTCCATAGGCAGAAGTGATCAAATGGGAGCAGAAGGACATAGCTGGAATATTTTTGGAGGAAACACTAATCCTCCAAAGGTGGAAAAATTCAAGGGAAAAGGTTTGGCACATACCTTCTATAGTACACACTCCTTCAAAACAAGTTGTTTGTCACCCACCAATCCATATGCCAGAAAAGGAGTTATGACTGGAAAGATGAGTGCCCAGATGGTAACACTGGCTAGATGTGACCAATAACAGTGAAACTACATGGAGAGGACCCCAGGAAAAGCTGAGAGGGTGGAAGCCATTTGTGATGCCCTAATCCTAGAATTAGACATGCAATGGCAGGGCAATTAAGGTGTCTCACTACAGACGCAGACATGTGATTATGAGCCCTGCTCTGATCTCATGCCAAAGGTGATGCCAGTCCATGTAGCTGAAATAGATACCTAGTCTCTCAGGCAGTGGAATGAAGAGTGGCTGGATGCGATGCTAACCACTCCCTTGTGGACAACTGCCTTAACCACACCAATTCTATGGGCTGCCAGGCTTAGAGCACCCTATGACCTTGTTTGAATTCTGGAGCCAG
>NW_017729029.1:40478164-40483784 GCF_001723915.1 Gavialis gangeticus
TAGTCTCTCAGGCAGTGGAATGAAGAGTGGCTGGATGCGATGCTAACCACTCCCTTGTGGACAACTGCCTTAACCACACCAATTCTATGGGCTGCCAGGCTTAGAGCACCCTATGACCTTGTTTGAATTCTGGAGCAAGTTCAACTCCACTGTAGTTTAGAATGGTGCTACAGGATAGGAAGTGGCCTATCCTAGTGCAGCTAGCTATGGCCCCAAGGAGTGATCTGCCAGCGAGGAAGTGCAATGTATCTTCACCAAGGGATGTAGTATATTCTGAGTAGGAGGTACAGGATAGGAAGAGACCATACCAACTCTATGTAAGCTGAAAAGAGGCTGCTTTGGGGGTCATTTCATTGCAAACACAGCAAGGTTTCTTGACTGCTCTTTATTCTTCTGCTTCCCAATGTCTGGGGCTAAAAACTATACAGAGACCAACAAGCCCAATAGCTGAGGACAGCATGGTTCAGGCAGGCAGGCAACTTCTCTAGCCACACCACAGTAATTAATAACTTACTTCTTTCCTCTGCTGACAGCTGTGGGAAGCACAACAGAGTCTTGGCAGTCATGGAAAGCAGCAGGCCTAGTTGAACAATCCCATGCAAACAACTTCCCAATGCCCTTCCCAACTCATGGCACAAGACTCATTGATTCAGGTGTCTTTTCTCTTGACATTTGGTGCCATTTGCAACTGAAGGAAACCATGCTAGGATGTTTTCTGCCTAGTCTATAACACAGTATGCAAAGGGCAGCTGAGGCATACACTAGGTGGGAAAACTCTGTCCTTGATTATTCATATGAATAGCCAGATCAATGTTAAGTTGGTTAGGAATTTCCTCTCCAAATGTTAATTCTTTGGAAAATGTGGTTTTCTACAAAACTGAAAAGTTCCATAGGAAATGGTTATCCCTTCTCCCCCTGCTATTTTTTGTCAGGAAAATCTAAATTAATATTTTGTTTGGTGTCTCTTCAACATTATTCTCAGTCTATGGTGCCTCCAAGGAACTGGGGCTGCTTTTAATCAGTTTTGTGGTAAAGACAATGCACTCACTCATCACAGGAATAAAGCTATGAAGATGCTTAAGCATCTGCAGGATCAGGGGTTTTGTTAACACATTTCATGGAAAAGCCCCGAGCTCAGAATGGTTCTGGCCAGCACTGTCTGTCTGTGGGATGGACTGGTTCCAAGGCAGATAGGCCTGCAACCCTCGTTTGCTTATTCCTGCAGGAATGCCTTTTGGCAGTATATTTCCTCAGTTCTCCAGAGCAAAGATTTATCTGTGGATCTGAATGGGTTAGCCACATAAAACCCTCAGAGCTGAAGAACAAGTAAACAGCACTGAATAATGTGTGCAGCAAAGGATTGTGCAAAACCCAGATGGTGTAAATCAGCAAAGCTCCACTGTAAGCTTTGCACACCAGCTGAGATGCTGGCCCAGAGAGCAGGCAATATAAATTCAATAATCAGAGAGTTTGGGGAAAAATGGATGGGAGTGATTTCTTTTACAAATACATTTCTGCCTCACAGCACAAACATTACCCTCCCTGAATTACTTACTGTCTTTTGCTCTTCCCAACAGCAGCATTCTGGCCATCTCAAAGAAGTTTTTGATTTCTTTCTCATATAGTCTACAGAGACTCCGTGCGTAGACCTGGAAGGGCAGAGAAGGAATTGGAGTGCCAGTGAGTATTTCTCTATCTCTGCACCACTTCCCCATCTCAGTCACTCCCAAAAGTCTCTCCTCTGTCTCTCCCTCCCAATGCAGGTTCTAATGCAAAGCTGATTGAAGTCAATGAAAAAACTCCTGTTGCCCTCAATGGGCTCTGGAACTGATGGAAAAAGGTTGAGGAAGGGAAGAAACCAAATCATCGGATTTTGAGACCATTCCTAACTGTCCTCAGGGAGCAGGGAGGCTGGACAGCCAAGGCTTTGGCTGCTACATCATGCTTCAGTAAACATACTCTTCCTCAAGACAAAAGCAGAAAGGACTGGATGTGAGCTCTTCCTTCCTACCCCACATTGTCCACAAAATGAAAACACATCTTTCCTTGCTGAGAGTCTGCTCCTGTTTTATGCAAGGAGGGCAGGCCCACTAGCAAAGACAGCATCTGTCAAATGAGGAATACTTTCCTCCAAGCTGAATGCTCAGCTCTGTTAAGGTAAGTTCAAAGTCTTTGATGGGAGACTTTCAAAGGAAACAGGGTATTCAGGGAACAGTGTCAATAATTAAACGCAATACCTTTGTCATATTACCAGCTTGGTACAGGGGGGTGCTGTCTTTCAGATGAGAAGTAAAAAGCTAAGGTGCTGGCACCTTCTGGACACTGAGACCCACAATTTTCTTTTATTATTGCAAGTACAAAGCCTCAATGGACATTCTTTTATCCCAATGAGATGCTTAAAACACAGGACTGGGACTCAGATCTGTTTTCAGTCCCTGGCTCTAACTTTTATATTCCCTGTTAGACTTTGGGTTAATCACTTAATTTCTCAATTCCTTAGTTTGCCCCATGTAAAAAGGGGATGTGCCAACACTTCCTTTGTCTTTCTGTTTTACTAAGGGCAAATTCTTCTAGGCAGAGACTTTCTATAAGTGTTCAAATAGCCGAGCATAAGGGAAACCTGTGACAGTTAGTAGCATCCCCATTAAGAAAAGCTACGAGCTGTAACCCTACCCCCTACACACACTCCCAAATACTAAAATACAAGAGTACAAGTAATTGTTTCTTTGTTGCTTCTTTTCCATTTCATCTTCATATGGCCATTTCTATACTGAAAGACCAGAACTTAGATTTCATACCTATTTAACAACTTGTTAAACACCACTAAAATTTCTGAGCTCTAGTCAAATGTATCTCTATTAAGTGTGAAAGAAGCAATAACAATTACTAGTCACTATCATTAGGTTAAATCATCTTGGGGAAGTCTCAATACAACTATAAATAATATATCACTTAAGTGGAATGTAATGTAAAGCTATTTACGGGTGAGCCAACATGGTTGATGTTGCACTATTTCAAATCCCAGACAGTACCTTTGGTAGATCACTGAACAACATGAGGTTAGTATTCTTCAGCCAGGTCATGAGTGGGACATAAGGTAACAGTTCATCATGGTAAGGCTTATGTGTGGGTGAAATTAGCTTGTTGGTCTGCTGCATTACAGGTGGAACTTGTACATTTCCCTGAAACAACAGTCACAGGAAAAAAGTCAAATAAACTTATTCACAGATAGCCCATTGCAAATGAATCTCTTCAAAACTGCTGGGAAATCTGTTTTGAAGAAGCATAAGAAGCAAACAGAAAGAACAATGATGAAAACACCCTGGCTTGGGACAGACATTATACATAAATTGGCTTAATTGATCAGAAACTGATTTAAACCTGTAACAGAATAGACATTCAGTGCACATAAACCAGTCTGAAAATGGCTGAAACTGGTTTGAGATAAACCTGGTAGTATCAGACTTAACTGATTTGGGTCAAACTGGTTTATGCAATGTCTGTCCCAGACCCCATCCTGGTTTAAGTTAAATCAAAGTCCCCCAGCATCCTGGCATGGTCTTTGGGTTGGCCTGAGGTTTCTGTTCCTCACTGGAGCTCCAGCAGAAACTGCAAGCACAGCAGCATCTGCCTGGCTACCACTGCCCCATTCGCACACTCTCTGTAGGGATCCCTCCTTCCTCTCTCCTACATCATGGACCAGCACATGGTATGCTAGCTAATGCTGTGAGGTGTCTGTGTAAGGCAGACAGGACAAAGGCAGACAAGACAGTGCCCACTTAGGGCTTTTTGGAGCTAATCAACAGGTAGCTGATAATGTCTATTCTTGGAGTGTTCCCTTCCTTGGAAAAAGTTGTTTAAGAAGAGCTTGAACTGATGAGAGAGGCTTTGTTTTCTCATGGGATGCTAAATACTGATAACAGCTGATAAATGCTTTGTTATCAAGGAGCGGGGCGGGGGGGGGGAAGAAGGGGAGGGAGAGGCTCCCTAATCAGAGCGTCCTGCTGGGGCCTGGCCACGCCCCACCACAGCTCAGTACTATGGAAATGAAGAGAGAGCTGCTCTGGTGCCTCCCCACCCCTCCAGCTTCTAGCTTGAGGCACTGCAGGCATGTGCCTGCATTTTCTCAGTCCAGAGGGGATGTCTTCACAGTTACAAACTGATTCAGCCTAGGAAGGTTAGACTAACCTGGAAAGGTTGAAGCAATTCAGGCTCAGGCTTTTTGAACATCTGCCCCTAGCCCATCATATAGAACTCCACATTGCATCCAAATGTGGGAATGGAGCCAACCTCATGCCATAAGCTGAGACATCAGCAATATGTGGGGAATCACCCACATATTGGCCAATCACCAGTGGGAAACAAAACTGACAGGCCATATGAAGATGCAGGATCACTGAGGGGGAGTCAGGAAAGTTGATTAATATTACATTTAAATTCAGCCTAAACTTAAAAGGGCCTAGATCAGGGGCAGGCAAAGTCTGGCCCATGGACCAGACTGGACCTGCAGCTGACTCCATTTCCCAGCAGCTCCTGACCGTGTTGCTGCAACTGATTTCCATGAAGACCCCAGGAGTGGCAGGGCCATGACAGTGTAGGGCCAGGGTTTCAATGGAGGCTGGCCCCAGCAGTACTGGCAGGGCATGTGACTGGGCAGGGAGCTGCTTCAGATCCAGGGCTGGGATCTTGCAGCAGTGACAACATGGTTTGGAGCTGGGGCAGAGCTGTGATCCACTGCTCTCTTGCCCTGCCAGTTCTGCTGGGTCTGGTGTCTATGGAAGCCCTGGCCCTGCACTGTCATGGCCCCACCATTTCTGGGATCTCCATGGAAACCAGCTGCAAAGAGGGGGGCCAGGGCTGCTGGTAAATGGAGCCTGGCTGCTGGCCAGATCCACCATTTTGTCCACCCCTGACCTAGATCCATGGTGCTCAACCTCTAAAGCTCCACAGGTCAGAGGAGTGGCACAGAGCTGGTCCATGAACTGGATCCCACATACTAGGGGCCAGTCCGCAGGGGAGTGGTGCATAGGGTTGGCCTGTGGATGTGAGCCGGCACAAATCCATGTACCAGATCTCGGTACATGGGAACCTTGTACACTAACCCAACCCTGCACACCAGATCTGACTATGGAGCATGCATGATCTGACTCATGGGACCGTGTCAACCAGACCTTGGGGCTCCCTAAGGGTCCGGAAATTTGACATTGGAGAAGTGGGTGGAAAATGAATTGCCGCTGCTCTGGAAGGAATGAATGATGCTACTGCTTCCCTGCTGCCATTTTTTCAGACCCCTGGGGAGCTATGTGGAGCACCACTGGCCCAAATCATGTAAATGGATGTCTGCAGATGCACTCAACCATTCCATTCTAACTGCAAGACTGTGGCTCAGGGTAGCTACCACAAAGGTGCTTCTCCGCTCTGTTAAGGTGATATATTGGGAGGAGGAGATCCCGAAGGATTACTGTTGGGCCTCACCATTTCCAAAAAAGAAATGAATGGAAGAAAATGGGGTTTTGGTGTAACCCAGGTGGCGACCCTATAGTTGCCACCTCTGCCCAATATCAGGGATGGTATGGTGACAGTGGGGCAGGGCTTCCGGCCAGCACCAATTTACTTTCCA
>NW_017729029.1:40484407-40485490 GCF_001723915.1 Gavialis gangeticus
AAGCCAATCTGGTGAGCCCACATTAGCAGTCTGTTACATCGGCAAACCAAGGGCTATTTTAATAATAAACTATACTATTCATTCCAAACTGAAATACATACAATATGTGTGTGATGAGTCACAAAAAAGTCAAGGGAAGTGGGGACTGGTCACTGAGCAGTGACATAACTTTAATTAAGACAGGTTTTTTTCCTGCAGTAAGATAGCCAGATCAGAATTCATTTGATGAAAGCACCAATATTTGACCAGGAACCTGACAATTACTCATCTGACAGCAGCTGCAGAATAAATCCACTGAAGTCAACACAGTCAGAGAGGCATAAAATCTGAGAGGGAGAAGAATCAGGGCCCAGGTTTATTCCAGACAGCATTCACCGACAAAGTGTCAGACATGTCAAGGACTACTTTTAATCTTTCACAGAGCATAATCAGAAGAAAACAGTCGGTGTATTTTGGTGCTAATTAGAATGGAATTCAAGTAAAAGCCAAAAGAAAAAAAAACCCTGAACTGATTTCTATGCTCTCCTAGCCTGTTTGCTTTTAAAATCCTCTGGTTTGTCAATTTCTAACTAACTGCATCCTCTCCTAAATTATACTTATATGTTTAAAAGTGAACTGCAAAGAATTTTTAAAATTTGTTTTTGTGCTTTCTTTTCCTCATATGCAAAGGCCAAAAAGCTCTCTCTTCCCTCCCAAAACTGTTTTTTCCCTTTAATTTTTAATTTTGCAATATCAGGACTCCATATGCCAAGGTACAAAAATATTGTGGTTTTGTCTAACAAGACATTCTTTCTCCCAGCTGTTCATTAGGCATGGGAGGTAAACAATTATTAACCAAAACAATTAAGGTAAAATCCCTTTTTGTCTTCATTTCTGCATATTTCAGTCCCTTCCCTCTTTGATATCATTTCAGCAGTTTTCTAGTAAATGTAGGGTCCTATGGGATAAACAAAATTGCATGTTTAATATAAAAAGGAGGAAATATTAATAATTTTAAACATGCCTTTTAGGCCTACACTTTTTAACTGTGCAAAAAATGCTGGTATGGAAAGTCTGCTTTCCAGATTAACACCATGTGTGCAA
>NW_017729029.1:40490490-40496495 GCF_001723915.1 Gavialis gangeticus
TATCATTTCAGCAGTTTTCTAGTAAATGTAGGGTCCTATGGGATAAACAAAATTGCATGTTTAATATAAAAAGGAGGAAATATTAATAATTTTAAACATGCCTTTTAGGCCTACACTTTTTAACTGTGCAAAAAATGCTGGTATGGAAAGTCTGCTTTCCAGATTAACACCATGTGTGCAAGGGTACCTGGGGAACAAACCAATGAAAAGTAGGCTTGTTTGTGTGTGTGTATAGATGGCATGGACTGGAAGCAAGTTTTTTTGACTTTTTCCATGCTACAATAGGGCAGCAATTATACCACTAATACCATGTTGCCAGAATATTGGTTGCTTTACATGTTTACAATATGTTAACCTACCTGCTGTTCAAAGATGCTAGTAATATGGCTGATGAAACTGTTTTCAAAGTTCTGCTTCAGTGTTTCAAACATGATCAACTGCTCAGCTACAGCTTGCAGCTTCCGGTAACCTTGAAAGACAAGAGAAAGCAACCACAACAAAATACTGTATATAGAGTGCCAAGCACAAAGACACACATTAATCAGCAAGGTAACAAATATGACAGGTCTCAACAGCGTACTCTTTTAAAGAAACACCATGATCCGAAGACAAGAGAAGCAAAATAAGCATTGCAATACCCAAGGAACAAATGTAGGGCTCAAGTTTAAAAAATAAGTATGAACTTATGTATCTAGTTTCTCATTTTCATATTAACGTGTTCAATTTCTGAATGTCATCAATGTGCTTTCATGACTAAATTGGGCACATCATAGCGCACATGTGATTTTGAAATGAGGCCCATGGGATCTGCATGTTAAAGGAAGACAATGACGCTCCCACATTCAGATAAACATACCAGGCTAACTCAGTGGTCTGTAGTTTCTACGTGCAACCTTCTGCTAAATTTCTTCCTTCAGCACAGAGCAGTTTAGTGGCCAGAATAGAGATGACCCTGGCTTTGCTCTCCTCCCACTCATGTGGAGAAAGGAGAACAAAAGTTTAACCCAAGCCTGTGCAGATATTAATACTGAATGGGCTGGTCACTGCACCAGGCCAGAGGGACTAAGCCAGGCAGGAAGTGTTTACAAGAGTTTTGCCTACCCCTGCAGACAACAAGCAGGCTAGCCATTAGCTGTGTAATTCTATGACCTATAGCAATACAGTCCATTTGTACCGATTCCTTTTTTTCCACAAAAATGCAGAGGGGGCTACGTTTACTTTCCTGATCCCTCAGAGGTCTGGCTGCTGCTGATCGTGAAGGCCTTGGTAAGTTAACCACCAGCATGTCACCAAAAGGGTGTTTTTGCATGTAATTTGATCCCCCAGATAACAAGTTTTCCCCTGTACTTCTAAGCATGTGAAAGGGAGAGAGAGTTTTATAGATATGTACCACTCCAGGGACATTGTTTTCTTAGCAAAGAGGATCTCACACACTGAAAATGTACAACCATCCTGCAGCACACAAACATCTGAAGTCATGGAGGATCTTCCTCACTAGCACCCAACCTCTTGATGCCATGCCCAAGGAGACATGACTACAGATGTAGAACAAGAGGCTGAAGAAAATACCTGACAGCAAAAAAATGGACATTCCAGAAGCTGACTACTTGCCACCAGGGGCTGACAAACTGCAGCAAAGGTAGCTGTCTCAACCATTCAGGTACTGGAGTTGGATGCTCCAAAGAACTAATAAAGAAGTGGGATGATACCATTGCTTCAACTATCTTTGGCTGAAGCACAGAGCCTCAGACTATGCAACACCTGCTGCAATGTCTGCTGCTTGAAGGCACATGTACAATGAAAGATCTTGCAAAGTACAATAAATGAGTACAAGAATGTGTAACAAAATGGTCAAATGTGGTATAGAAGAAGGAGGAGGAGGAGGAAGAGCAGAAGCACAAGCAGCAGCAGTTCATACCCTGAGTCCTGAGGACAGCACCACTCTGGAAAACAGTATACCACACTAGAAATGGCAAAAGAGAGACTGTTTTATGTAGTGAGGAGTGTGGTCCTCTATCTGGGGTCTCAGGTTAGGGTTTACCACAGTCAGGGTTGACTGTAGTTTTACTAAGAGGTTAGATTATGGATTTGTATAGGATGGTTCAGTTAGGGATGATCCTGCCTCAGGCAGGGGATTGGACTAGATGACTTAGGGAAGTCATCCAGCCCTACTTCTCTATTATGGCCTGTGGTAATAACAGGTAGAAATTAAATCTGGAGTGGATAGAAAAGTTTCAGGGTTTGTGTTTCCTAGTAAGTATCAATTTAAGGAGAAGAACAGCATACATATTGCTCCCATTGGATAATGAAAGTGAACAAGCCTTCTGTGACCGAATGGTATTTCAGATGGGTGCAGGGGAGAAAAGTTTGATCAAATGAAGCAACAAGCTTGAGTCAAGATGTAGGGGGTCCATGCCCTGTACCCAGGTTTACACCTAAGAAACTGAGGAAGAAGAAGGTTAAATGTCTTGAAGAATGCCTCTACGATCACAGACTCCTCAGTCCTTCCCGAACTTTACTAATGGCTAATTGCCAGAATTCACAGGTTACTTCTGTTTTGCTGCTTTGCCTCAGTCAGCACAGAGGGCTGCTGATGGAGCCTTTGAGTTAATCTTGGGAAATGCTACCTCCAAAAGGCCCTGGTTTGAAGGAGGACCTTATGGGGTGGTACAGGCTACAATGTGTGCGCAATGCAGGTGGCTAATATAAATCACAGAGTCATAGAAAATTAGAGCGGGAAGGTGCCTCAAGAGGTCAGCTACTCCAACTCTCAGTTCAAGACAGGATCATCCTTGTCTAAACCATTCCGTTGGTGCTGTTAATGGAAAAACAGCAGCTGCGAGTTTCCACTGCTACTCACCAGGCTGTATCTGAACATTCATGCAGCTGGACAATGCTTCCACTGCCGCAGTGCAAACCTCGACTTTCCTGGGGCTAGAGAGGTCCCCCTGGCGCAGGACCTGGCAGTGCTCCTCATTAAGGTCCAGGTTACTCTAAGAAAAATGAAAAGCATCATTTAAAATATGCTACCTCCCTCAGCCCACCTCCCTATCTGGTGTCCCATATGGATGAGGGCTAGTGGAGCTTGGCTGGGCACCAATGGTATTTTAAATTGCATAATGCTACATTAAATTGCCAGCTCGCATTTTCAGTCAGTTGCACCGTGCTACCATTTTCTCTTCAAAAATGAAATTCAGCAAAGAAAAACAAAGCATAACCCACGTGTGATCCTGGCCAGTAGCAGCAGGATTTCTACGTCACCATATTGTTTCTATCTGTTATTATTGCACAGCCAGGCGTTAATGCTCTGTAAGGTACAAACATAAAATAAAGCTACACTCCCTACTCCAAAGCTGGTATCCCCAGGATTGTTACACAGTGCAGGCTCCATGAGCACCATCAGCAGTGAGGAAACCAAGTGAGAGTTCTCTCATGTCTAAGTGACTGACACTCTAATTTGTAGGAAAGGAAATAACACAATTTTGGACACTGATGGTGAGGAATCAGAGGAATTTCAGGCAAACATAGTAATACCAATATGACTCTGATCAATGGTAATTGTACCACATGTTCTAAGGCAATGAAAAGGTTAATGTTGTTAACGTTGATATGCCCAAGAACAGCATTTGCTATCTGTGTCATGACCAACAAAACAGTTGCCATGGTTGTAACCTCTTGCACCTTTCTGTGCTCCTTGCTGCCCCCTGTTCAGCAGCAGGACACAGATAAACATTTACAAGTCAAACATAATCTATGTTCAGGGAATATATTTCCAGGCATGATACCCCCTCTGCATACAGACTACCCCAGCATTTTAACAACTGCCTTGGACCCTTCATTTTTAGGCCAGTTGGGCTGGAAGTCCAGTGCAGAGAGATGACAATCTTTCCACCTCAATGGGACTTGGTCAGTCCCCACATGACTCCACATACTGTGAGGAAGAGGATCTCGCCCATCAGCTTCTCCTGGTTGGACTCAATCCGGTGCAACAAGAAGTTCTCCTGCTGGATGTGATCCATCTGCTGCTTCAGACTCCCTAGCAGTTTGTCATGTACCTGCAAGGTCTCCTCCACTTTGGCAACCTCTACCAGGGCCTCATCAATGGAATTCATCAGCAGCATGACCTGCCTCTCGGACGAGATGATGGCCTGGAGGTTGGTCTGTGAACAAGAGGAGCAGAGAGGTGTAGTGAAGCATCATGCCAGTGTAATCGAAGAAGTAGTATTTGATTTATGCAGTGCACCATAGTCGCATCCATAAGGACACTATGATCACTAGCTAGGAATGAACAAGAGACTTCAGCATCAAAACCACAGATTTCTGCCACACAAGAGGAAACAGAGCTCCTTCAGACACTGTATACAACAGGCTGTTACAATTACAGGGCTCCTCAAGAGTCACACACAGAAAGTCAATGTATTATTTTTACAGATAGCTAACTTAAATTCTCTCTGCATGAGCATGATTGAAGCCTCAGATCTGAATGCTAGTCCATAATGTTGGGGTTTCTCTGCAGCCCTGGGGCAGAGGTACCAGGAATCCCGGCAGGATTTGGCAGGGTCCTGCCTTGGATTCAGTGCCAGTTCATCAACCCTGAAATGTTTCAAATGATACACTTCAGGTTTGATGAACCAGAATTATCTCACTGGAAAATTTCTAACCAGTTCCACTTCCCACAGTCAGATTTGCCCACAGTCATATATTATTTATAAATGTGATTTATACGCCACCCTTCCCAACAAAAGCCATTTACAGCAAGAGAAAAAGAACAATTTCACAAGGCAAGTGAAATACATAAAATAACAAAATAAAGCAGAAACCCATTAAATAAAATTTCAGCTTAGCCTTGGTTGCTAAATGCCTGCCTAAATCAAAGTCTTGCTGTGCTTCTGAAAGATGTCCAGGCTCAGGCTCTGGTGAGCCTCAAAAGAGGGAAGGCACTTCAAGGCTGAGGAGCAACTGCTGAGAATGACTTCCCATATATTTTGTCAAGCAGACTTGGCATACTGATGGAATTCATAAGAGATTGCTCTTGGGTGACCTTAGGGATCATGAAAGGGTGTAAAAGCAACAGGTATGTAGGGCCCAGGCTGTTTAGGGCTTTATAGATCAAAACTAGCACCTTCAATTGTGCCCAGACAGCTGCTGTGAGCCACTGTAGATGCTGGAAGCCTAGAGTTATGTGCTCCTGGTGACTCAACCCCATCAGAAGATGGGCTGCCACATTCTGCACCAACTGGAACTTCCCAATGGATTTCAAGGGCACCCCTGTGTAGTGCATTGCAGCAGTCTAGCCTTGAGGTTAAGAAGGCATGGATTATGGTCGCCAGATCACAGTCTGAAAAAGACAGCCACAGCCTTCTCACCAGCTGGAACTGGTGGAAACTATAGGCCAGTCAGTCTTACCTTGGTCCTGGGTAAGCTTTCTGAGAGAGTTATCCTGGTGCATGTCCACAAGAGGCCAGCGGGGGAGATTATGCTTAGGTGTAACCAACACGGGTTCATTAGAGGCAGGTCCTGTCAGACCAACCTGGTGGCCTTCTACGACCAGGTCACAAAATCCTTAGATGCAGGGGTAGCAGTGGACATAGTCTTTCTGGACTTTAGGAAGGCCGTCGACACTGTCTCTCACCCGTTCTCATTAAGAAACTGGGGGCTGTGGTGTCAACACCTACACAGTCAAATGGGTCGCTAACTGGCTGGAGGGCCACACCTAGACAGCGGTGTGGTGGATGGGTCATTTTCGACCTGGAGGGATGTGGGCAGTGGGGTCCCCCAGGGCTCGGTCCTCGGGCCCGCACTATTCAACATCTTCATCAGCGACTTGGACGACGGGTTAAAAAGCACCCTGTTCAAATTCGCAGACAACACTAAGATGTGGGGAGAAGTGGGCATGCCAGAAGGTAGGAATAGGCTGCAATCAGACCTAGACAGGTTATGGGTTGGGTGGATGAGAACAACATGGGTTTCAACACTGACAAGTACACGGTGCTGCACCTGGGGGC
>NW_017729029.1:40501495-40507445 GCF_001723915.1 Gavialis gangeticus
AGGGGGACCAACAGGAAAGTCCCTGTTCCCCCAAGCGCTACTGGGAGTAATGAGGAATAACGATCATAAGTTGACTGACAGTAGATTCAGGCTAGATATCAGGAGGCACTACTTCACAGTCAGGGCAGCTGGGATCTGGAACCAACTTCCAAGAGAAGTAGTACTCGCTCCTACCCTGGGGGTCTTTAAAAGGAGGCTGGATGAACACCTTGCTGGGGTCATTTAACCCCAGTACTCTTTTCTGCCATGGCAGGGGGTCGGACTTAATAATCTGCTCAGGTCCCTTCTGACCCTACCAACCATGAAACTATGAATTAGTGAAAGGCACAGCTGCCACTTGAAGATTCAGGTGCAGCAGAGCATCCTGAAGAGCATCCCAAAACTGCAAACCTGAGTAACAAGGCGAAACTGAATCCCATCAATGATAAGTGTCCCAGTCCCCTCAAGTCAGGTGGTCTCTATATCACCATCACCTCCATCTTGTCTGGATTCATAGTTTTCTATATCATCACAAGATTGTCTGTCCCAAGAGTATAAACTCTGAGCCAGTGCAGCCGTGCTGATTGTTTCCCATTTGTTACCATGCTGAGCTATGCTAATTTCTGATGGTGGAATAAATGAACAGTCAAATCATGTGTGAAGCAAGTGCGCGCGCGCGCACGCACACACGCACGCACACACACACACACACACACACACAGAAAACCCTGGTTGCCTAGGGAGGTCTAAGACATTTGTTTTGATGGGCCACAGAGCTATAATTGCTTGTCAATCATCACTGACAAGATCCATTAGAGATTAACTACTTTCAAAATGTTAACTGCATTATATGCAGGTTTAAGCATCACAATGGATATCAAATAAGATCATCAATAGACACAGGCTTGGGAGGTCTGAGGTTTCTGGTCTATTACTTTTCTCTGTATTCATGAAGCTTTTAAATGAGCTTTTCTTTGTTAATATTTAAATGAGCTGATGGCTTTTTTATTGAGTAAAACACAGCAACAACAGAAACATCTGTGCCCTTCAGTAAATTGCAGGTACAGTTATGAAAGGGATAATGCATTGCAGGGGAGAAAACAGAGATTCTGTAAACCCAAATCAAGCCTGGCTTTCTAGTGAAGCAAAACGAGTTTGCAAAATAATTATAGTGCCAGAGTGTATACAATAATTATACAGTGCAAAAAAATTCCCCTTTGGAGTAAAAAGACCATAATATACCAAACTAACCATGGTTCACTGAACTGGACACCTAGAAACTTACCAAACTCATTTCTTAGAATTACAGAAAATTAGGGGACAGTACTCCAGATGTGGCCTCATGAGTGCTGAATAGAAGGGAATAATCACTTCCCTAGACCTGCTGGCAACACACCTACCAATGCAGCCCAGTATGCTGTTAGCCATCTTTGCAACAAGGGCACACTGTTGGCTCATATACAACCTATTTGCCCACTATAACTCCCAGTTCCTTTTCTGCAGAGCTGCTGCTTCCTGGGCCTGTACCACTGCATGAGATTGTTCCGTCCTAAGTGCAGGATTTTGCATTGTCCTTATTGAACCTCGTGAGATTTCTTTTGGTTCAATCCTCCAATTTGTTGAGATCTCTCTGAATCCTAACCCTACCTTCCAGCATATCTACTACTCCCCCTTGGTGTCATCTACATGTACTGGTATATTGAGAGGTAGAAGTTGCTGTTTACCATGATAACTCATGATTACCTGATTACTTATGGCAGTAAGGGTGGCTGTTTGAGACTACAATCTAGTCTTACACTGTAAGTTTGAGTATGTATTTTGGGGCATCAATTCAAGATTTTCTGTAAAAGTGTAGCCACTTTCACAGAATCATAGAAAAGCAGGGATGGATGGGACCTCTAGAAGTTATCTAGTCCAACCCCCTGCTTAAGGCAGGTTCATTCCTATTCCAACCGTTCCATACAAGTCCTTGTCTAATCTTTTCCTAAAACTACACAATCATCTCTGTTGCACAATTACAAGGCATTGTGCCGAAAGACACCTGAAATGCCACAGGTAAAGCAGAGGAGTAAAGGCAGTCAGTGTCTTGTTGCAGCAACAGTTGTTAAAATGCACTCAAGAGATCCAAGGATGACAGCCATGCCCCAAGTACCACAAACTGCAAAAATACCCTGTGTATCTCTTTATGGCAAGACAGCTACACCCCATTTGCACTCCATTCCTTCCACCAAATCAAGGCACTCTGGTAAGACTATGGGAAGTGGCATGTAATTCATACAGAAGATCATTTCCAAGAACCAGAGTCATTAGGTTAAGTAATATTTCTCTGACAAGCACTTCCTGCACTACTTGCCACTCTATAGGCTGAGCAAGTAATTTTAGATCTAAGGGGCTAAGTCTAGGGAATAATGGAATAAAGGCCACATAGATGGTCCCCTGTAGCTATACTGGATTGAATGTGCTTTAACCTGTCTGATCTTGGAAGACAAGCCATCCAGGGCTTAGGTAATATGTGGATGGGAAATCACTTTGCAATCCCAGAAGCCAGAGATGCAAGACAAGGAGTATGGTTGAAGATATGTTGAATACTAAACCATAGAAACTGCATGAATGACAGGATTCATTTGGCCACATCTTCACTGCTGAGCTGCTAGATGGGATATGAAGGAAGGCTTCTCCCCTGAATTAATCATCTGGTCCAGAGACTAAATCCAAAGAATGATGTTGTGTGAAGACATGGGTGGAACTCCATTCAGCAGCCCTGGATTGGGACTGTGCCCTTTTCTGAGCCAGGAAAGCCACTGAGCATACTCACCTATCACAAGCATGGTGCCATTTTAGGAGACCCAGGGCTTAAATTTTGGTGAGCTTGGCTTCAAAACACACTCAGAGACCAAGGAACAAGGAAGATTCAGGAAAACCTTAGAGAAACAAAGACCTGAAACCTTGGCCTAACATTAACTACTTAAACTCTAATGGAGTCCATTTACCAAGAGAAGAAGATGGCAATCTTTCCAATAAGAAACCCAACCTAGTCAGTGACAGACACGGCTGACTTCCTGCTTGCTGCCCCGACAAAACTCAGAAGGAAACAAGTGTGTTTTGGCACTGTTTGTGGATCCCTGCAGGCCCTTATCTCACACAACCACAGCAACTAAGCTAAATAAAATTGTACTCTTTGCTCTGAGCACAACATGTTTCCGGGGAAGATCAGTGTTTGGGACTTGCCAGGAAACAAGCTGGCATAGTTTCCTATTGCTAATCAGCTGCCTTTGAGTCTTGGATTTCCAGCCTCACTGCAGTAACTCCAGGCCACGCTCCACAAGGTTTCAACTGAATTTTTGCTTTTCATTAAATGCTACTAAATTATAGCCATAAACCTCCAGCAAACCTGTCACTGCTGTGCTTTCTGATTTTCTTATTAGGGCTTTTCAGACCCATGCGACTTTGCCTTTAGCAAAGTGGCACCAATCAAACTGGCATGGAAACTGCTAGCAGGGACAGCTCTCTGGAGAATTATTGCTCAGGTAATGATAATAACTCTAGTGCTTGAGACATTTCAGAAATGCCTGTGGATTTAAGAATGCACTGGGAATCTGCACATGAACTAGGGTATCAGTGTAAGAATGAGAGCTCCAGGCTTTCCAAATACAGTAGCCATCAGTTTGCTCACACTGAAGCTTTATCACCATTTTGCTAATATTGGTAAACTGCTTTAATAATTCTTAACAGGAAGGTGCTAAAGAAGAAGTATTCTTGTTGTTGTAAATATATACATATAAGCATATCATAGTTTTTCAGAATAATTTTAACAATACTTGATATAATTGATTAATAAATATAAACCTTACATCATTTACTAAGCAGTGTGAATAACATCATAGGTATTCATTAGAATCATAGAATCATAGAAAATTAGATCATCCCAGGAAAAGCTTTGTCTAGCCAGGTCTTGAAAACCTCCAAGGATGAAAGGTTATAAAAACCACAACCACTCTGAGTAACCGGTTCCAGTGTTTTACTACCCTCCTAGTGAGAAAAGTTTTCCTAATATCTAGCCTAAACTGCCCTTGCTGCAACTTGAGACCATTGCTCCTTGTTCTGTCATCTGCCACCACTGAGAAGAGTCCAGCTCCATAATCTTTCAAACCTCCCTTCAGGTAGTTGAAGGCTGCTATTAAATCCCCTCAGTCTTCTCTTCTCCAAACTAAATAACCCCCATTCCCTCATCTTCTCATAAGTCAAGTTCCTCAGACCCTGAAACATTTTTGTTGCTCTCTGCTGGACTTTCTCCAATTTATCCATATCCTTTCTGTAGTGGGAGCCCCAAAACTGAACACAGTACTCCAGATGTGGCCTCACCAGTTCTGAATAGAGGGGAATAATCACTTCCCTGGACCTGCTGGCAACACACCTAACAATGCAGCCCAGTATGCTGTTAGCCTTCTTTGCAACCAGGGCATACTGTTGGCTTATATTCAGCTTATTGTTCACTGTAACCCCCAGGTTCATTTCTGCAGAGCTGCTGCCCAACCAGTCAGCCCTCAGCCTGTACTGGTGCATGGGATTATTCCGTCCTAAGTGCAGGGCTTTGCACTTGTCCTTATTAAGCCTCATGAGATTTCTTTTGGCCCAATCCTCCAATTGTGTAGGTCACTCTGAATCCTAGCCCTACCCTCCAGCAGATGTACTACTCTCCCTAGCTTAGTGTCATCTGCAAACTTGCTCAGGGTGCACTCTATGCCATTTTCCAGGTTGCTGATGAGGCCATTGAACTAAACTAGCCCCAGGACCAACTCCTGGGACACTCTACTTGATACTGGCTGCCAACTAGACATCAAGCCATTGATTACTACTCTCTGAGCCTGATGCTCCAGCCAGTTTTCTATCCACCTTACAGGCCATTCATCCAGCCCATATTTCCTTAGCTTGCCTCTGAGAATGTTGTGGGACACTGTAACAAAAGCCTTGCTAAAATCAAGGTACACCACATCCACTGGTCTCCCCGCATCCACAGAGCCAGTCATCTCATCATCAAAGGCAATCAGGTTGTTCAGGCATGACTTGCCCTGGGTGAATCCATGCTGACTGCTCCTAATCACCTCCTCCACGTGCTTAGAAATTGATTCCTTGCGGATGTGATCCGTGATTTTTCCAGGGACTAAGGTGAAGCTGACTGGTATGTAGTTCCCTGGATCTTGCTTTGTCCCTTTCTTAAATATGGACAGTGCAGTTGCCCTTCTCCAATCATCTGGGACCTCTCTCTTTATAGCCACGAGTTTTCAAAGATTATGGCCAGTGGCTCTGCAATCTCGTCAGCCAACTCCCTCGGCACCCTCGGGTGCATTCCATCTGGCCCCATGGACTTGTATACGTCCAGCTTTTCTAAATAGTCTCTAACCTGTTCTTTCACCACTGGAGGCTGCTCACCTCCTCCACAAACTGTGCTGCTCAATGTGGTAGTCTGGGAGCTGACCTTGCCTGTGAAGACTAAGGCGAAAAAGGCACTGAGTACTTCAGCCTTTTCTGCCTCCTCTGTCACAAGGTTGCCTCTCCCATTCAGTAAGGGACAACATTTTTCCTGATCCTCCTCTTGCTACTAACATACTTGTAGAAACCCTTCTCCTTACCCGTCACATCCCTTAATAGCTGCAACACCAATTGCACTTTGGACTTCCTGAGGTCCAGGGGTGATGCGTGGTGGGTGCATATGGGTGCACATGCACTCCCCGAACGGGACGGTGCACCCACTACAAAAAGGTGTTACTGACACTCGGCGGCACCTGCGGGCAGTCGCTGCTTGCCACCCCACCGCCAACACCACTGGTGGCATCTGTAGGTGGTCTGCAACCCCTGCTGGCCGCTGCCGACACTGCCGGTGGTGGCTGCAGGTGGTCACCAACCCTTGGTTGGTGCTCACCATCCACCCCGCTGCCGATAATGCTGGCAGTGTCTGCTCTTGCTGTTCCTG
>NW_017729029.1:40512445-40516770 GCF_001723915.1 Gavialis gangeticus
AACACCACTGGTGGCATCTGTAGGTGGTCTGCAACCCCTGCTGGCCGCTGCCGACACTGCCGGTGGTGGCTGCAGGTGGTCACCAACCCTTGGTTGGTGCTCACCATCCACCCCGCTGCCGATAATGCTGGCAGTGTCTGCTCTTGCTGTTCCTGCCGCCACTGTACTCTGGCCACCGCCGTGCCCCCCCAGCTGCCAGGGGCACGAGTCGCTCATGCTGACGTCCTCCCTGCATGCCTAAGCAATCCTTTTATACTCTTCCTTAGTTATTTGTCTAAGTGTCCACTTTTTATAAGCTTCCTTTTTGTGATTTAGTTTACTAGAGAGGTCCCTGCTAAGTCAAGGTGGTCTTCTGCCATACTTGCTAGTCTTCCTGCACACCGGGATGGTTTGTTCCTGCACTCTCAGTAAGACTTCTTTAAATACATCCAGTGTTTCTGGACTCCTCTGCCCCTCAGACTGGATTCCCAGGGGATCCTCCCTATGAGTTCCCTGAGTAAGTCAAAGTCTGCTTTTATGAAGTCCAGGATCCTTACTCTGCTGCTCTCCATCCTTCTTTTCCTCAGGATCTTGAACTCAATCATCTTGTGGTCACTGCTGCCCAAGTTGCCATCCACTATTACATACCCCACCAATTCATCCCTGTTCGTGAGCAGCAAATCAAGAGCATGGCCCCTAGTTGGCCGCTCCAGCACTTGCACCAGGAAGTTGTCCCCAACACTTTCCAAAACCTTCCTGGATTGCCTGTGCCCTGCTGCATTATTCGCTCAGCAGATGTCAGGTTGATTGAAGTCCACCATGAGAACCAGGGCTTGTGATTGGGAAACTTCCTTACAATACCACCTTCTGCAGCACCTTTCATGATAAAGAACTCAACAGATTTGCTAATCCCTGCAAAGTCTTTTGTAGATGGAAAAAGTGAATCACAGAGTAGCTATGTGTCTTGCCCAAGAACAAGCAAGAATTCAACTGCAGTCAGAAACAACCCTCAGGATTTTTGCTTTCCAGAGCTAACAACTAACAAAATATAAAAAGCCTTTGAAGTAGGGAGCAATATAGAAACCCTAGCTGGGGACAGAGGCAGGTAAAAAGGAACAAAGCATGATAGAGCTAGGATTTTGTGGATTCTCGTAAATTGTAGGTTTTCTCTCTTTTTTGTCACTTCAGTTATTTAACTATAATATCCAATGTACAGAAATATTAGTGTAACATAAATATTCAAAACAGTCATCTGAACACTTTCCTTCTAACATTCCCATTAATAGGATGTCTTCCAGAGAAACATGATAAAATATGGGAATATAAATACATGCAATAAAACTGATTAGTCTATCAGTAATGTGTGCCCTTTCTTTCTGTTCATTTCTTCTGTTCTTTTTGCTTCTGCCCTTTCTTTCTCCTCTTATTCTCTAACCCTTTTTCTCTACCCTTTTCTCTCTCTTTGCTCCTTTTCTCTAATAAGGGACCATCCTCTCCCCTATTCTCTTCACAAGCTCCTGTCAGATCAGCCTCTGATACATCAATCACTCCACTGCTACTCCACAAGCTGTCTCATCCCACTGCTTCACTATTCAATTCCATCTTCTGTACTGGCTCATCCCCACCAATGTCCCACTCTATGCCTCATTTTTACACTGTTTACCTCAGGGTAACTTATGACTGTAACCAGCCTGAGGTTAAAACACAAGGGGGACAAGACACTTTCATCTGACTACAGGGTAAACTAAGCAAGGTCAACACCAGACCTGGCTGACTTTGATCTCCCCTGGTTCCATTTATTGTAGAACCGGAGAGATTTGCCCTTACTGTGGTTTATCCTCAGCATGTTCCTCACCCCAAGCAACAAATCACCTTTTTAGTAGTAAAGTCTTAAACCCTCCAAACTATATTTTCTCTCCTTCATCTAATTCAAGGGAATCCATGTCTCTTTTGCTTTACTACTTAGAGTCAGTTTTCCATTGTTCCTCCTCTCACCCTCTCTACCTGCTGAGCTTCCCTTTTCAAGTCCCTCACCTGGGGCCTGCTGCTGCTGTGTGGACTCCTGTGCTCCCAGTGTTTTCTCTTCAGCCACCAGCCTGCTTAGGGCTGCCAGTGTCCTTGAGAGTATGTACATGTTCAGAAAGTCCCCTGATCTGCTGCTTTCCTTGTGCCAATAGCCTGCAGCTGAGCTAGTTCCTGTACTTTGCTCTCCTCCCTTGGAACACTGGGAGCACAACAGAGACACCCTGGGTGCAGGCTACCAGCTGGCAGTATTGCAGCAATGCTAGCTCCATCTCTTCCAAATAGGCCCAAGAAATCAAGGACCTAGTCAGGAGCTTCATGGGGCTGCCACACTGGTCATTTATCTGGGATTAGGAAACACCCAGTCATGAAAAATGAGGTTGAAGATTGTGACAGAAGCCACTGAATGCTGATACCTGTCATGTAACAGGAGGTAATGGTACTTGTAATCCTAAATAGCCACATCCCACAAAAATTACTTCTACACCTTAGTTCAAATGCTTTGATTCAATTAATTTTGTATATTGGCTTCTATTCCACCCAGGAGACTTCACAAAACACAAGCAAACTCTCCCTATGCCTCAATAAGAGTGTTTGTGCCTGCAAGCTTGTAAAGAACATTTTTTTCCAACTATTTAGTTAGTCTAACCAAAAATATCACATTTACCCAGCGAACCTTTTGTGCCTTGATTCAATTAAAGAGCCAGTACTGTACACATAGATACCCTGCTGATTTCCACATGCTCTCAACCATCTTGCTACTCACCTCATCCAGCACTTGAAGATCACTGCTGAGCTGCTCTGCAAATGCTGCAGCATGGTTCACAATTGGCTCATACTCTTCCATCAGTTTTAGCATGTCAGCTGTTTCCTTTGGTGTCATCTCTTGGTACGCACAGTCCTCTTCCTGGTTCTCTGCTTCTGCACTTGCCTTTGCATTCTCTTGGGGACCTTGTTTTCCTGCATGCACACGGGAGATATATGAAAAACTGTTTTCATTATTTCTTTGTATTAGCCTTTCCCTTCTGGGAAGTCACACCAAATCTAGTTTGGGTCACAGGGGCAGTGAATATAATTGTCTCAGTTTAGTGCCCATTTTATGTTTAACTCCAGCACAAGAAAATCATGGAAGGTGTCATAGCTGCCAGGCACTGGGGAAATAAAGTTTAAGCCTGGGATAGTGCTGCAGTGCTGCAGATCAAAACAGAAGCACATGTGCACAGGAAGTCTAAACTGAATGTGCCCTTGCCTGCGGCCACCTCTGGGGAAGCGTCTACATGTTGCTGTATGGCGACGTTGCTACAGCATCATGCTTTAGTACTTCCTTTTAGAAGTACTAAAGCACAGCGCAGGTGGTTACTGCACTGTGTGCGCAATGGACAGTTAGATTTTGCCGCTATGTCACTGTAGCATGCCGTATGGCGATGTAGCATGCTGTATAGCGATGTAGCGCATCGCTGTGTCTCAATAGGATGAGCCCAATGTGGAGCTATCTGCAGGGCATTTGTGGGAATCTCAGAGATGGGCACCCCCTAATACAGTCAAATATGATGACAGACATGTCCAATATAAACCCCCCACCTCACCAAAATATCTTGACAGGCAGAGAGACTGGAAACATTCTCCCAATTTGTAGCTGGTCTTTTTCTGAGCTGATACATACCAACCCATAAGATTACAGACAGAACCATTAGAAGCAAGATAAACTCCCCATTTTTTATCCCAGCCCAGTGCTGTCTCTATGTGGCAAGAGTCAAGGAAATATATCAGCCTGCTCTATAAATTCTTCCTTAAGCCTGAAGTCCCTGGATGAGTGATTCCTATTCTTTTTTGTCTCTCTCTCTCTCGCATTTCAGACTGGCCACTCAGGCTTGCGCTTCGTCCTCTACTCTTTACCCTACTCAGAAATCTGTCCCCTTGTGTGAAAAACGAAGCTGTCACTTCGAGTAATGTGGCAGGCTTGTCGCTTTTGCGTGGCAAGCCAGACTTGGAGAAGCACGCTTCGGATTGGTGGAACACTTCCACCAATCAGGTAACAGCTGGGAGGGGCCTGCCCTGCCCCTGCTCTGAGAGGGGTGGGGTGCAAAGAGCCCCTGGACCTGTTTGAAGACTGTGCTTTGCAGGTCTGGTGGACTTCAGGGTGAGGCCTCCAGTGTAAATAAAAGCCCAGCATGCTTGGCGTGCTGGGCAGATGCAGCAATGGACAGCAACGAGAGAGGAGCTCTGGAGAAGACCGTCATCGGGACCCTGCCTGAGCCTCAACAGTGCATGGATCAGCAAATGAGAGTCAGCCTTGGGAGCAGCTCGAGACTGCTCAAGCCCCA
>NW_017729029.1:40521770-40523732 GCF_001723915.1 Gavialis gangeticus
AAGACTGTGCTTTGCAGGTCTGGTGGACTTCAGGGTGAGGCCTCCAGTGTAAATAAAAGCCCAGCATGCTTGGCGTGCTGGGCAGATGCAGCAATGGACAGCAACGAGAGAGGAGCTCTGGAGAAGACCGTCATCGGGACCCTGCCTGAGCCTCAACAGTGCATGGATCAGCAAATGAGAGTCAGCCTTGGGAGCAGCTCGAGACTGCTCAAGCACCACACGGTGTGCAGGTCAGTGCACAGAGAGTTGACCTCGAGAGCGGCCTGAGGCTGCTCAAGTTATCCCCAGCTCTAGGCCAGGTAGCCGGAGCCCCACAGTGTGACTCAGCATTAAATTAAAAGAGCCCTGGTGCCCAGAGTAGGGCCCAGGAAGGGGAAAGACCCCCTGCATGAGGCCAGGGAACAGTAAGGGCTCAGCTCCCGTAGAAGCTCTGTGGGTGCACAGTGTGGGGCACAGGGCCATCGGCAGAAACCCTGGCGGGAGGCTGGGCAGGCCCAGAGTGGGGCACCAGGTCATCAAGAGGAACCAGAGGTGCTGTCGGAGAGAGGCCCTTGCAGGACTGGCCACTGGGGGACGAGCCTTATCTGCTTCAGAGTGGAAGCGGGAGTTGTTGGGGAAGCAGGTCGCACAGGGGAGGCGGCCTTGGGAGGGGAGGGTCTGCAGCCTCCACCCTCCTCCATTGTGGGGGAGGCGTGTTTCCATCCCAGGGCCTCGAAGGGGAGCGGCTCCATGGAACACCCCATGGGATGCTGAGTGCATCTCATATTTTGTGATTGATGTTTGCTTTGTATTGCTGATGTTAATATAGTTATGGATACTCCTTAAAGGGGGTTATATTGGTTTACCTGTTTTCTTTACCTTTATATGTTTACTACCTATTATCTGAACTTACCTGTGTTGTTGCCTGTGTACATCTATTGCATTGCTACCTCAACTTACCTGGGTTTAATTGGAGTTGATGCTTATGCATTTACTATGTTGATGCATTGACTTACCTGTTCCAGGGTGTTAATATTTCATCTGTGCAGGGGGGTTAATTATTGCCTGTGCTGTGGATCACCTGTACTGAGTTCCCAATTACCTGGTCTATATTTTGCAGTCCCTCAAAGTGGTGTGATGTGTTGATTGCAGATTATTGTATATGGTGTCACGTACCAATTGTATTGTAAATATTTAATGTCTCTTATTCATATTTATTTTTGTATAGCAATAAACTCGTATATAGTTAAGTGCTTTGTCCCGGCCTGGCTCTATAGAGAAAAGAGGGAACTACTCCCCGGTGGCAGGCCCCTCTCACAGCACTCTTGCCTGACCACCCCATTCCTTCCACTTGTGGACGGAGCACACCCCCGGGTGTATCCAGGCTACAGTAAAATGAGTTTTGACATAATTTGAACTTTCCACCAAACTAACAACAAGATGCAGAGGCAACAAATATGATTTGAGGGCTGCAACCAGCTCATCTTATATTGGCCAGATGATTGCAGTCAAACCCTAACAACAACAGCCTCCTTATCCCTCCCCTAAATTACCTCCATTCTGGCAATGTTTACATGGAGTGTAAAGGTCAAGCAGGCAAGATATATCCAGTATTAATTAGCTCTATGTGATTCTAGCTGGGTTTTTTCCTCTGACTCTAGCTAACCAAACCCTCTCATTAATCAAATGTTGGCCATATTTGTTTCATAGTTTCATAGTTTCTAGGGTCGGAAGGGACCTGAGCAGATCATCTAGTCCGACCCCTTGCCATGGCAGGAAGAGCATTGGGGTCAAATGACCCCAGTAAGGTGGTCGTCCAACCTCCTCTTAAAAACCCCCAGGGTGGGGGCCTGCACCACCTCACTTGGAAGCTGGTTCCAGACTCTAGCCGCCCTGACCGTGAAGTAGCGCCTCCTGATGTCCAACTTAAACCTTCCCTCTGCCAGCTTGTGACCATTGTTCCTGGTCACTCCTTGCGGCGCT
>NW_017729029.1:40523971-40545797 GCF_001723915.1 Gavialis gangeticus
AGTGTCAAAAGCCTTCCTGAAGTCCAGGAAAACTATATCCACTGCCACCCCTGCATCCAATGATTTAGTGACCTGGTCGTAAAAGGCCACCAGGTTGGTCTGACAGGACCTGCCGCTGATGAACCCGTGCTGGTTGCCCCTGAGCATGCCGTTCCCTGCTGGCTTGTTGTCTCCCCTGTGATTTAATCATGATTTTTGTGGAACTTGGGCTTCTCCATGAAGTCCCAGCTCTTGGAAGAAAGTGATTAGGAGAAAATCCCAGCTGTCATTAAAAGTATAAAGTAAGATTCTCGCCTTCATGGTAGCAAAAAAAAAAGAAAAAAATGCCTGAAAATGTGACCCTAGTGTAATGTGAAGGATCAGCAGGCAGAAGATGAATAAAACTACCCCCCATTATTTTTAAGAGCTCATGATTTTAAATCTGATCTCCTAATTCTTTGAAGGAAGACTCATGATTTTTTTTTTTTTAATGCTTGTGGTTGACGGCACTACACAGCCATTGCTTATAAATCCCATTTCCCCTAGACCTCTTCAGTAAAGCAGAGTTTCCTGGAGTGTATAGGTACAAGAACAGAGCAGAGGCTTGTGCACAGGAGGAAGAAACACTAATGGTGATGTTAATCTGTGATGCCATCCCTCTCCTGATTGGAGTGGGCAGCCCTTGTATTTCACCAGCAGTCCTCCGCTCCCTGGCCACAGCCCTTTTTACCTCCCAGTTTGGTGACTGCAAGATTGCCTTCAAACCAATTGCTGAGCAAAGCAGTTAGCCTAGCAGGGAGAGGAGGAAGCTTTACATATTGCTCCAAGGCTTCTCAAAGCTCTACAAGTAAGCAGGGATAAATTGCCAAAGGCAGGTACAGTAATGTAAAAGTGATGTTGTAGCCATGATAATACAGAAATTATGCAAGAGGTAAGGATTTCTTAGGGTGATATTTCTTATTGGAACAACTATGTAGGTGGGATAAAGTCAGACAAGCTTTTGAATACAAGACAATTCTTCCTCAGGTCTCTAATCACATAGTGAAAAAAAATAAAAATTGACCATAGCTGTCTTTGGCAATCCCCAAGGTGGAAGGCATGGAGACAAACCAGTGCAGCAGTGGTAAATTCTTCAGTCCAGCCACTTACATAATGCTACTGGGCCACTCCCACTGAGTGGGATGAACTGATCAAATGGGAAGTGTAGCAGGACACTAGGGTGCCTGCTACTGAGTAGTAAAATGGGCTCAGCTGCCACTCACCAGGGCAGCACAGGTGGTGGTTGCTTAAGCAACCAGGTGGGTCAGCTGACCAGAAGGGGGCAGGGTCTGGCCTTTATAACCAGAGAAGGCTGAGGCTAGAGGTTCAGTTCCCTCTGGCAGCCTAAGGAGCAAGAGTGAGCAGGGCAGTGTTGGTGTGTGGATACAGGGTGGTGAGGACCCTGGCAGGGATGAGAGAAGGTTAGCCAGGTTGGCTGAGAATTTACGTAATAGCCAGGGGCTTTGCGTTCTGTTTTGGTTGGTGGTTGTGATTAGACTGGAGGACCAGGCGAGGCTGTAGGGGTGGAGGAGGCCTCAACAGGAGCCCCCCAATAAGGTGGGGGTGCTCTGAGCACCTGAGAGGGTGCTGTGTAGGGGTGTCCCAGCCCCAGCCCCAGTGGGGGGACAAGATCCGGACAGGCCCGAGAAGGCAGGTCTGGGGGCCAGGTAAGGCTGAGGCCGCCTGAGCCCCAATGGGGGCCAGGTAAGGCTGAGGCTGCCTGAGCCCCAAGTGGGAGAAGTCCGAGTCCAGCATAGGACCTTAGAAGGGGTCTGGGGCCAAGTAAGGCCAAGGCTGCCTGCTCCCCGATTACGAGGAGCATGAGAAACGCGAGACTAGGCCCGAGTGAGGGCTAGGCACGGGAAGCGCAAGCAAGGCCTGAGTTGGGCGTAGAACCCTGCAAGGGGTCTGGGGCTAGGTAAGGCTGAGGCTGCCTGAGCCCCGAGCGTGTGAAACACAAGGAGCATGGGAAGCACAAGTAGTGGCCTGAGTCGGGCGAGGGGCGCGGGCCTGAGTGCGGGTGACCGCAAGACGTATGAGGGGTAGGCCCCAGTGGGGCGCTACCTGGAAGGGGGAAGTCCCAAAAGGGGTCAAGCCCAGTTAGAGGCCCCGGTGTGGGCAAGCGCGGGCATAGAAGGCCCTGGAGAAGGCGCATGTCGAGAAGGCCAGCACAGGGAATAGAGCAGACTCCTGGTATAGTCAGACTGGCCCCATGCCAAGGAGGGCAGGATGGTAGCCTCCCATTGAGAATAAAAGATCAAAGACATGGCAGGGGAGATGGGGTGCATTCAGGACCCAGACTTGGCATGGTAGGCAAAGGCACTAGGGGAGTCATGGCACCTGAGGGCATCCTGCCACAGGAAGGCGCAGCAGAAAAACGGAAGAATAGAAACTGTTTAGACACGGCTCTGAATCAGTTTGAGAATACACCCCCAAGGGAACTGAAGGTAAAAACAGATGTGGATTTTCTCTCAAGAAAAAGCCTGAGGATCCTGGGATCCTACAAACCCACTGTCCTATCTTAAGTACTGTGACGTATCCAAGAGAACAATTTCCCCTTGGACAACCGAGGCTTATTTGAATTAACTACTGTTCAGGCTGAGAGTGTTAAAGATTGAATTTTGCTTGTTTTTGGTGCAAATCAATGCCTGGGACAATCAAAGTAAGGATAAACCCAAAGTGTTTTTTACCCTGAGAATGTGAGAAGAGGTGGGTTTGTAGTAAACTGGGTATGTCAAAGAAAGTTATAAAGCAAAACAGTGCTGGGGTAAGAGATGGGAGATGTGAATGCAGAGATATGTCTGCGGCAGGAAGTGCTGCTGTGAAAGGTCAGAAAGAACAGAACAGGATTAATCACCCTCTAGAAATATTACTTTACCATAACTAAAGATAAAATGGGCCTCTACTTCCCCTCTTGCTGGTATACAGAGATCTGTATACAGACTTGTTACATAGTCTGTTTCTATTGCTTGAATCTGTTGTTGTTTTTTGTTTTGTTTTGTTTTTTTTCTCTCTCTCTCTCTCTCTCTCTCTCCTCTTTGTTCTTAATAAATCTTGGTTTCCCTTAGATGATCTGCACTTTAGACTACTTTGAGGTGAAGTCACAATGTATGCCCTTGAAGGGAGGCAGTTCTTGACACAGGAAGAAAATCATACTTGTAGCAAGGTATTTTCTTGAGGTAGCCCCAGGTACTTACTTCTGTTGAGGAAGGTGGAACACAAAAAGCCAGCGGCCCTTAAAATGTGACAGGAATAAAGGGCTTAAGAGTAGAGGGATCAAAGTATATAAGAAGGCATTCTGAGTGTGTATGACAAAAGTCATAATTACCTTCCATTGTACAGGAGGGGACATTGACAAATGTGATAGTGCCGGAGAGGTATCGGTGGTTCAGCTTCCACAAGCATCTGATAAAGGCATTCTTCTCATCACAGCTGCCAGCTGTCCACTTGTAAACCTTATCAAACTGCAGCTCAAAATCCAGAGTTACCTAAACACCAATAACAAGAGCTACATTTTATTAGTGCTGTGACCAGAAAGCAGTTACCACACAATGTACACTTAACATACAGGAAAGTAATATATTTTAATAAATGCAGTGGGTGTTTTAAAACAGGAAACACCTTCTGTGTCCAACACAGCAGGACCCCATATCCTACAGATCACTAGGCTAAGGGATAACGGGACAAACCATTTTTCCAAGTTGCACCTCTGAGATTAGCATTTTTAATATCACCAGGAGGTCATGTTGCAAATCAGCATTCTGGCAGGGGGTTAATCTGAAATCTCAACTGAGTTCACTGATACAGAACATAACTTGATCTTAACAATTCAGTAGCAATTAAGCACTGGCCCAGTCATACCACCTTGGGTGGTGATATTGTTAGATCTCCGACTAAACTGCACTGGGCCGAGAAAGCAAATGGAAGGGAGACATCTAAGGAAAACCCAGCTGCTACCAGCATTGTTGGTGACTCAAACACCTGGTGGGGGTGTTGTGCTCACAATTAAAATGTGACAGCTTGTGATCACGATGAACCAGATTTTCATTCTCTCCTCTCCCACTTCTCACCTGCTTGTTGCCTCTTATTAGTTATGCAATATCTAATGTGAGATTGACTTCAAGGGAGTTGCTCAATTGGTCAGAAAGTAGTTGGGCATAAGTCGTCTTGTTAAGCTTTCATGTTCTAAATCAACCATGGTTGGCAGTTGCTGATGATGTTTTCCCCTGAGTTTCTCCCTTGCTGGGAGAGACTCTCTTTTTTGGATTTAACCTGGCATCAAAAGACACAGCATAAGATATGACATGGAAATCCATGTCGCTTGGTGCACTGGCATGGGTAACATACGGAGAGAGGCTGTGTGTGCAGAAAGGGGAGTGTTTTAAAGTGGCAGTTTGGAAACCTCTTCACTGAGGTTGCTTCATAGGGACTGGCCCTGTTGGTTGCCTACAGGGTTAGGAAGGACTTTTTCCCCTGATACATAGTGTTCCACATTCTCAGTTTTTATTTAAAAAAAAAAATCCGGAAATTTCTCAGGGTTTATCTTCAAAATATAAAAACCAGTATGAAATCAGGATAAAAGGAAGAAAAGGGGAAAAAGTCAGTTAAATTGGAGAAAAATCAGCAGCAAGGGACGGAGTAAGGCTGGGACTAGGGAAGGGAAAGGGGTGTGGTGCATCCTGTCAGCTTCTTCTGGGGCTGCAGCAGGGAGCAAAGTTGGGGGAGCTGTCAGTGGGTACGGGGTGTGGGGCGGGGAGGTGCAGCTTTTGTTGCTATGCACCCCCCAGCAGGGCTGTGGGCTTGCAGGCCTGTGCAGGGCTCTTCCCCAGGGGCACGTGCCCCTGGATCAGCAGCAGGAAGCACACTACACCATGCCTTGCCTTTCTTCCCTAGCTGTGTTTGTGCCCCTCCCCGCTGCAGCAGCCTGCTGCCGGTCTGCCCTGATGTTTGGGGGGAATGGGGAGTGGTGCACAGCCAGATATGGCGGGGGGGGGACCTGACCCTGGCAACAACACCTCCTGCCCCACCTGGAGTCAGAGCCCAGAGCCCTGCACCCCCAGGCAGCGGCTCCAGCCCCACGGGCCTGTGCAGAGCAGCTTGGTGCAGTGCCCACCACAGAGAATGGGCCTAGGCTCTCCCGCCTGCCCCCCACCCCAGTGGGGCTCGCAGCTCCCAGCACTCGGGGCAGGGCCAAAGCCGATGTTGCTGGGGTACAGCTCGGACCCACCTGCACCGGGAGGAATTCCTGTGGCCTGTCCCACCCCATGTGGCGTCAGAGCCGGGAGTCCCGCACCCCAAGCAGCAGCTCCAGCCACCCTCTCCTGGCCCTCACATGGCCAGCTGCACCCCTCCGGCCCCCTGCTCCACATGTGGCCACTGTCACATCTCCCCCACCACCATCCAGCTGGAAACCTGTGCCTCAGGTAACTAGCACAGTGGCACTATTAGCTTACCAGCACCACCCATTTTTCAGTACAAATCCCTGTTAACTGGCACAAGTGGGGAATGTCAGTTAACAGGGATCTGAACTGAAAAATAGGTGAAAATCAGTAAAAACTGACTTTAAAAAATCAGGGAACTTATTCATGAAAACTGGTAAAAACTGAGAATGCAGAACACTACTGATACACAATTGGCCAAATGATTTCTAGGTTGTTTTTCTCTGAATCATCAGCGACTGAGGTCTTGTCTCCAGCTGGGGCCAATCACAGTGGCCTGATGCTCTAAGGACCTTGCTTTGCTGATGCATGGCTGATGTGCCTTGTTTTCACTCAAAATCAAACTGATTACTTGATTTTGGGCCAGGAAAGAATTTTCCCCCAGGTATCAGATTATCACATTAGCAGGGGGCTTTTACAACACAGAATAGGAATAATTAGCTACAGCCTGCTGGGAACCACTTACTTAATAAATTCCCTGTCATGGCAGGACCCTTGTACCTTGTTGCCACCTGGTTGTTGCCAACTGACTTGCCAATTTGGCTACAGGGGACAGCGCTGGCTGCCTCTGGGGAAGGCATGATGGAATAAGGGGAGAGAGCAATAGCAAAAGAAGATCTGCAGAAAGAGGGGTCCTAAGTTAGGAATATTCCACTAAGACTAGCTCCTTCCTTCAACAGCTTATTAGTTCAGCAGCACTGCATGATCCCATCTTCTAGAGAGTTCGCAGGCTGCACTTATTATTATTGATACTACTACTAATAATAATAGGCTCAGACTTTATGATGATTTATTCAGTCCTGTGACAATTTGCACCGTGCTTTCTAAACACCTTAAAGTGATATATCACACCCCCGCACTGCTTTACAGGCTGGATAGCAGCGTCTGGAACAGCTTTTAACACCACTGTCTGAGGGGGGATTTATAACTGGCATGGTTTATAGCATGCCTTATACCTTATAAGGAGTGATTAAAGCAGGAGGCTATTCAGTAATTGCCTCAAATATTAATACAGTTTTTGTCAAGACAGGCATAACTTAAAAGCACTGCCAAATGTGCAATATCAGGGCTTTGGCAGCACCAGGGGAAGGCAGGTTCCTTGTGGAACACGAGGCCAGCATACATGAGCAGGCCCCAAGTCACTGGCATTCACCGCATAGAGCACAAGTTGTGCACAGGCTTCATAATCATGTCTGGTTTTTAGCATTCATTTGCCAGTCAGGGTCTCATCTTTCACACTGCCACACAGGGAGGCTTTCCCAGAGATGTGCTAATTAAAAATACCTCCTTGTTAATAGCAGTTTTACATGAGCCATTTGTTTTCAGGGGTCTCCACTGATTCAGGGGCAGGCAGAGGGTGGGGGGACTGTATGGGTACATTCTGAGGAGGGAAGGGTTGGTTTTCTGCACTATTTTTGTGGGCTGATTTACAAAATGGGATTGTGGAACCGTCACTGGGGACATGCATATTGTAACTCTTTTTGAGAGGAGGATGGACTCCCATCCCAGGGGCCTGCAGTTCTACGGTCTCGTCCCTGGGGGCAGGAAGAGGATGGATTTGTGCTAGTTTCATCTTGGAGGGTGGTCTATTTTGCTGACCAGATAGCAAGACCACAGCTGTTTATAGTTAAGGGTATAATGCATAGCATGCACAGGCAGGTTGGCTACTCATCCTTTACGCAGGCCTGCCCTGCCTCTTGCCAATCAGACTTACAGGAAAATTAAAAAGTTCTGAATGGATTCTGGGAGCTGTACCATGATAATGCAGATATCTCCATATGTTGGCCTGATGGATACTGCATCCATTAGGATGCACGTTCATTTTTAACAAGGAAACATCATGATAGAGAGACATCACAATAGGCTGATTCAGCTTCCCAGTGAGATTATGATGTCCTGCATAATAAATGCAAATTATAGGGCAGTGTCAGCACTCCAGGAGGTGATATTTCTGGTGCTCGGCTAACTGTTTTCCCTCTTCTGTGAATGGCTGCTGCTGTTGAAGCTACACGGTTTACATTTCCTGTTTTAATCATTCAACATTATTTTCCTCAAATGTCTATGCTGACACGTGAAGGTAACTGCTAAGTCTTTGTTTTCTATGAACCCTCTGTTTAAATCTCCAAGCAAAGTGCCAACAGAGGCAACCATTTTGGCTAGGGGCAGACATTACACATAACCCAGTCTAAGTGATCAGAAACTGGTTTAAACCTGTAAAAGAACAGATGTTCAGTGACATACACCAGTTTGAAAATGGCTGAAACTGATTTGAGATAAACCTGGTTGAATGCAGTATCAGACTTAACTGATTTGGGTCAAGCCAGTTTATGCAGTGTTTGTCCCAGACCCCTTGCTGGTTTAAGTTAAATCAGAGTTATCAGCATCCCAGCATACTCTCTGGGCTGGCTGGGGCTCTTTGCTACACTGAAGGGCTGGCCCCTCCCTTCTGCTCCCTGGCTGGAGCTTGGCACAGACTTGCAGGCACAGCAGGGTCAGCTGGTTTTCCTGTGCCCCCCTCTCCCCTCCTTCTCACTACTCGCTGCTTAAACAGAGATCCCTTTCTCCTCTCTGCCACAGCAGGAACTGTAGCCAGCATGTGGTATGCTAACTAATGCCAAGAGGTGTCTGTGTGCATCTCTCTCTCCAATTTTACTGGGAGAGGAAGACAGAACAGTGACCACTTAGGGCTTTTAGAGCTAAACAACAGGTCATTTGGTAAGCTGTTTAAGAAGTTTGAAGTAATGTGGAGAGAGGCTATTGTTTGGCTAATTAGGGGATGAAGACGGTTATCAGCCCCCCAGCTGGCTTGCTCACCTGTCAGTTTGCTGCAGACAGTATGACAAAGCAGGGAGGGACACTGAAAAGCTCGGTATCATCAACAGATGCCTGCACTGCACACTCCCCCTTGCCTCAGAGTGCTAGGCCGGAGTTGGGGACTGGCAACACTCCCGCCCCTTGAGCAGCCAGCTGGGAAAAGCCTGGGACCATGCAGGCAGACTTTCCTAATGAGAGAGTCCTGCCAGGGCCTGTCTGCAGAAGGGAAGGGAGGGCTGCTCTAGCACTCCTGGCTTCTAGCCTGAGCCACTGCAGGCATGTGCTTGAATTTCATCAGTCCAGAGAGAATGTCTGTCCAGTTTCAAACCAGTTCAGCCTAGTCAGGTTAGACTAACCTGCAAAGATTGAATCAATTCAGGCTCAGGCTTTTTGAATGTCTGTCCCTAGCCTTTGTGTCCAGTTGGCTGCAGGCTGTCTCAAAGGACACACTCCACACTGGGAACTTTTTCATGGAGCTTCTGTGTTTTGTTATCTGCACTGCTAAAGCAATGTTAGAAGGAACTGTCCATGCAGAGGATGACTGGAATATCATGCAGGAAAAACCAAATGACCTTGAGGACTGGAATATCAGAAACAGGATGGAATTCCATAGTACTAAGTGCAAGATCATGCACTTGGGAACTAATAGCAAGTATTTTGATTATAAAATGGGAGATTGTCAGCTGGAAGTGACTGAGAAGTGAGCATGTTAGTCAGCCACAAGATGACTATGATCCACCAATGCGATATAGCAGTGAAAACAGTAAATACCATCCTAGAATGTGGCAAACAAGGTAGAAACATGGAAGTATGAATGCCTTGTATAGGGCTTCAGTGTGATCTTACCTGGAACACTGTGAACAGTTCTATGCAAACATCTTCAGCCTGAGCTACTTGGGTGATCAGGAGAAGTAGAACTTATCTTACAAAGGGAGAGCAAAAGAGTAGGGCTTGTGTAGCCTGGGAAACTAAAGGATGAAAGGATATGAGTGCTGTCTATAAATCAGAAGATTTCTAGTCATTAGGGCCATCAGGTTCTGAAAACAGCCTCCCAATAGGAGTAGTGGGAGTAAAAACCCTAGCAGCTTTTAAGATAGACCCCGATCAGTTTATGAAAGGGATTATATGACATGGCTGTCTGTTATACCAGGGAGCCAGACCCAAGAGGTCCCTTTCAGTCCTATGTTCTTAAGACCTGATCTGGCTTGGGCATGCTCTCATTGGCTTCAGTCAGAGCTGAATCAGACCTGTCTTCTAAAATAAAGATCAGGCGCTCTCTTCTTAGGGCATAACAAAAATGAAATACCAGTTGAGTTTCCACTCCTGTATCGTGAACCCATGAAAATTTGCAACCACTATTTTCTAAACAGGTCCTAAAAAGCAGGCTTGCTTTCTCATGCTTTCTGTAGCCTATACACAGGTATATTCTGCTTGTCCTAGAGACAGAGTGGAAAATTATTCTGTTGCTCTCCTTTAATTTATTTCAATGTTTGTACAAACCCAGGCTTATTGCCAAGGCCTCTGGCATATTCACATTAATAAAAAACTAATTATAAGAAATTTAACAACATGCTGCCAACAACTGGCAGCATAAAGGAAATGCTGCTTCCCAAGCTCTCATTCCCAACTGCAATAATGTCATTGCACAAGCACAAACTCACCACATCAACTCTCCAGTAACCTTGTTTTTGAAAATAACTTTGTACTTAATCCTTAACTATCTATGCAAATGGCTGTAAATAACCTATTTCAACATGGGCAAGCAGATGGACCCTACAGTGTGTTCTGCAAATGCTGGTGATCTAACAAGGAACCACTTTGCACAGCTGAGAAAAAAGTCCACCATTCCAAGGTCTGTATGAGGATTCCAATAAAGAGCATTAAGAATATAGGAGGATACAAGCCACAGAAGCCAAGTGAACTCTCGTGTACTCAATTGCAGTATTTTCTTTTTTGATTTACTGGGTTGCTGTGACAAGCTGTATGACAAAGAACAGTCCTTCATTGATTTCTCAGCCTGCTCTGAGATCCAACAAGCCTGCCATTACTACACACACCCCATTTCCTCTTTGTGATGGTGCATTCCCACCCCCAAACCTTCCTATAACACACATACAACCCCGTCTCCATCCAAAAGAGATGTCTGAGATAAGTCATCCAAAGCATTCTGGTAGAACTGGTGACCCATTAAGACAGATCAATATTAATTTTCTAAAATTTTTAGGGGCCCTGCAGGCTGGATAGAATGGCCTCATGGGCGGGATCTGGCCTGCAGGCCATATTTTGCCCACCCCTGCATAAAGGGCACATCTCTCTGACCAACTAAATCAGAAAGTAGAGATGCCTTTTTTTTTTTTAAACTTTTGATGGCTGCTCTCACCAGATTATACTGAAATCAAAAGCTGTTCTATCTTTTTCGGTCCTGGATTTAAAATGTTGATTCATTCCCTGTCCTGCCTTCCTTCACCTACTGCTTCCATTTTGCTCAAAACTAAGACCAGGGCTGTATCTCTCTGGCCTCACACTCAGCCCATTCATTTCTCTTTCCATTTACTCACACACTGTGTCATGCCCTATACCATAATAAGAAGCAAGAGTTAACAATACCTGATTGACTGTCTTTCCATCTACCAGCTTCAGATGCTTTAAGAGCCACCTGTTGGTTATCTTGTACTGTTCACCCCGATCTGCCTTCACCTTCACAAGGAACAGCTGTATTGGCCTATAATTAGCAACTAAGGACAGGGATACAAAACACCAGTGTTACTGTTTGGCTTATACATGCATTCCAGGTGTGGGGAGATAGACTTTTACTTTACATATAACTGATGTGTGATGGAACAAGATGTTATAAACATTGCACTGACGTACAGAACTGGTCTCTTGCAGCCTTATCCAAAGTCTCTTTCAATCTCTGGAACGAGTCCCACTGACCTCTGTGTTTCCAAACAGATCCTTGTTCTCTTGCCTAAGGTAGATGCCACTGCAACAGTAAGACTAAACCCAATGGGATTTACCATAGGTAAATGCCATATTAAAGGAGTTTGTATAGCTGGTATCTGGATATTCAGAATTAAGAAATGGATGGAGTTGTACCTTCTTATTCCCATTTTCACATATGCACCACCTCAAGACAAGCCTCAAACTTGGATTCTCTTTGCATTAGGCAAGAATGGACGCATCTGCATGAGATGTTGACTATGTAGGTGTTACTACATATGCAAGTACTAAATGATGGCACAGTAACTGGAGCTACTGCACAGTAGCATTGCCAAATGGCTTTTTGGTGACACTGACTGCGCAGTAGTAGAATGAGCTACTGTGCAGTCACATTGTGTCACACTCCATGCCAAGTGATGCTTCTCTACAGTAGTAACGAGATACTGCACAGTAGTAATGAGCTACTGTGCAGTCAGCATCTCATGTAGATGTGGCCAGTATTAACTAAAAGAAGTTATCTTGTAAAAGGGACCCTTCTCAATAAGTTAGCCAAAAGGAGCTACACCTCTTTTCAGACATGGCTGATCTGGGACAAACGCTTTTCAGACATTTCAGATCTGGGACAAACACTTCTTTTCACATGTGGCTTAAATGGTAAGGTGATGGGACACTAGGGAATGCATAGATCATATGAGCTATAATATTTTCAAAAGTGCTTAAGTAGAAAATCAGAAAGTTTTAGGAAAAATTCCTTTGTACTTTTGCAATTCTTTCCTAGAACAATAGAGAAACAGCACTTAAGAGTTCTACAGCATCTTATGTGATGTTACACGGTGTTTGTCCCAGATCTTTAACAACATATAAAACAAGACAGTCATGGGAATAACAACAAGAATAATAATCTAGGGTCCTGCAGTATAATCTCCATCAGTTCACAGTGAGAGAAGAAAGTTGCTCACCAACTACACAAAGAACAGAGCCCTTCCTTTTCTTTCCAGTTTTCCAGATGTGGACAATTTCCAAGAGTCTCTCATTCAGGGGGGCAAATACATCCTTCTCCAACAAGATCCAAGGGGAAGTCATGGTGAACTGTGAAAGAGTCAACAAGCAACAGTTATGTACACTGAAGCTCATCAGTCATCAGAACCTGTATGAGAACCCTTGTGTCTCCATCCTTTGGGAAGAGGAATTACTGAGATGTGTGTGTGGTACAGTGATACAGACACTTGGATTCCAATGGTCTGAGACTGCATCACTATGCACTTTGTGTACAGAAGGCAGAAATGGTTTTTTTATACGGTATGGCCATACAAACAATTTACTTTGCGGTACACAGGGTGTGCCTTAATTGAGCACTGGTTGTCCTGTGGCAGTTACCTGTATTTATGCTCTTACCTTAGGGTAAGTGGAAAATAACGTGTAGCAGTTTAGCCATCTATGATTGGAGTACGTAGCTGTGATTGAGCTGCCATTGAGACCATGCAGATGGGCAATTAAGGTACATCTACATCACTTCCCTAGCTTTCCAAGGGGCGTTGCTCTTGAACACGCATGGTGCTTCAACTTTCAAGCCCCAGAATTAGAAATGAGGCAGTTAATGCAGTCTAGGGCTACCTGCCACCACGGCTCTCATGATCTCTGGATCTGGTATGCATCACAGACATGGCTAGGGGGCACCCAAAGGACAGCCTTAGCATCCCATTTTTGTGTATGTTGTATGACACAGTACATGCTCATAAGCTTCCTTCCCTCGGACTCCCATGTGCAACTGCTCAGGACATGAAATAGAAACACAATTACTGCAAAACAGCTGACACTCAGTAAGCTCAATGCTCCCTTTTACCCAGATATAAATTGTTGGTATGGCGCACCCAAAGATTCCCAGATTTCACGGGTAAGGGGACCATTCTGATCTTCTAGCTTGAAACCCTGCATAACAGGTCAGAATGTTTTTGGGTTTTTTTCCGCTCCCTAATAGTTCCTGCTTCAAACCCATAATTCGTGGTTGAACTAGACCAGTGATTCTCAGCTAGCGTGCTGTGGCACCCTGGGATGTCTTGAGATCCTTTTAAGGATGCTGCACAATCTTAGGACTGTTTAGTGTATAAGCACCTACACAGTATTCACAAGATAAACCCAGAGATTTCAAATAGGAATCCATAGTGTCAAAAGCATTCTTACATGGTGTAGTCTTTCCAAGCTCTTTTCAACAGAAAAATTGCTCCACTATCTTTCCATAGTCAAAAAATGAGTGAAAGCTAAGAGCTGGCACTTCAGAAGGGGTGCCTTGAATTTAAAAAAGGTTGAGGACCACTGAGCTGGACCATCATGTTTCAAGAACATCCTGGTTTGGACGGTATGGGTTTGCACTTATTTTAACCCCTGTGACACCACATAGTGCAAAAATTAGAGGTTTGTGCCTAGATTTTGATAATATATTTTAAATATCTTCCAGTTTTTGATGCATCTCATATATCTGCCATGGCCTGTCCCCCCATCCCTCCCGCCACTGATACTTTTTGCCTTGGTTCCCAGCATCCACATGCATATAAAACCAGCAGTGGAAGTAGCTTTGAGATGAGGGTTGTGGGGAGAGGAAGGGGTGACTGGTCCACTGCGGGGAGGGGATGGATGGGTGAGGGCCTGGGGGCCAAAAATAGTGCAGTGCCAGGGGGCAGGTAGGAAAAGATCAACTTTTTGTAGAGAAGTGCCATTCACTGGTCTAACTTACAGTGATTGAGTCTGAGCGCACATCAGTCCAGGTCTCTTAGACGAGGTTCCATCATTCTGAGGCCAGACTGTGTGCGCAGAACTTCTGTCCAGGTACAAGTATAGGTTGGTTTCTGATTACTAAGACTGGGTCTAGTGTAAGGTCTGCATCGGCGCAAACTAAGTTAGATCAGGTGGCCATTTTTAATGAGATCTAACCTCCCCCTCCCCCTGCAAATGTCTGCACTTAGCCCCTTTCAAGCCTCCCCAGGTTGCTCTACCTCAGTGGCCTCAGAGGCTTCTCAGTCCTGGATGAGCTCTAGCGCAGGCTGGGAAGGGGGAAAGGAGCTGACACTGCCCATGTTGAGCCAGGACTATGTACATTGGCTCAGCCAAGGTCTGGGAAAGAGCTGCGTGGCAACACTCGTGTCACTTCCAAAGCCCCCAGATGGGCAGCACACTCCTGTGGCTTCCCCAGACCTTTCCTTACTTCACTCTGGCACTGTTCACTTGCCCCAAACCACCTCTGCCCCCAGGTTTCTCACTCCGCCCACAACCCCGGTCCTCCTCCTCCTCATGGCACCTCTGTCTCCCTTCTCGGGCCCTCATGCAGGGGTGAGTACCTTACTCAGCAGTTGCAGGCCTCCCACCTCCGCTGGGGCTGCTGCCACACTTCCCAGTCAGCTCCTTGACCCGCTGTCCCTCGGCTCCACCCCCAGGTCTGGAGAGGCTCTGCCATTGGTCGGCAGGGTCAGAGCGCACTGAGGGGCTGGCAGGGGAAGGGGGAGAGAGCAGCCACCTGGCACGCCAGTTGCCCCCACCCTTCCCCCCTCTCCTGGGTCCCGCACTCAGTATCTGATCCTGGAGGATCTGAGTCTCAGAGAGCAAGCAGGCCTCTTCCCAGGGTAGTGCAACTGGGTTCTCCAACCTCCATCTCTGTTCTCTAATGGCCTGCATTGGATGAAGAGCTCCGAATGGTTCTTCCCTGGGTAAAAACCTTCAACAATAAACACCCAGTGCCGAGAATGGAAAGAGCCAGCCCTGCATGCAGCACTGAAACTGTGACAACCAGTTGCTACTGACAGCACGTGGGCTGAAAAATCCTGAGCGATGGCTGTGGGAGGGAGGGGAGTTTGACACACATGTAATTTTGAGCAGTCAGCAAATAAACACCTTAATCAGGCAGTTTCCAAACTGTTAGGGAAAATTCTGCCTGCAGACTATTTTAAGCAATCCCACATGCGAGAAAATCACCTCCTCCAACCAGAAATTATTATTCAAAACTCAAAGTGCTGGAATCATGGCAAGTATTAAGAAAACAAGGACTTGTGCACTATAGAAAGTTAACTTTACAGAGGTGAGATTAGGAATTGGTGCATATGATTGACCCTTTCATGTGGTTATGAAAGTTGGACACTTCCAAAAATACTGAGCCACAAAGCAGCATCTACCTTTTCAGGCTCTAGGATATGGAAAATCAGCCAGATATCCAATATGTTGCACTTTGCAAGACCCCAGCTTCTTGAAATACCAAGTAAAAGAATTATTTTTTTTCTGTGCACCTATTGCCCAGTTAGTACTCAGCAACTCAATTCCAATATTTTTATATCAGAAGGAAAACCAGGAAGTGTGTGTGTAGGGGTGCTAGAGGGGAGGGGGGGTTGCATAGTCAGCCTTGTTGGAGATGGAGTGTTATCCAACTCGCCATGAGCATAGAAGATGGTAAGTACTGACTGACAATCCATGAATAGGAAACATCATGTGAAGAAAAAACATGAGAAATGGAATTTACTGTGCCCTAATACCAGCACATGTATAGATGGTGATGCTTTACTGTGGAGCTAATTAGTCAACTGCAATACAACACATATGTAGATGTACTCACTGACTCCCCCTCTAACAGCTGATGGAAAATCAAAATTTCTGTCCCATGAAACTGGTGCATCATAGGAGACGGATTCTGGCTAGATAGTCTAGCCCATTGTTGAAAATGGGGACATGAGTCTATGGCAGCACTCTAGCAACTTGAGTAGACACAGATTAACATCAAACTGAGCAGACACAAAACAGTTTAATGGTGTTTGACAAATGGAAAGTCTTTGGTCTGAGTAAATGCAGTGCAATAGGAAACAGTTCATTTTGACTTTTCCAATGGAAAACTAAAACTTTCAGCAACATTGACATTTTTCTGCAGCAAATTTCAATTTGGATCATCTAAAATCAACTTGGAACAGCATCTCCCTTCAAAAAATGTATTTTGATGGAAAATCACCTGTACCCTCTAACCTCAGGATCATGGTTCAGCATGTCTAATATAAATTGTCTTCAACCATAAAGAAGAAGGTATATTAATTAATAACTATAATCATTTCATCAACAAGCACTTGTGATATTAGAAAATCTTATATTTCAGGTGGAAAAAGGGCAACAGGGGACACAGGAAAGAAAGATTTGAATGTAAGAGTCACAGAATAAAATAGATCATGTTTAATGCAAATGTTTTTAATAATAAAGATGAGAAAGAAAATATATAAACACTAAAATACTTTAGAGAGATTTAGAGTAGAGTAGATTTTAAAAGTATGATACAGAAAGTTTCTCATAAGACAGTACCTGTTGCTTAATATATATGATAATTATGCATATACATTAAACCCTCTTAGACAGTGATTAATCTTCCAGCTCATTCACTTACTTAACTAGACTGCAATCACACCAACAATTATTCAAAACTTTTTTTTGTGGAGATGGGACAAGGCAAAGAATGATCTTTAAGTGATTCTGCCACATCTTTTTGAGTTCAATGTCCCAATTGAGTTATCTTTGCTTCTCCATTCCTGACAGTGTTTCATATCTCTCCATTTAAGGCCTTGTAATGATGTTCACCTACAAAGGCACACAGGATAGCAGCCTTGAGATCAGACTGTCTACGCCTGCTCTTGCTTTCTGAACTCACTAACACATTTATAACAGGACCTGAGCAACAGCTAAATGGAAATGAGTGAAAACCAAGCTAATAGAAGGATCACCCTCTCCCTGCTGACTTACTCCAGAAAGAATAATATCTTCCTTGAGCATTAATGAAAAGCTGTCTGTACCAGAGCTATTTAATTCCTTGTTTTCTAGAGCGAATGCACAAGAATGAAGAACCTCAGTGAAACCCCATTGGAATTTCCACAAAAATCCAGGTTACCCATCTAGAAAGATTATGGACAGGAAGATAAAACATTAATAAGAGGAAGAACATTCAGAGACTTTACCAGCCAAATCTTGTTGAGGACAACTGTGGGATTCTAGTCACAAGAAGTCTTAGAACAGGAAGCAGTACAGCGGCGAAATAGAAGCGTTGAGAACAAAACAGGAAGTCTGAAGAACCTGACAGTGGAGCTGTGAGCAACAGTCTTGAGGTTAGTGCCGGAAATAGCTGACATCCACAGCTGAGAGCTGCAGAAAACAGGTACAGGTTAATTTAAGTGCAGTATCAAAAGAACCAAAAAGAAACTAGTTGTTGGCAAGAAGCAAAATGGGCCAGGAGGGAGAGAAAAGACTGACTTTTAATTACTTTTTCTTTTTTCTGAAGGGATTTGAGTTTCTGAATGGAAGGGAGCTACAGTGCAACTCCCAATGGGATATTACTTTAGTTCACAGCCCCTAATGATAGCCATCAATTTCTTCTCCTTAAAAAGTGCCTATTGATCTAAGAGTGAGAAACAGTGATGATAAGGCATGATATGCCCTGGGTTAGTACTTAAGCACAAACATAACTTCAAGCACTTGGGGAATCGTATCTTGATTCATGTGAAGCATCAGTGTCAGGATGTTAGGTCTATGTTGTGTCAGGGTTGAGGGAACTCTTATGTAGAGTTTAGATTATGGTTGTATGGGCTGGTTTGGATAGGGATGATTCTGCCTCAGGCTGAGGGTTGGACTAGAATACCTCTGGAGCACCTTTCAGTACTACTTCTCTATGACACTATGAGTTTCAGACCCATGGAAATCAATAAGTTGGTGAATGTTTTGGGGTAGAAATGGGGATCAGAGGTGGGAGCGTCACTCTCATAGTGCGAAAGTCTTTTTTGATGAGGGTGGATTTCCTAAAGATAGTCAGATTTGTCTGATCTTCCCTAGAAGATTGTTCCTGTCCAGGTCCTCTGGAGATAAAGTGTTTTGTCCCCCAGATCCTCTTCATCCCACACATTGTAATGTGTCATGACATAGATGACTGCTGTTAGGTCATAGATCAAAACTCTGCCTTTGCTGTAGCTGGGGCTTGATCCATTGTTTTGAAGATTAGGATGAAGACCTTAAACTGGCAATGGGAACTGCCTGAGAGCTGGTGCAGGAACTTGAACCTGGGCCTGAAGTGCTGAGGGCAGCTTACACCAAAGAAAAGGCTGGCAGCTGTTTGCTGTATCAGTAGTAGCTTATACATCATCTCCACATTTAGCTTCAGAACGAATGAACCACAGCAGTCCAGCCTGGAGGTAACAAATGCATGGATCACTGCAGCCAGGTCCTTGCCAAAAATGAAGGCACAAAGATTCTGAGCAAACTGGGGGTAAAATAAGACATTGTTAGATGCTGACAGGTCATGCAAGCTTAGTAAGAAGTCCAAAGGGACCTCAGGGCTTTGTACCAGACCCCATCCCAACCTGTGATCCTGGCTAGGTTCTTAAAGAAGTGTTGTGTGTTTTTAGTTCCCATTGACTTCAACAGATATGAAAGGTGTGCAGAAACTGTTCAGGACCAGGATATTAGTGCTCAGGATCACTGTGAATCTTGTAGAAGCTCCAAGGCGTGGGGTCAATAAAACTCTACTTGCGAATAGCATAATATGCCACTGTACCGTGGCTGAATCCTGGCAGGTCAGGAGAACACTTTGGTACCTATGAGCATGGAAACTGGATTCCAGTCATGATGAATCTTTTAGGGTAGCTCAGTTCCAAGCCTACAAACACTGCACAGGCTGGCATGTCTTAATATTACATAAATACATCAGTGCCACCCATTTCTCTCTGCACACAGGAGTTTACAGACTAAAACATGGAGATTCCTAGTTAGAAGGTTTTGCTCCTCTGCTCAAGGTTGGACCAATTGCCACATTTGGGATTAGAAAAGAATTTTACTACAAGGTTTGATGGTCTTGGTCTGTGGTGGGTTTTGCCTTCCTCTGTAATGGGAGCATGGGCTTCTTCCATGGAACTCTTGTATGTATTTTAATAACTTTTGCACTAGTAGGACATTTTGATGGTGCCTTCATCCCCGTGATCTACCTGTGGCAGGTTTAGGGGTTTTTTGGTATGTTTGGGTAACATGCCCTGTACTTGTGTGACAGGCTTGCTTGCATGGTTTTAGGAATAGGTTAGACAAATATAGGGTTGGACAGTTTAGATAGGGATGAACCAGCCTTGAACAGGGGGCTGGACTAGATAACCTCTTGAGGTCCTTTCCAGCCTTATTTTATATGTTTCTAAACTAGTAGGGCAGAGAAATAAATGGCCACTGAAAGGCACTGAGTTTTCTGTTTCACTGTTTTATTTACCAAATACTGACAAGATTGTGCCTTGGTTATCATCATTAGACACTGATCTGTCAGAGGCCATGATCCTTTCTCCCCATTGTAAGGCATACTAAACTGTGAATAGCAAGGTTGGACCAATTGCCACATTTGGGATTAGGAAAGAATTTAACTACAAGGTTTGATGGTCTTGGTCTGTGGTGGGTTTCACAGCTGAATACAGGACAGATGATCAGAATCATATATGGGTGAAAGGCTTCAGTGCATTAACCGCTAGCATGGTGCTTGCTGTGCAAAATATGGTATATGGTAATCAAAGAAAGCAAAATCCATGCAACTTCTGTGTCTGGAGAAACAACTTATTTAGTTCACTAGGGCTAAACACATTACATGCACAGTAGAGTATAAATTAGATAGGACAAATATCATGCAACAGCCAAAATGTAATAGGGCTGCACAGCAAGAATGCATTAACATAATGTAATTTACTGCTAGAGTGCAAGGATACTGCAACAGGATGTTCCTTCATGATTTCCTTCATATCTTTTCAGTGAAGCAATTTTCTTAGCCTCTTCTGTCTGAAAGTGAGGGCTCACCTCTTCCACCCTGCCTGCTTACACCTCCATTAACAGTAATAGACAATGTATACAGTCATACTGTGGGAAGAACAGGACAACACAGTCCAGTAGGATAACTCATCCTCATGCTAGTTCAGGATGCAAGCACTGGATCCACTGGGGGTGGAGTTACTTTTCAGAACTCTATAGCTTGCCTGGTATTAAAAGGAAAATGCATGGAAGAACTTATCAACCAACATGGAGTTTGGTTAATTTACAGTGTAGGAACTACAAACAAGTTCCTCATTAGCACTGCAGTGTCAGATAATAGGCCACAGCCAGAACTGGTTCCCCATGACACAGACCAGGACATTACAGAACCAAGATATCCAAGCTCCAGACTGACACACTCATTGCTGGACCACTCTTCTCTCACGAAGTCTGTTGCACCATAGAAGAAAACATCTATCTGTCTTTCCACACCTCTTCTCTTACTAAACATTCACAGGAAGATTCATTAGGAAAGGGCCAGTGATTCCAGTCATCTCCCCTAGGGGCCAGGATTCTCAGTTCTGTTAACCCTATCCAAGGCTTTTTGGCCTTCTGATCTTTCTCTTGATTTGGCAGGTCCTTCACCTAGCCTGGAAAACCTGTCACCTCGTACCTGGTAGCTGGGTTTGTTAAAGGGAAAGCTTTTTGCTTTTCTTGGAAAATTCCCTCGAGATTGATGACATCACATATCTGGTCATACATGTTCTTTTGGCAAAGAAGGAGAGAGTTATGGTCTGACACAAGGTCAGCAAACTTGTGACCTCCACTGCAATTTGAACTAAAGCCCCTGGAAGTGAAAGGTCACTACACAAACACAAACTACAGCACCTGGTAAGGCTAATGTCAAGCCAAACCATTCATTTCTGTTTCTCTTGCATTTCCCTGTTTCTGCATGGACAGAAGTGTTTCAACTTGTGAGACACAAGCAAAAGGAGGAACTGGAACCTGATTCTCCTCTACTTGGATTGTCATTGTTGTCATTGACACCTGTGCAAACCCCTCCTCTTCTGTCACCCCCATGCACATGGCAGTAGAGAACTACATCCATTGCAAGCCTCAGCATCAGGCAATGTTTTGACAGGGACAAATGTAGCCAGAGCTTTGGCCTACGCGGTATGTCATCTCCCAGACTGCTTTGGGGAGACTCCTGGGATTATCCAAATGAATTAAGAATAGCAGATGACACTCAAGGTACACATAGGGAGAAAAAGAGTTCCCTTCCCTGCTTCCTCTTTGTGATTTTGCCTATTTAAACCTGGGAAGGGATTGCTGCTCCCCATGAAGGCCAAGACAGAGCTACTGTTACATGATGAAAGCTATTTCTGTGCTGACAGATCTCACATCACCTTCAGAAGGGATCTTCTTAGGAAACTCCTCAGCCTGTCATTGGTGTCTCTTACTTCTTGCCTTTGTTTTTGCAGTCTTTGCTGCCTGCATCTGCAGCATAGAGCCAGTTTCCCATCCCATTAGCCAGTCTGTGGATTAAAATTTGGATCTGCCACTACAAAGAGTTTCCACCCCTCAGAGCTAATGAAAAGAGGATTGGTTCTAAGCTGCCTTGCCACTCCTCTAATGCCAAGCTGGTTGGAGGGTCCCTGGCATAATTTAGATCGGGTGTCAAAGATAGAGCCCATGGACTGGCTGGAATGGGTGCTTGCTCCAGCCAGTTAGGGTAGGGTGACCATGCAATGTGAAAAAAATATTGGGGGGGGATGGTATTGTATGATTGGTACCACCCGGAGGAGCTCTACAACAAGAAGTGAGCATTGCGGGGGGGGGGG
>NW_017729029.1:40545925-40548083 GCF_001723915.1 Gavialis gangeticus
AAGGTGGGGATTGCGGGGGGGGGGGAGTGACATAGAGCACAAGCGAGGGCAGGGCTGCCCAGAGGGGGGGCAACTGGGCAATTTGCCCCAGGCCCCTGCAAAGCATGGGCCCCCTGCCTCAGCTCTTGTGTGTACTGTTGCCCCCTGCCCTGCAACATTGCTCACCAGAATTCTTGGTATTTTGTCTTCATGAAAAAGAGGAAATTGGTGCATTAAAGTCTAAGACGACACTGAATTATTCTCAACATGTAATTGTGACATTATGGGACCCATCCTGACCATGAAGTAAATAATATACATAGTTGTGTGTGAAACAGATGCTAATTTGAGGCTTAAGTGATTGTTGCATTGATGTCCAAGGAGGAGTCTAAACCAATCACAGTAAGGTAACATCTTTCTTTATCTCTAAGCAGCAATAGAGACAAGATGGATCAGGCAGGCTTATGATTTGCCTAGGCTAGGGCTTAGGCCAAGTAGCCCTGGTTACAGAGTCTGTTGTGAGGAGAGAAGGAACAGGGAAGGTTTAAGTAGGGATCTGTGGCAGAGCCGGCCTGTTGTCACAGAAAGACCTCCAGGGGAAAGGGTTCAAGTCGTGAGTGAATGTTAGCTCTGTGGCTTCTTAAGGGCCAAAGTCAGAAATTAATTTGCAAGAATATAATAATTAAAATGATATATATTGTTTTCTTTATTTTTGCCAGGGAAAATAACATTAGACCTAACACATATTCAGGTTCACATATTGCCCCACTTCAAAAAGTGCTTAAATGCAGTGTCAATATAACTCTTGGGAGAGAAAAAAAAATTACAGTCCTTCTTGATTGAAGAAGCCTGTGCTCCAAACTTCAAATCTTGCTTTCCGTATTGCAGAGATGACTTCTGGTCCTTCAAACAGCAGCAGTTATTTACTAAGGCCCATAAGAATATGAACAGTCTCACAATGCCCTTAATTAAGGGGTTAAAGGCTAAATATACATGTCTATTCTCCAGCAACAGTACACACAGTCCTTCTTCCTCTGCAGGGGTGATGTGTAGGGGGTGCACGCGGGTAGTGCACCCTGCAGTGCACAGTCTTTAAACCTACATGGTACCCATGCTATGGAGAAGAGCCCTGATGCGAAAACATATTTTGGAAATGTACAGAAGCGGTACACTGTATTTTCATGCAGTCCTGAAAAATGGAAAATTCTTCAGGAAACTGCAGGACTTTCTCTTCACTCTGTATCAACAACTAGATGGAGCTCAAGAATCAATGGTGTTTGCCCCCTCGTGAAAAATCCTAAAGGGATGCTGGATTCTCTCTTCAAAACTGAGGAAGAATTGGGCTTGACAGCAGAAACCCAGGCTGATGTTTCAGGTCTCATTGAGTGGATGCAATCCTTTGAGTTCATCCTTCTGACTACAGTGTGGCACAAGATATAGCAGTCCATCAATATCTGAAGCAAGCTTGTCCAAGGATCCAAGCTTACCATGGAAGAAGGGATGCAACATGTCAAGAGCCTCCTGAAAGAAATTCAGCGGTTGAATAATTCCTGGCCAAATCTTCTCATGGAAGCTAAGGTTATCGCTGAGGGGCTAGGTATCACCACTGAATTCAAGAGAACACACAGAAGAATCCACAGGATGAAGTGTTTTCATGATGAGCCAGCCAATACAGAACACACAATCTCTTCTCCTGAAGATAAATTCAAGGTTGAAGTGTTCATCACAGCCATGGATAAGCTCCTCTCAGATCTTCAAAGCCTAGCTGAGATCATGGGAAACTCTCAAGCTGGTTCTCACCCATACTTGACCCACTAGCTGTTGCAGAAGATGAAGAAAGTGTAAAGTTTGCAGGGTTCCTGTCCACCACATACCCATGAGATGTGAACAAGGATGAGTTGCAAAAAGAACTTTGCCCGTTTTAGAAAATCAGCAGACTCAAATTTGTGCACCTCTGAAGGAGCCATGGGCACTGCACTTGAGATTCTCAACTGAATTTATGGCAAAAGTGTAGAATCTGTGTTTCCTCAGATATGCATTTGTTTGAGAATGCTCATTGCCTTGCCAGTCTCTGTTGCATCCGGGGAACGCACTTTTAGTAAGTTTAAGATTATTAAGAACTACCTGCAGTCAGCGATCAGGAGAACAGTCTGAACCATTTGACCATGCTCTCAGCAGA
>NW_017729029.1:40548094-40549916 GCF_001723915.1 Gavialis gangeticus
ATAAATTATGATGATGTAATTGATGACTTTGCATCCATGATGGCAAGAAAGAAATACTTTACTTAAACTTTCCTCTTCTCATTTTGTTTCTATGTCCTAACTTTGTAGTGTAAGTTTAATAAATGTTTCACTTGCAAATGTGAAACTTGCAACCCTCCCCTCTGCCTCAGTCCAGGGTTGGGCTCAGGACACTGCACTGGATTTTGTAGAAGGGCTGGGGGCAGAAGCAAGAGGGGTCTGTGGGCCTCATCCAGCCCATAAAAGAGACCAGCATAACTTGTCTAACCCATGAGCTAAGTGAATTTGACAATCCTGATTTAGATCATCCAAAAGGCTGCTATAAATTATGCAGCTGTAGCAGTTTCTTCAGGACTTCTGACAGGCCAAGGATTGGATGGTATAGTTCAGTTCTCTCCAACCAGGTGTTCTAACCAGAGTTCCTGGCTTGTCACATTTCAGTCTCTGATATGCCTCTAATATGAGGGTAGGTGCCAGGACTGGCTGTACTGACCCTATCACATTCAAAATGTTCCCTCCATCAGACAAACCCTCACTTGCCCCATTAGTGCAACTGCAACAGTTTTGCTTTGCTGAGGCACTGCGTAAGATCTGGCCCTGAAGTAGCTACATGATACTTTGTCAGAAGCTTTGCTAAAATCTAGTGTCTAGAACTCCTTGTGCAGATTCCCCTTGTTCATTATCTTATTGACCCCTACATAAAAAAGTCGATTAGGCCAGACCAGACTGCCATGATTTGTTTTAGGTTAAACTATCCTAACTTCCACTGATCAACCTCTGTCTCCTCATCCTACCTCATCAATCTATGCCTAGGAGTCTCCAGTATATTACCTGATTCTGAAGTTAATCCAACTGGATTAAAGTGTCTGGCTCACACCTTTTTTGTCTTTATAATGTTGGGGTATGAACAACTGTACCTGAGACCCAGGATGCTGGGTTCAACCCTGCAAGGGATTTAGCACTCTCCTGTTCCTCTGATGTTAGTGGGAGGTGAGGGTGCTTTGCACGCATCAAGGAATCTTGCTACATTACATCTGGAGTGAATATGTATGCTAGAGGTGTTGCAAAATGCTTACACAACCCCTTTGGTATTGTGGGCATAAATCATCCAGGCATGGTGTTTTATCCAGGATTACACTTTTAGTTTTGCGAATATACTGGGTCCAATTCACCACTGAATTGCTCCAGCTTTAAGCCACTGTAACACTTCTTAACTTGATGGTATAAAATTGACATTAAAGCAATGATACTTCAGACCTGTAGCTAGGAATAATTACCCATGGTGTAAATTAACAGCTCAGCTAAAGCCCACATTCTTGCTAAAATCAATGGAATTACATCAGGTTATTCCAGCTGGGGGCTCTGGTCTGTTGTCTTCATTTTGCTACCAGCATCCACAAGTTCTCATGTGAATAACTGAGGAAATGAGCTGCTATTGTGTCCTCAAGGGCTCTTCTGCTTCAGTTTTCAATAGCCCTTCAACGACACGACCTCTCTTTCCCCCACCTGCCTGCCTTTACTTTTCCATAAGTGCCTCTTCAGCAGCTTGAGAAACAAAGATAGAATACCTTGATTCCTTCCAGTCAGGGGCTCAATTCCCAGTAGGAATAACTCACTCATCACCCCAAGGTAGATCAACTGAGTAGTGAGAAGTATTCTGCTGTGATCTTTCAGGACAAAGATGAAAGACTAGAGCTGAGTGAATAATTTATTTGATGACTTTCCCCTTTTCCTTTTTGGTGTCTAGGAATGGATCATGAAAATCTTAAACACTGAATCGTTCAATACACATCTTTAATTCTTC
>NW_017729029.1:40549927-40554028 GCF_001723915.1 Gavialis gangeticus
AATATGTATGCTAGAGGTGTTGCAAAATGCTTACACAACCCCTTTGGTATTGTGGGCATAAATCATCCAGGCATGGTGTTTTATCCAGGATTACACTTTTAGTTTTGCGAATATACTGGGTCCAATTCACCACTGAATTGCTCCAGCTTTAAGCCACTGTAACACTTCTTAACTTGATGGTATAAAATTGACATTAAAGCAATGATACTTCAGACCTGTAGCTAGGAATAATTACCCATGGTGTAAATTAACAGCTCAGCTAAAGCCCACATTCTTGCTAAAATCAATGGAATTACATCAGGTTATTCCAGCTGGGGGCTCTGGTCTGTTGTCTTCATTTTGCTACCAGCATCCACAAGTTCTCATGTGAATAACTGAGGAAATGAGCTGCTATTGTGTCCTCAAGGGCTCTTCTGCTTCAGTTTTCAATAGCCCTTCAACGACACGACCTCTCTTTCCCCCACCTGCCTGCCTTTACTTTTCCATAAGTGCCTCTTCAGCAGCTTGAGAAACAAAGATAGAATACCTTGATTCCTTCCAGTCAGGGGCTCAATTCCCAGTAGGAATAACTCACTCATCACCCCAAGGTAGATCAACTGAGTAGTGAGAAGTATTCTGCTGTGATCTTTCAGGACAAAGATGAAAGACTAGAGCTGAGTGAATAATTTATTTGATGACTTTCCCCTTTTCCTTTTTGGTGTCTAGGAATGGATCATGAAAATCTTAAACACTGAATCGTTCAATACACATCTTTAATTCTTCAGCATGTAATTCTTGGTCTGCATCTGATTGTGAAATATTTGTTGTGAGTATTCACAACTGATATGGTATCTGCTAGTTATGCAAGTCATATGGGATTGTTTCTCCTCCTTGCCTAGATGTCTAATAGAACGGTTCAACAACAGAAAGAACTGTGAATATTCTTTGAGGACCATGTGTTCTGTGCACCAGATGATACAGGATGACTATGGCTAAAAATGGAACACGGTGATGTAATCAAAGCCTCTATCAAGATGTATATGTACAAAGAAGCTAAATTACAGTTTCATAGGCAGTTTAAAATCTGCATTTCCTAGCTGTTCAATGCTTGACTTTGCACCCGTAGGAAGATACTTTCTTTTATCCAGTGTTTTTATATGCAATAAAATAAATACCTGAACATTTTCTTTGCACTTTATGGAATTAGAAGGGCTTGCTTCAGAGCTCTTGGGCACTGTAACTTAGAGAGTCAGCAGGGGCTATCTCAGGACAAAGGAAAGCTGTACTCTGTTCACAACTTTGTCATGGACCTTCTGCATGAACTTGAACAACCCACTTTGACTCCTCAGTGCCTCTCTTTCCCTTCCCCTCCCTTAGCTCGTCTTGTCTACTTAGGTTGTAAGCAGTTGTGGGGGGAATGGGGGCCAGGGAGCATCTTTTGTTTTATATATGTACAGCACTGAGCACTCTGGAGGTCCTGCTTTTGGCTGAGACCATTAGATGCTACTGAACTATAAATGCCAATATCCCTCTGTCTGGTGTGTCTGTTGGTTTCTGGTCTCCACCCCAGAGCTGGCTGGTGATGCTTTGAGTGAGCACACTTCACAGACAGATATGTACGTTTCTATCCATCTTTTAGCAAGAAGATGCGATTTAAATGTAAAATATTACTATTAATAAAACATAATGTCTTGTTTTTCCTTAGTGCTTTCACCCACCATGCTCTTTCCTCACATTTTTGCTGGGCTGATGATTCTCTTACATGCCCTAGATAACTCACTGAGTTTCATCTTCACTGAGCCTTCCACCCTTGTGCTCTTTCATTTTTTATAAAGACTCCTTTTCACTCTGTGAACATGCTCTTAATCTTTCTGTTAAATCAAGGAAGATGTTTGTTTTCAGCTCTCTATTTGCTTTCTTGAACTCAGAGATAAATCTAATTACTGTGCTGAGAAAAAACACCTAGAATATGCATCTGAATGCTGATGTTTCCTCCCCTCCTAATGGACAGATGGGAATATGTTGCATCAAAAGATCTATGAGTGATATGTCTCCATTTTCTGGTAAAAAATTGAGCAAAAAAAAATAAATAACAAGGACACTCCTGGTTAGCTCTGCATTCTCTGGCCTTGGTATGTAAGCGATTGTAGAGGAAGGTCGTAAGTAAAATGCCTGATCCCAAGTCCATTGAAGTCAATGGAAAGACTTATAATAAAATCAATGAGCAGTGATTATTACCGGCATGGGCGTCCTTATAACTTTATTACCTTCTACAAAGCTTACAGAATGGAGCTTTTCCACTGAGTATTGTGTCAGGAAGTATGGTCATACATATACCCAAAGCAATGGAAGCCATCTTTAACATATGCATATGATTAAGAAAGTCAGTCTCTTTCTAGGCGTACTTAGGTAATGGGAGTCTGACATGTGAGCCTCCTTGTTCCTTTGGTTCTGCTGAAGCAGGAGATGGGAGTTGCCATGAATAGCAGAGCTTGAATGGGATGCAGGATCTGCGTAAGAGCAGGGTCCCAAGGGGCCATTTGGTTTGCCTGAGGCTGAGGCTGGTCCTATAAGCACTCCTCATACCATGCACCTCATTAGAGGTGTCATGGATTTATGTTCTGATCCTTTACATGGTGTAATTCCATATCAAGATAAAAGAAGAGGGATATTGAGCTGAATTTCAAGCATTTTCACTTACTTAGAAAGGAGAAATGAGTATAGAAATAACTTGAAGATTTATGGAACAAAGAAAATGTCTTAGAAGAAGCCATTTGGGCTGTTATATGTCCCATAAAGTCTCCATAAGGTATTTATTTACAGGTGTTTCTGTAGTATTCATAACTGAAGCACAGAACAAAGGGCACAGAATGAATGAATAAGCAAAACATTTCAAACGTGCAGAACAAAATCCATTTTTAGGTGCCATATAATTACTGTACCCTGTGGAACTCATTGCCTCAGAAGATCATTGGGATTCAAAATAAGGATTTCAAAAACAGGTTTAGAAAGTTATACAAATATGGTGGTATAAAAATTATTTAGCCTCTTATTTTGTAGTGACTTTCATGCCAGAACTTCACTTTATACAATTTACACATATATACAAATGTATGTATATATGTGTATACATTTTATACAGTCTCATTGAAGTCAGCAGAACCACCCTCAGTGTAGTCAAGCACAATATTTGACAGGATTGGGGTTTTGGACTACACTTGCCTGATAGCTAAGGGTGAATCTTAAATAGTGATCAATATAAACTAACAGCACAGTGCCAGATCTAAACTAACAGCATCTGTGCAGTACCTCTTCCAAAGAGGGCTCACCTTGCCAAATACATATATTTGGCAGGTAACACCCTCAACCTTAGCCCCTGTTGGAGAAGCAAAACTAGACGAAATGGTCTGTCCTAGAGACAAGCCATTTGAGGAGAGGCTGAGGGTCTTGGGCCTCTTCAGCCTATAGAAGAGAAGGCTGAGAGGGGACTTGGTAGTGGCTTACCACTACATCGGGGTATAAATCAAGAACTCGGTGAACAGCTGTCCACCACGGCACCCCTGGGGAAGACCAGGAGCAATGGATACAAACTCCTGGAAGGCTGCTTCAGGCTCAATTCCAGGAAAAACTCCTTCATAGTCAGGGTGTACAGACTGTGAAATAAGCTCCCTCCAGTGGTGGTGCAGTCGCCTACCCTGGACATCTTCAAAAGGAGACTGGACAGTCACCTTGCTGGGGTCACTTGATCCCAGTTGTCTTTTCCTGCCAAGTGCAGGGGGTCTGGATCCAATGATCTACATAGTCCCTTCCAGCCCATAACAACTGGTGAATCTATTAATTTCTGCCCAGGTCTTATGACATGACATTTTACTTTATAGATTAAAATGCTAGTTTCCCCTGGCTTTTTCCAAAAAGGCAGTTGTATGAGTTAAAGGATTGCATTGTAGAATCTTTGTGGAAGGACCTAACAAATCAAAGTCTTCCCACATAATGTACCTATTAGATAATATAAACTTTGATGCAGATAATATATAGTAGTGGTAGTAGTCACGTTTTGCAGTAGAATGGCTCCTATTGAAATCAGTGCCTCATCTTTTTGGGTAGTATAATATCCTGAGAGAC
>NW_017729029.1:40559028-40564015 GCF_001723915.1 Gavialis gangeticus
TAGTGTCAGTGAAAATGCACATTTCACCCAGGTCTGGATCCTAGGGCCAATGAAGTCAATGAAAGTCTTTGTATAGATTTTGTTGGCTTTAGTTCAGGACTGAGAGACCATCCCTGAAGTCTAAATAGAGAAGATACACAAAGGATGAGAGAAAGGAAGTATCATTGTCCCAGTTGCCCAGATGGGGACCTGAGACCCAACAGAATTTCTGTCTGTCTTTGGCATCATGCTCCTTCATATTCCTCTATTTTCCTTCACTCTTCATGTCCCTCTACCATGCACCTTTCCTATCTGCTGAAACACAAAGTCACCTGCTATCCTTGAAGTGTCTTGGAAGTTTCTTGAGGTATTACAAACAGTAACCCTCACTCCCCCTCCCCCCCACCCCAGCTCTGAATAGCATTAATTTAGGGAAAGTTCAGATGAAAACCTATTGGTGGACCTTTGTTATTCCTTGGTCAAAATCTATATCTCAGACTTAAGTATTTTAAATCTCTGGGAAGTCTACGTTGGAAATTTGCATTTTATGTGCATCTCTGGTTCCTGATACTTCCTGGAGCTCAACAAGCCCATCATAGTTGCTTCCAGCGAGCTCCCATTCTTTCAAGTATAGTTTACTTTGCAAACAAGTATTTCTCAAGTGGTCTTTCAGTCTAATAGCACGCCTTTCTAATCAGAGCCGATTAAAAGAACTGAGATCCAACATTTCTGGGAATACCTATTTGTCCAGTTTTGCTCTGACCCTCTTCTGAATACAGATGCTCTGGTTTGGGACACAAGTCACCTTTTCTGCATCCCCCACGGTATTTCACAACCTTTTAAATTGAATTGGCCGCAGGATACTAAAAAGAAAAAACAGTCTGAATATATATGAGTTTGTGCTCCTGTTGTACTAAAGCTTTGTTTGGATTTGGCAATGTTACATACATGGCACAAATACACTGGATGTCTGCCACCTGCCAGTGTGTTACTGAGGGTTGAAGATCAAATATCAAGTGCCTTTATCCAACCAGAAGATGCAGGTACACAGTGTAAGCCTCAAAATAGCTTTCATCCTAATGGCGCTGGAGCAAACCCCATTTATTCCAGCTGAGGACTGAGTGCAATGTGACTATACCAGTTCTCAAAACAGAACACTCATCTTCCTATGAAAACACACCCTGTAATTTTCATTGTGTATTTAGGCTGACTCAATTCTGATGTGCATTGCTGCTGATTGTGTACCACTAAGGGAGTGATAACACAACTTGAGATTCACTTTCTGAATCTAGATGAAAGTTTGAAAAGCCTCATTTACGTTTGCCAATAGAAGAAAAATCGTATGTAGAGTACATGGTGGTGAATAAATAGATGTGCTGCCGCGACTCGGAGGATAGAATTTTAAATAATTTAATTAACTACCAATACTGTAGTATGAAGTGTTACAATCTAGCCTGGTAAATCTGGCCACTGCAGTAGCAATGGACATGTGAAGTGACAAGCTTTGCTTCCGGTACATAGCAGTCTACATTTCACAAATATTAATGTATTTACCCATACAACACCACTCTGAGGCGGGCCAGTGCTAGCAATCCCATGTAATCGATGGATAATTGAGGCATAGAGAACCTCAGGGCAGAATACTGTTTCACTGTTTGTGCCCAAATGGTAGCTACCCAGAGGCATAACTGCCATTTTTGGACACATACTCATCGACACAGCTATGATCATGTGCATAAGCTGTGCGCTGACCAGGCAGGTAGATGGCCCTGTATACGTGTCAGTGTAAGTGACAAAAACTCATAAAAACTGCCCAAAACCTCTAGTGAGGTTTAGATGCAGCAGGAAGAGGGATCTCCCATGGGGTAGCCCCAGTAGCTGCAGGGCTAGGACACTCACCCAGGAAGTAGAAGGCCCAGGAGCTAGGCTCCCATCATGCATATTGGATTTGAAGCTGCATTTCTTAACAGGTCCTAAAACCTGGGTGAGTGCCCCAACCACCCAGCTGCTGGGCTAAAATATGAGTGTGTCTTCCCTTGTTCTGCTTGGCCACTATTTCAGGACTTTTGCTCAAGTATATACATATGGAGGTGCATACTTGCATGGCCAAAGGCAAGCTACTGCACATGTTTAGTAGCCATGTGGAGCAAGTGTCCATGCTGCACATACAACAGGATCCAAAACTGGGCATGAGGGCCAAAAATGATAGTTACATTACTGGGGAACAGCTATTTGGATGTTTAAAGTGAAAAAGATGTTTAAAGTGCCCTAAGGGACTTGCCCAGCATGACATAGGGTAGGCAACTGAATCTGGCTATTTTGAGACTTAGGCCAATTCCTGACCCCTGAACCAGCCTTCCTGGCAGCTTAACCTGTTCTCTCTCACCTAATGGAACCAGGTCTCTATTGCTTAAAGGCCACTATCTAACTATGTAAGTGGCTCTCAGAGATTGCAATGGGACGATTCCCATAGTAAAGCAGTGGTCAGCAGGAGGAAGTGAGGTAAACATCTGGTCCTGTGTGGTCATTTGTTTCAGTGAGGCTATGAGCACTTTCTGATCTTTCTGTTTCCACTAGAGGGTGCCAGACAACTTTATTGGGAAATCCCAGTAGGCTCTGCCTGCCCTGTACATTCAGTGTCTTTATTAACCCTTGGTTCCTTATTACCTTGCAAACTGTCTTCCTTTTTATTCCTGATTTATCTCCATGGCAGTGAGCTCTCCATTGTTGCCCTAGAAGGCTGCTGACAGCAGAACAAATCTTCACTTTCTTATTTTATAGCTCCACAAAAATTTTATCAAACAAACACGGACAATAAACCAAGTTACAATGAGCCAGAGACTGGGTCCAGAAGCTATATATGCACTCTCATTCCACCACAGCTTGGTGGATCTGCTGGGGAAAACCTGCAGACAGTAACACAATGCAGAACAAGAAGCATATTGCTGTGTCTCTGATGCCAGCCAGCTACTATATAAAATGATAAAAGAATCATGTCAGGTGACTCAGATTAATTTTTCTTTGACCTATCTTAAAGCATGAAGACTACCAGTGTCTCTATCATCACGTGCTTGCAGCAGCTCAAAAAGAAGTGCTGCAAATTTGAACTGGGGCTTTTTGCCTCAGCACACGTGCTCAGACATGCACTTGGCTGTGGAGCAAATTGTGCCACTTGTGGCAAATTAACCCTGCCTGGCTCCTCCCAGATCTGCAACCAGGGGGAGCTAGAGCCTGGGGCCAGGACCTGTGCTGTCCCCAGCAGGAAAAAAAGCTGCCCTGTCCTGGCCCCATCCATACAAAAAGCTGCCCTGGCAAGCAGCTCAGGGCTATTCGCTCTCAGGAGCTTCTGAGGCACAGCCAATTGGTACCTGGGGACACTACCCCTTGTGCCAGCTGGACTGCTGCAGCAGCATCTCAAATCCATTTTTAAAAATACCCCAAAATCCATGTTCTTCCACAGTTAAAACAAAAAACCACTCTACACACACACACATATATCTGAGAGAGAGAGAGAGAGAGAGAGAGAGAGAGAGAGAGAGAGAAAGAGTAATGCTTTATTGGTATATTTACAAGATTAAAGCAATTTGGAAGCCTACCAGTGTCTCTATCATCAAGACAAAATAAATTCTAAATACCTATATGTGTTGATGTGTACTTTTTGTTTTCTTCACACGTGATGGGTGTGTGATGGGGGGGGTGTGGTGTTTGTGGGAAGGGGGTGAGAAGGTGTGTGGGGGAAGGCAGGTGAGTATGTGGGTGTGTGTGGAGGGATGTGGGTTGGTCTGTGGGTAGGAGTCAGGCAATTGCTGTGTGGGCTGTGGGTGTGGGGGACCTTGTGAGGGGGCTGCTCAGGAAGGGTGGGTCCCCTGGCCCCCACAGGGTACACCCCTCCAACACATGGAATGCCCCCACCCCACCCAGGGTCCCAGCTCACCCCTGGAGGGCCACAGCCCCTATCCCCTACAGGGCCCCTGTCCCCCTTCCCAGGGTCCCAGGCACCCTGAAGGGCCCCCCCAGGGTCCCAGCTCCACCCTGAAGGGCCTCAGGCCCTCTGCCCAAGGCCCGTAACTGACCTTTCAGAGCAGCAGTGGGGCTCCTCCTACTGCCCAGCTGGGCCGGTCTCATGGTGGCAGGACCAAGTGCGGCATGTGGGCCTGGGACCCCTCTGTGACCCGGCTCGGCTGGGCCCATGGCAACAAGACCCAGTGCGGCATGCGTTCCCTGCGTGCCCGACCCAGCTGGGTCCTGTCTCCCTTGGGGCCGCTCTGCCACCCAGCCGGGCCCTTCCTATACAGGCAGGACCCGGCCCGGTGCACGGGGACTACATGGAGATGAGCCAGGTCTTGCTGACCCTGGGGCTGCTTGTGCCACCCGGCTGGCAAGACCCAGCTCAGCTCTCTGCAGTCCCCATGCACCAGGTCAGGCCAGGTGGCACGAGCAGCCCAGGGCTGGCAGGACCTGGCTCAGCTCCATGTGGTCCCCACACATCGGGCCGAACCAGGGGCACGAGCAGTCCAGGGCCGGCAGATCCCGGCTCGGCTCTGCATAGTCCCTGGGCTGCTCCTGCTGCCCAGCCCAGTCTGGCACGCGGGGACCATGCAGAGCCAAGCCAGGTCCCGCTGGCCCTGGCACTGCTTGTGCTGCCTGGCATGGCTGGGCAGCACGAGCAACCCCAGGGCTGGCAAGATCCAGCTCGGCTCCGCACAGTCCCTGAGTGTCGGGCCAGGTCCTGCCGCTATAGGAAGGGCCCGGCTGGGAGGCAGGACACAGCGCAGCATGCTGGACCCCAGGGCCGGCTCCTGCCTCTGCCCCACTGTGCCTGCAGTGGGGTGAGGACCTGACCCAGCCCCATGTGACTCTCTAGTTTGGCTTTGCATCGGAGTGGGTCACACAGCTCTGGAAGGCACGGCTCCTGCGTGCACCTCCCGGAGCCATGCGACCTGCTCTGATGCAAACCCGGACTAGCAAGCCGCAGGGATCTGGGCCAGGTCCTCACCCTCTGCAGCCC
>NW_017729029.1:40564105-40569768 GCF_001723915.1 Gavialis gangeticus
CCCCCCTGCCACTCCCCAACCCCCACCATATCCCCCTGCCACCCCTCACCCACCCCCACTTACCTTGGACAGTGCTAGCGGCCGGGGGCATCAGGAAAACCAAAGAGACGCTCTAGCCGAAACCAGAGCATCTCTTTTGGGGGACCGACTCCCTGCTGGCTCCAGGCATGGTCTCAAACCATGCCTTGCTCTGCTCTATTGCGGAGCTGTATTTTAGACCACTGAATATCCAGGGGTCTAATTTTTTCGTTCTTGCACAAGCCTCTTGCCCCGCCTCAAAGGGGTTTGAGGCAGGGCAAGAGGCACGTGCACACTCGTCTGGATGCGCCCCTTGATTCTAAGCATAGTATTTCCAGGCCCCACCTAAAAATTAACATGTAAGCTTCCCTTGAGGATCCTAAAATAGAAGACAACTGTCAAACACTTTCCCTGGGCTGTGCTGATACTATGGAGGGGGCAGATTCATAATCCACAAGGTACCTGAAATGAGTCAGCTTAGTTTTTTCAGTTCCATTTGAATGAGACAGTTTCTGCCCATTTGACTTGCACTGATCAAGTCTGATGAAATTACAGAACATCGTATAACCTGAAGTGAGTTAGCTTGGCAGAATCTAACCCAGGGTGAAGGGCAAGAAGTGGGAACCACTGCTGAAGGTAGAAATGATTAAAATTGTCTGGGGAAGAAATATTATTGCATGTCTGTAGTGAGCAATAGCTGCCACTGGTATTCTTTGCTGGTTTGGGTAAAATGCATCTGGGGACCTGTCCGATATCCAGCAAGTATCTGTTCATATGTCACTTCAACACCTACCTCACCTGGTTTCCTTTGCAGCAGCTTTAGCAGACAGGCCAAGGACTGGATAGGCCCACACACTGAATCTATGGGAAGGCCCACCAAGACAGAGCTGAGACCTCCTGGCTAGGAAGGGTGCAAGGAGCTTGAGCATGCAACAGCTGTCTGAGAGAGAAAATGAAAGTTTGACTCTTGCATCAGCACTAAATTCTCTTCTACAAAAACAGCAGCTGAGCACAAAATAGGTAAACTAGTAGATGGATAAGAGTGCCCTTTCAAAAACCATTATCAATAAGTCAGCCCTAAAGCCAAGCTTTCCATTCCCTCAAGGCATCTCCTACTTCACAGTCTTCATTAGGGATGTGAGAACAGACTTCACCTTAAACAAGGGGCAACATTTCTCTTCTGAATGTGGCATTATCCAGAAGTTAACCTGCCATTAAGGTATAACTGATTAATTTCTAGGATCCTGCTGGCCATGTTGTAATCAAGTATTTTTGCATATGTCCGCCTGTTCTGTACTGGGTGAAATCAGAACTGCCTATCTGGGGGTCTCCTTTAATCCAAGGGGCTGAAACCTAAAGCAAAGAGATCAAAGGATCCTTGCAACTGCCCAAAATGGGGGCGGATCCAGAGAGGGTGCAGTGGCATGGCTATACTCCCCCATTTTTGGATTCAACTGCACAATGGGAGCCTCCAGGGATTTTTTTAATTCCCTAAAGCAGGTGAAAAGCCTCTCTCCCTTCCCCTTCCTGCTCAAAGACATGCCTCCTGTCTGCCCTTTCCTCCCCTTCTCCCACCTGCCTTTCCCCATGGTCTTGAGGATGGGGAAGCACCAAAGCCAGTTTTGCCTACTGCACAGGGGCTGGGGCTCAGCTGGGGATGTGGACAACAGCATCAGGGATTTATAGGGAGTTCCCCTTCCCCTCTCCTTCTTCAGAAATGGGCAGGGTGGGGGCAACTATTCTCCAGCCCCTGCTGTTGCTGCTGCTCTTCCCCTTCCTTCAGCTGAGCCCAACCCCAATCAGCCCAGATCACTGTGGATCTTCCTCACCCCCAAACAGTGGAAAAAGCAGCAGAGGCAGGCAGGGGAGTATGGGGGCTAGGGGGGAAATGAGGTAGAGGAGGAGAAGGGGCCTCTGAGAAGTAAGGGGAAGGGAGGGTGGGGGTTTCATTTGCTTTAGGGACTTTTAAAAGTCCCTGGTGGCTCACGTGGCATAGTCTGCCGATATTGGTGAGGGCAAAGGAGGCTGGGAGCAGAGGGTACCACCAGCCCTGCTGTGCAGGTTGCTGCTCCTTCATGCCACTTTGGGAAATCCTGGTTCTGCTCCAGTCACAAAATTATAAATGTACATTGTGCAAACAGAAGGGTGTCTCTGTAGCTCTTAGTGACAAGAAATTTGGCATAATACTTTAAAAAAACACCCAGGGAAGGTCACTTTATTTTAAAAAAGACAAAGATGCAACAATCCTTTGTTCTCTGTCTTAACAATGTTTTACATATTTATTGATGTAGACCAGTGCTCTTTTAATTAAAAAAAATGGCCCACTGTTTACTTTAATAACCCAAAAGAATACAAAATGACTATGAGAGTTTCCAGTGCTTGGGGCTGTCACTGAAAGAACAAAAATATCTTATACAAGGGACCATGATAGAATTTGAATGAAGTTAAAGGTCCACCTGAGCTGAATAGCTCATCAGGTTACTGTGGTTAAGGCACACCAGTTTCATTTGCAGACTGCACCCAAGGGAGTGATATGTCCAGCATCATGGCTGGCTGCTTTTGACATCCCAGCCTGAATGACCAGGAAGCCAGTTACAGCTGTAACAGGCTTTAGCCTAAGTTGAGAGCAGGACTTTCATTCACACCCCAGTATTTTTAGCAAAACATCTTATACTGTCAGCTGCCACACCCTCACAATAGCCAAGTGCCTCATTTAAAACTACACTTTTACAACAGATAAGTGAATCCTATTTTAGCCCAATGATTACCTTTGCTGGTCAATAAATGGCTCCATACTCTTCATGGATGCCAAACTTATCCTATTTAATGGATGATTCTGGTCACCACTGATGCATGCAGCTGGTTGACCTACTATGCAGCTCCCCATCCATTGACAGTTGCCATGTTCCATTATCTTCTGTAGCAAAGCTGTGCTGCGTTTTACTCATATGCGTTTGTTGCTGAAATAAAGCGTGACTTGGTGTCCAAGAAGAGGAAGTTTCTGCATGTTTCTCATAAAAAGCATCAGAACAGATTCTGCTGTCAGTTACCCAAGGACTGCATGAGGAGTTCCATTTGGGCAGCAGAGGATGGGATTCAGCCCAATACTCCTCATTTACTTCAAAAGGTATTTTATCTTCAAAATGTCTCCCACATTACAGATGCCGGAGCTAAGGATTTCCTTCTGCTTTCCCCTTCATCATGAACTGGGTTCACCTGCACTTTACCTAACATAATGGCCATATTGACCACTTCTAAGGAGTCCTTGGAGAAAACCTAATGTGATAAAATGAACAGATCACAACTGTGCTCCCTTCTGTTGAGATGGTGTGACTCATGGAGACTACAGGTCCCAACAAGCAAAGATCCACAATAATATAAGGGTCTGAATCCCTATGTCAAGAAGAATGCCTTGTATGAAGTCTCTTGTGGGCTGTGATTCCCTGCCAAAGATGACAGCAGTGGAGTGGATAGTACTATCCCATGGGCTGCACTGGACCTGTAGGACATAGTTTGAACATCCCTTCTTTAGCACTGCTTCCCTTTTACAGCAAGCTCATCAATTCTGCACTGTTGTTATTATTATCTGAACCATGATAGTACCTGGTGTTGGCTTAGAAAATGGTATTTAAGGGTTTGCTTTTTGGAAATTGGCTTATGAGGGGGTGTATGTATATATATGTATGCATATATATATATGTATGTATGTATTAGAATGGTTCAGGATGGGCAGCAGAGATTAATTGATTTCTAAAAAGCCTGGGTATCACAGGGTTTCACACAGCCTTCAAAGCAGACAGCCTGGCTAACACAACAAGGCCAACAGGCGCACACAGTCTGGAAAACTGGGGGCGTGTACCATACTGTTCCATAACATGAGATAAGGTGGCACCAGCTTACAAGACCCCAGAGTGAGAGGGCCTGACCAAATTAGGAGAAGGCCCAGAAAGACCAAATTAGCATGTGTGCATGTGATGAGCTAGGTAGACAGTGTGACGGCCATGGAGATAGACCAACCAGTGATAGCCACGGATGAAGCGTCATCAAGAGTCATCAGAAGTCATCAGGAGGGAAGGAGAATACAAAAGCAGAGACTTGAGTGTAACAAAGGGTCCTTCCTCCCCGTCTCTCCCCATCTCCTCCCCTCCAAGAGGGACTCCAAGAAGGAGCCCTGGTTCGGGGTCCCTGAAAAGGGTCCCTGTCCCTGGGAGGGGCCCCCAAGGCCACCATGGACAGAGGGCACATCATCAGCTTGTCTCATGCACCCCACTGGAAGTGGGGGTGGGAGTGGGCCTCAGTATCCTGCCTCTGGGCTGCTGATATGCTGACATCTGACACTTAAGAAACAGCCTCATAGTGAAGACTCCATCGTGGCCAGATGTACTTTGACTCTTATGACAGCCCTAGGATTTGGTAGATATATAGAATTGCTTGATTGTTTGTATTGTTTCTTTTCTGTTATCACTGTGTATCAATAAATTTGCCTATTAGCAAATGAAAAGGTTGTAGTCCCAAACAAGGCCTCTGGGTCCTAAATCCAGAGCCAACACCTAGGAGAATCCATCATGGATCAGAACCCCATTGGATTAGGTTCTGTATAAACACAGAACAAAATCATGGCCATGCTGTCTAAGTAACATTTGCCAAATTATCTACAGGATAGTGGCAGTACCAAAGAGAAAACCTGCCTTCAAACTGCTTGAACAGAAAAATTAGTTTTATTGCTCACCGTTTACATTAAATATTTAACATTTCATCCATAAAGGGTTTTTTCCTGCTCATTAAACTGGTGTTCAAGTTGGACAGAAGCTGGTTTTTCCACTGCTGAGAAACAGGCCTACATGTTGTCAGGCCATAATAAATGATGTCACTTTGCAGCAAGACACCTCTTCTGCCCTTGATTTTTAAATTCAACTGCTGTCATAGGCACTGCTGTTGGTTACTCACCGTGCCAAGTCTTGATGGGCAGCAAAAGGCAAATTGATGAGAAAATAGGTAATAAAGGGTAAAGAAATGCAGAGGGAAAGATTACCCTCTGGTTAAAATAGTGGACTGGGTGCCTGAAGATCAGGTTTGGTTTTTTTACTTATGCCATGGATGGACAGAGCCAAGAATTCTCCATAAAAACAGCTTTTTTTTAATTGGAAGTTGCTGTTTCCTCCAAATTGAATCTTTGTGTAAGATCACAGCTGTTTCAATGCAAGTTTCATCATGAAATGTTTCTCAGGCCCATAGTGAAATTACACCGCATCAAAACAGGGAGAGTCCCAGTCTGGAATAGCCAAAAGTCTAGTAACTGAGTATGAATCTGCTCCACCTGAATCAGACCAGGGACTGAAATGGGACTGGCTTCATTTCAGATGACTGCTCCAACCATCAAGGTGGTGGCTACTCTGAGTTGGGTCTCTTTCTCATTTATAAAAGTCTCGGTTTCATCCCAAAACAGAATAGGTGAAATTTGAAACTCTTTACAATTTTTGCAATACAGAAAATATCTTTCTTGCCTACAGATTGTGTGTGACCTTGAGTACATCAATTATCTCTCTGTGCTTCAGGAATAATAATGCTGCTATCTCTATTTATACAGTACATTCTTAAGAGCAAGAGAGAGAGAGAGAGAGAGAGAGAGAGAGAGAGAGAGAGAG
>NW_017729029.1:40570068-40573649 GCF_001723915.1 Gavialis gangeticus
GTGTGTGTGTGTGTGTGTGTGTGTGTGTGTGTGTGTGTAGTGTCTAGCCTTATGGGGCCTTGGGATAATATAGCCTCAAAATGCTACTGGAATTCAAATGATAAGCAATGAGGGTAAGGATGTATCAGAAAAATAGCAAAAGGACAAGAAGGAGCTATCCTTTTCAAATGAGTCATAACTACTTTCTGCCTCTAATCTCCTCTTTGCAATTTCAGCTCGATAAAGCATTCCTTCCTACTTCCCACCACAACTATAGTGTCATGGAGCTTCTGTGTTCTGCCCTAGAAGCAGATGCTTTTCTGAAGCAGGTGAAGAAATCCAGTAGATTTCTTCTCAAACTCACATGTGCAAAGTGCTTTAAGACCCAGATGAAAGGAGATAGAACAATGCAAAGTTTTTATTATGAACAATCAACTCTAAATGCACTTGTTTTACAAGAGCATCATGGACTTTTGAGAGAACGTGGGCACATCTACATGAGACAGTACTGCGCAGTTGTTACTGAGAATTTATTTAGCATTTGTATAAACAAGTACTAAATCAATGTTCAGTAACAAGTTACTGTGCAGTAGTGCTGGTGAACGATTTTTAAGTTTTTGCCACGTGATGCTACTGCACAGTAGTATTGGGTTACTGTGCTGTCAGCATCTTGTGTAGATACTCCCATTAGTATGGTCCAGTGGATGTGACCCAGGACTTGAGGCCAGGACCCCTGAATTCTGCGTCACTTCTGCTGATGACTTACATGGTGACCTTTGCCTTTTTGTTGTCTTCTTTGTCAGTGGCGAATAAGGAGACTGACCTACCTTTGTAAAATGCTTTGACATCTTTGGATGAAAAATGCTAAATATTATCATTATTAGCAGCAGCTTTTCAGAGCAGCGCTATGATGATGGTTGCCTAGCATTGCCATGGCATCATTTCTGTTAATAATTTAAGCTAAACACATGGCAAGACCAACAGCTGAACATTTTGAACAGGTAACATGAGGGCAAAATCTGAGTCACTTGTTTCGGCAGTAGCAGTACCAGTGTTGTCATTGTATTCTCTATGGTAACATAGTGGCATAAGGAAACACTCATTAGAAACACAGGAAGAAATGTTTTCATAATTTTTCTTTAGGCCCTAATTAAATCCCCTGTTCTAAAGCAGCAGTTTGATAAATGGAGTCAGGGTTTGCTTACTGTGGTTAATAATTGTGCGGGTCAAAAAGGATTCAGACAATGACAGGACCAGAAAAAAAATGGCTCCTTCATATAATCCTGCAGAAATTGTGAAAAATAACAGTCCTGGGTTTATACTATGGACCTAGATGTTGACCTAACACTTAGCTCTGAGTTGTAGTGTACAGAGGTACTGTGCCAGAAGCTTAGGGAAAGAGGTGTGAATGTCTGATCTCCCTTCTTCCTGCTCTCTTCCAGGATGGGGGAGGAAGATAAATGACAATATACCTTTATGTAATGCAGCTTAATCCTCTCACATCAGCTCATCTCTTGAAGCCAGTGGTGTTCCCACTTGAATGTCACATCTAGATCTAAGTACTAGGGGAGTGCAAAGCAGGCCTTGTTTGCTTTGGATTCAGCCTGAATTGGGGACAGTGATTCGATTAGTTGATTTGGATCACTGTCCCTAATTTGTTTTGGCTGAATCTGAAGGTTCGATGCTGATTCAGAGAATCAGCAATTCGGCCATAGACATAGCTTTAAATGTTTTTTCTACATACCTCCAGGTGCCAACGCAGCTTGTGAATGCTGCGATGCTGGGGCACATGGAGCATCCACAGTGGGGAGGGGCCTGCATGCTCAGCAGTAAACTTGGAAGTGGACCGGAAGTACTTCTGGTCCACTTCTGGGTCCACCAGGGAGTGCACTGGGGGACCCTCCCTCCACCCGCCTCACCTGGCTTGGCGATCAGCCACAAGGGGACCCTGGGTGCCTTCCCAGACCCAGGAGCCACACAGTTGCTGAGCCACTGGGGGACCCCCCTGCATGCTCCCTGGTGGACCTGGAAGTGGACCAGAAGTGCTTCTGGTCCACTTCCAGGTCTGTAGTCAAACATGCTGGGGACCCCCTGTGCTTCTGTGGGACGCTCCATGCACTCCCACATTGCAGCATTGATGAGACACCTCTACCTTGAGGTATGTAGAAAAAACATTTAAAGCTGTGTCTATGTCTGAATCACCTAATCTTTCCAAATCTCCCCGAATCAATTCAAAGGTTCCTATTTGATTCAGAGAGATTAAAGGGTCCTCTGATTCAGTTCAGATTCAGAGATTCGGCCACCAAATTGGGCTGAATCTCTGCCAAATCGAATCAGGGACTGAAGCTTTGCACAGCCCTACTAAGTACACCAGGCAAGGAAGAGCTTATGGCCCCTTCTCACCTGCACCTCTGCATAAGGACAAAGGACACTCTTGCCTTTAGTAAGAGCTCGAGTAGTTGATGTGACTGAGCTGATAGATTAAGTTGCTCCTACTCAAGCAGGAAAAACAGAATTTTCTTTGGCATGCACAATGTGCTTAGAGAACACACACAGGATAAGTACAAATATCCTGGTCTAATGCTAGTATAAATTAGGTGTTATTGCACTGAAGTTAATGGCATAATAATAATATATGTAAGGTCAGAATCAGGCTCATAGAATCATAGAATCAAAGGACCCGAAGGCACCTGCAAGATCATCAAGTCTTGTCCCCTTTCCATGGGCGGGAAGTTACTGGGCTCAGATGAGCTCAACAAGGTGCTTGTCCAGTCTCATCTTGAACACCTCCAGGGATGGCGACCTCACCACATCTGCTAGGAGTATGTTCCAGATTCTGGTGACCCTTTCAGAGAAAAGGTTTTTTCTTATGTCCAGCCTAAATTTACCTTCTATTAGCTTATGCCCATGGCAGGGGGTCGGACTAGATGATCTACTAAGGTCCCTTCCGACCCTAGAAACTATGAAACTATGAAACTAGGGCTGTGCAAAATTTCGCCACCAGTTTTGTTTCAACACTGTTTTGACCTGTTTCAAAGTTGAAAAAGCAAAATCAAAATGAAACAGATATGGTCGAAACAGCCTCGAAATGAAATGAGGCAAGTCGAAATATTTCACCGTTTCAACGCTGTTTTGACATTTTGCCCATAGGCTATAATGGGGAAAGACAAAACAGCCTATAACTTTGTCATTTCTGGCCAGAATTGAATAAAACTTTCAGAAATGGTGGCCCCTTCTGAGGACATATAGCTTGCCAAGTTTTAAGAAGTTAGGTGCAGGGGCTTCAGAGAAACTGCATGCCAAAATCTTGAGAGCCAAATTTGTGTCATGAGTATGTGTTAAGCCACAGTGGGGTCAAAACTATTGGAATGCTAGCCCTTGCTGAGGCCACACAGCATGCCAAATTTCAAGGAGATAAGTGCAGGGGTTTGGGGGAAACTGTACCTCAAGCTGCGGACAAGCAAAACTCGTGCCATGGGTGACACTGTGTGTGTTAAGACACAGCAGGGTGAAAGCTGCAGGGATGGTAGCCCCTGCTGTGGCCACAAAGCCTGCCAGCTGTCAAGAAGATGGGTGTGGTGGGGTTCTGGGGCCCTGCACCT
>NW_017729029.1:40578649-40587826 GCF_001723915.1 Gavialis gangeticus
CCTGCTCAGGCCACAAAGCCTGCCAGCTGTCAAGAAGATGGGTGTGGTGGGGTTCTGGGGCCCTGCACCTCTGGCTGCTGACAGGGAAGACTCCTGACATGGGTGCTTGTGGGACTGACTGTGTCTGTCTTGGGCCAGTTGATGGTCTGTATTGATTATTTTCTCTTCTTAGTGGTTTTGTAGGTGTTAATTCATGCTTGTTATGTGTTATGTAGTAGCTGGGTACTGTGTATTGAGCTGGTCCCTGAGTGAATCATGATTAACTGGTAACTGGTAACACAGTAGCTTAGCAGCCAGGCCTGCAGTAGTCCCCCTGCCCCTGCCTTGCCCCAAGACAGACACAGTTGCACAAGCACCCATGTCATGAGTTTTGCTTGTCTGCAGCTTGAGGTGCAGTTTCTCCCAAACCCCTGCACTTATCTCCTTGAAACTTGGCAGGCTTTGTGGCCTCAGCAGAGGCTACCACTCCTGCAGTTTTCAACCCACTGCGCCTTAACACACACAGTGTCATCTGTGTCACAAATTTTGCCTGTCAGCAGCTTGAGATGCAGTTTCTCCCAAACCCCTGTACTTATCTCCTTGAAACTTGGCAGGCTTTGTGGCCTCAGCAGAGGCTACCACCCCTGCAGTTTTCAGCCCACTGCGCCTTAACACACACAGTGTCATCTGTGTCACAAGTTTTGCCTGTCAGTATCTTGAGGTGCAGTTCCCCACAAACCTCTGAACCTATCACCTTGAAACTTGGCAGGCTCTGTGGCCTTACCAGGGGCTACTACCCCTGTAGTTTTGACCCCACTGTGGCTTAACACGTACACGTAACATGAGCTTTGCTTTCAAGAATTTGGAGTGCAGTTCCCCCCAAACCCCCTGCACCAATCTTCTTGAAACTTGGCAGACTTTGTGGCCCCAGTAGGGGCTAGCAAGCCTGCAGTTTTGCCCCCACTGTGTCTTAACACATACACATGACACAAGTTTTGTTTTTAGGAATTTGGGGTGCAGTTTCTCCGAATCCCCTGCACCTACCTTCCTGAAATGTGGCAGGTTTTGTTCAATCATTAGGGGCTGTCATCCCTGCAGTTTTGACCCCTCTGTGGCTTAACACATACACATGACATGAGTTTTGCTCTCAAGATTTTGGGGTGCAGTTTCTCTGACCTCCCTGCACCTATCTTCTTTAAACTTGGCATGCAGCATGCCCTCAGAAGGGGATACCATTCCTGCAAGTTTCATCCAAATCTGGCTAGAAATTACAAAGTTATGGCCTGTTTCAACCTTCCCCATTATATCCTATGGGTGAAATGTCGAAACAGGGTCGAAACGGCAAAACGTTTCAACGGAACGAAATGGAACAGCTGTTTCAACTAGAAACAGAAGTTGAAACGAAACACTGTTCTGTCAAAACATCGAAACGCTGGTCAAAACGAAGTGCTTCTGTTTTGCACCGCTCTGCTGGACACAGTACTCCACATGTGGCCTCACCAATGTAGAATAGAGAGGGAGGATCTATAGTTTATCAAAGCCACATCATGTGACTTTATTCTCTGGTGACAGTCCCGGCAATGAACATGTTGTCATGCTGACACAACCTCACCTCTTTTAAACCAGCCTGCCCAAGTGTCATTTTTATCATGAATTATTTGGTGTTTCTTAAGACTGTAGTTCCTGGATTCTTGTGTGAACATTTCATACCTCAGTTTTCTTACAGCACATTTCTAGCCTCCTTGCTGCAGAGAAAGGCTTAAAAGAATGACCTTTAAAGTCTATAGTATCTGAAGTCAAGTAAAAGGGACCCAATGTTATTTCTGAAAAAAAAAATTAAATAACCAGACTTGTGATCTCTTTGATTTCCAGTACAGAATTTCTCAGTGGATTACAGCTCACAGGGTAGAATTGCAAAATGGAAACAGGAATGAAAAATCACAGAGCCTTTTTAGCATATACATTCTGAACTTCAAAGGGTAGGCTGATTAAAGTCAAGATTTTGAACATGGGGAGAAGATTCTTAGCTATTCTCATGAGCAAACAGATCCCATACATGTGTGCAGTACAAAAGTATCATTTGAGATCATTTGAGAATGACTCTTAATAGAATTTAGCCACAATCTAAATATTGTCATTTAACTCCCCATAAACATTGTGCTAGTAGCATAATTGTATGATGATGTGTTGTACTTTAAAAGTAGGATTAAGTTTATCCTTTGTTTTGACCTTAATTATGTTAAGCCACAATGTAGCTGAGTAGTGGCATTCCTTGAATTTTTCATTGTGTTAAAAGTGTAATAGTATCTGCAGTGCTGCAACTTAACACAATAGACTATAAGAGAGACCATTGTCTAGTGGTTAAAGTGCAGGAATAGGAGTGGGGATGTTTGACTACTGTTTCCAGTCCTGGTTCTAACTGGTAGTCTGATGTGTAGTGAATCACATAAAAGGACAATGTTAATAATATTGGAAATCGAGACAACTTTCCCACTGCTGTAAATTGACTTCAGATGGAGTTATGCTGATCCAACCATTTGAAGATGCAACTCACTATATTTGTGAATAATGAATAGCCTCATATATGAGAATCCCCCATTATTAAAAAATAATCCTAATTGTACTACTGACATTTCATGCTCCTTAGATTTCTCTCATTTTGGATAATAAAAATAGGCCAGTCCATTTCTAATCAATTTTACTTTCTGATTCTGGTTCCCAAAGAGGACTGCTCCAACATTTTGAACTAAAACTTCTTTGGTGGAATTTTTTTCTTGTGTGTTTGGTTTTTAACAAATAGACTTTTAATGCAGAAAGCCCTGCATTCCTTCCACATTTTTAATTTTCATTGAAAAAAGAAAACCAAGTCAAAAGGGTTTTAGGTAAACACTAAAAATGTGAGAGAATCTTGTGTTTTTTTATGGCAGTAAAGTTCAGTTATTGCTCTCTTCTCTAACCCAAATGCAGTATTTGGCTGCAAATTATTTTAAAATCTGTTTCAATTTTTTTAATTCAAACTTGTTTTTACACCACTTCCAGCAAAAAATTTCAAGCTGTTTTGTACTGGCAGATGCATATACACTTCCACTGTTTTCAGCTTGCAGTATCAAAGCCATAAAGCTGGGACCAAAATTAATTTGACAGATGTCCCCTCCCCCACTCTTTTTCTCCATCCCTACCTTCTGTACAGTGGGAATAAAAATGAAGTACTTGCCTGCCTAATAGAGGGGTTATGCAGGTTAGTGGTTTAGGTTTAAAAAAAGTGCTCTTGGTCAGCATTTGGATAGATCAACAGTGAAGCAACATATATTGTTACAGTAAAAGAAGGAAGACGGAGTTGTTATACTTTTCCTTTTTCACACAAGAATAAAGATCTGAGAAAACCTCAGCAGAGCCTCTAATAGCCATTGTCATGATCTGTCTCTGTCTGGCTCTCTGGGTGGACACCAGGTTGCTATGATGGGATCCGCTCGCTAATTCCCAGGTGGCTGTTTGCCCCCAGACCTGAGTCTCTCAAACAAACTGCTAGGTCTGACATCATTCTTGGGCAGCTGGACCCACCCCACGGTCTGTCCACATAGACTTTGAAATAGTGCCTCTGTCCTCTCAAGTCCTCTCAAGTCCTAGTTACATAAACTCATTGCCCCCAGAGTCCAGATGGAAATTAGGAGGTCTTGGTTTCTAAAGGCACTTATCAGAGACTACATGACAAAGCAAGGGAACTCAGGTTTAGCAAAGGGACTCCTCCTTTTAAGCAGCAAAAGCATTAGAAATCTTAGAAAAATAACACAGGTCCTGAATGCTGTTGCCTCTCAGCCTGTCTGTAAATCCTGGGCTTGGTCCAAGTCCTTAAGCCAGACAGCACTTCCAGCCTTTCAAGCAAAACAGAGTCAATAAAAAAAAAAACCCATGGAATTCATCATTTGTCCCAGACATACCCTCACAGGGTCAAAACTGTGTCTGTTATGCTAACATGTAAGGCCTGGTGCCATGTATACTGCTTTAAGTTGTTTCTGGTGACTTCAAAACCAGAGAACATAGTGGGTGTTTCTAAAAGAAATACTTAATGTGTAGCATTCTGCATTCTCAGCTTTTATTTAAAAAAAAAATCCAGGAATTTTTCGGGGTTTATCTTTGAAACATAAAAACCAGAATGAAATCAAGATAAAAGGAAGAAAAGGAAAAAATACAGTTTAAATCTGAAAAAACTAGGCAGAGAGAGAGAGAGGGAGTAAGGCTGGGACTAGGGAAGGGGCAGGGGGAGGGGCATGGCACAGCCCATCAGCCACTCCTGGGGCTGCCGCAGGCAGCAAAGATGGGGGAGCTGTCAGTGGGTGCAGGGCGTGGGTTGCGGGAGCACGGCTCTTGCTGCTATGCATGGGCGACTGGTGCCACCTTAGTGGAGGGGGGCATGTGCTTCCCCATCGACCAGTCACTGAATCGGGAGGGGCTCCCCCCAGGCAATCTCACCAACTGGGGGAGGGGGTTCCCCCGCAGCTGATCACCTTGACTGGGAAGTGGCCATGGTGCTCCCGGAAGTGGCTGCAGCACTCCCAGAAGTTCCAAGGGAAGTGGTGCTGGCCCCTACCCTGGGGGTCTTTAAGAAGAGGCTGGATGCCTACCTGGCTGGACTCATTTGAGTCCCGTTTTTGTTTTGGGGTTTTGTTGTTCTCCCGCCCTGGCGGGGGGTCAGGCTAGAAGATCTACTATGTCCCTTCCGACCCTAAATCTATGAAACTATGAAACTATAAGTGGCTATGGCACTTCATCCAGCACTCCCACACCCCGGCTGGCACTCACAGGGGGGCACTGGCGCTCCCACCTGCCCTCTCCCCCTGTTGCGCAAGCAAGCAATGTGGCCTCTCAGGTGCACCAGCACTCTCAGGGGGTGCACATGCACCCCTGTGCGCCCCCTATGGGTCGCCATTGCTGCTATGCACCCCCTGGCATGGCTGTAGGCTTGGAGGATTATGCCAGGCTCTTCTCCAGGGATGCATGCCCCTGGATCAGCAGCAGGAAGCACATGGCACTGCACCCTGCCTTTCTTCCCTAGCTGTGTTTGCACCCCACCCCCCTGCTGCAGCAGCCTGCTGCCAGTGTGCCCTAGGATTTCTGGGGAGGAGGGAGTGGTGCACAGCCAGATGTGGAAAGGGGTGGGGGACCGCCTGGGGTCAGAGCTGGGAGCCCTGAACACCCAGGTAGTGGCTCCAGCCGTATGGGCCTGTGAAGAGTGGCTGGGTGCAGCACCTGTCACAGAGTATGGGGCCAGGCTCTGCCACCTGCCCACCCCTCCCGGTGGAGCTTGCAGCTCCCAGTGGGCAAAGCTGGTGTCACTGGGGTGCAGCTCACACCCGCCTGCCCCAGAAGTGATTCCTGTGGCCCTTCCCACCCCACCCGGAGTTAGAGCTGGCAGCCCCGCACCCCTCGGCAGCAGCTCCAGCCACCCTATCCTGGTCCCTGTATGGTCCCCGGCTCTGCGTGCGGCTGCCACAACATCTGGCCAGAAACCTGTGCCTCAGGTAACTGGCATAGCGGCCCTTTTAGCTTACCAGCACCGCCTGTTATTCAGTCCAAATCCCTATTAACCAGCATGAGTGGGGAATGGGCCATTTCCTACTCATGCCAGTTAACAGGGATTTGAACTGAAAAATGGGTTTAAATCAGTAAAAACTGAATGACTTAAAAAAATCAGGGAATTTATGAGTGAAAATTGGTAAAAACTGGGAATATGGAACACTGTTAATGTGCCGTAGACTCATTCTACTGTACATTAGTGTTTCACGATGAAAGCTGTGCTGATGTGCTAATGTGCAGTAGAATGAGTCTACTGTGCATTAAGCATCATGAAAAGACCATGTGCCAGCACTACTGTACAGTAAGATCAGCTACTGTGCATTTAGTTAGTACCTCATATAAAAGGTGGTAAACTTAATGTGCAGTAACAATGGCACATGAATGCATGTGTAGACATATCCAGTGAGCATCAGTTAAGGGCTTACAAGCTTTTAAAAGTGATACTGCCCTATTTCTATATCCTATAGCAGCCAAATCGTAGAATAAAGAGCATACAGTCAATTTCATAATTATCCTCTTTTTGGCTTGACACTTGCATGTTACAGTGATTGGAGCCCTATATTTAAAAAAAAAGAGAGTAAGGATCCAGCTCCACAATCAATTGGGAATTGTAGTAAACACCTGAGGACAGAATTGGTCTATTCATACTAACCTCTCCTTATTACCTATCGCTGGCAACAGTATAGAAACTACATCAAATTTGTGGTAATACTATTGCTGTTACCCATCCTGGTATTTCAGTGGTAGCTTGTAAGAGGTCTTCTAGCTTGCGACAGCTTGAGTAAGTGTGATTAATAAGTATACGATGGAGATTGCAAATGTTATATTGAAATGCATATACTGCAGAAAACCTTCATTATTAAGAGGTAAAGGTTTAAACACAGCCCTTAAAATGCATCCTAAGTGAAGCAGCTCCCTAGGAACGAGTGAGATCTGGCACAACAATATGAACATGTAAGGAGTTGATAAAAATTTGGGAAGGTTACATTACCCTCCCTGGAGTTATATATATTACATGGGCTGGGCAGTGATTGATGTGTGAAATTCCTCAAAACCTGGAGGTGAGGTGGAATTCACAGAAACCCTTGAGAGTCCAGGCTTATAATAAACAGTTTATTGTAATATGCTGCCAGTAACTAATAAGAATTCAAGCCACAGCAAAATACAGGGTTTGATCTTGCACCTTGGAGTTAATGTGAGCTTTGTCACTGACATCAGTAGTATAAAATCAGGCCTACAGAGAAGAGGATGGTGAAAATCAATTGCCTACCCATTAAGCTACCATATCCAGAGGTCAGAATGTTTGGAGGATGGAAATTACTTTGTTCCCTATGCTCCATAAAAATAAAATACATTAATTAATGCATGCTCATGACACACAGCTATTTACTGAGGTCAGAATTTTCAGTCTCCACAGTCATACCAGTACCCAAACTCTCCAAAGAGTTCAGTTTAGACATCTAAATTCATAGATTTTAAGGCCAGAAGGCATTGTTATTTGTGACATGATTGGTCACCGAAGTCTAATGGTGTTTCTGCTCCATGACTGGCTGCTGGTTACTTGAGCAGCAGCCAAGCAGACCCTTCTATATCTGGGGTCTCCACTGTTCCACCTATTTTTCACTATCCTGGGGTAGGAATAGGATTATCAGGCAAGCAGAAGACTCCCAGGGCCGCTTAAGATTTGCTCTACACAAAGGCGGTGAACATCACTGTAAGAAGGCCTGAAGGAAGTTGTGCAAGAAGGAAACCCTCTAATTAGGGGAAAATAGCCAAAGGAGTTCAGAAAGTGGGGGAGGGGGCAGCTGATGACCATGAAATCTATAGGAGTGGATACAGCCATAGACAATCCAAGATAATATCTGCTCTGTAATATTTTAGAGATGTTTCCTGGGCACCTGTTGATCCATTGCAGAGCCATAGCAGTCAATGTGGTCAATTGCTAAAGAATCTCTCAGTTAGAGGAAATTAGGAGTGACTAGAATTTGAGGTGTCCCAGACATGCACCAACACCTAATGATGCTTAAACATAACTTTGAAATACCTGCAGAGGGGATGTGGTGTGTTAAGCAAATTAAAAGCAAATATCTAAGGGACAGGCTGAACACTGAAGAAGCTGAAGGAGGTTCTATACTTAGAAAAGCATCTCCTTGAGATACTCAAATCAATTCCCTTCCCTATCTATTGACCTGCATTAAACAAATGATCGTTTATATATATAGTATGTGTAAAATGTTATTTCATAATTCAAGCCAGTGTTTCAAGTGCATGAACCCTCTTGGCTTTGATTTTTGTACAGTTCAAGTACTATGACTCAGAATTGGTACAATCAAGTATTTATTCTCCCTATGCACTGGCAGTGCTTAGAGGCTAAATTGCTCATTGAAAAAAATGCTCTTATGTTTTTGTACTTTCATCCCAGTTCTATGCTATGGCATTTCAGACGTGTATTTCAAATCTCTTGTGGCATTCTCAAATTCCAGAAGCAAGTCTTCGATCTCTGAAACAACCCTCCAGGAACTTAATTCAGTGATCTTGGCCAGAACTGATCATCTGAGCTGGAAAATGCTGCATACTTTGGCTCTATCACTTTTCCACCGGTTCTCTTTTAACAAACACCACCTAATTAACACTGCTAATTAGCACCCTGTGCTTGTGTGTCCTTCCTCCTACTGGCTTTCTTAGAAAGTGATACCACTACTACTTTGCTTAAAGCCATGACATGGAATATTTATCCAGGCCAAGTAGTTTCAATGACAGAGTGATGTACTGGTGTTATAGCATGATGTACAGTGATGTACAGAGTGATGTGTCACACCAGCATTCCCACACTGTATGTATGCATCAGCTAATGACTCCAGTTCACCTCCAGAAGTATAGTCACATCAGTTTCCCTGTCTGTAAAATGAGGATAGGAATCTTCCCCTGTTCTGAAGAAGAGCATGAAGTCCATTAATATCTCTCCCCTGTGGCAGCACTGTTCAGTAATCAGAACATCACTGACGAAGAACAGCTTATATCCTAACACCACCTCCTATCCCCTACCACTGGCTTAGTGAAGGATCTTTGGCAGTTCATTCTCTTTTCTCTGGAAGGACAAGGATACTTACCATCCTTTGTAAAGGGATCTGAGGGAAGCAGAACAGGTATTAATACTAAAAGACCAAGTTGGCACAAAAGGAAAAGGGCAGAATGTTACCTCTCAGCTCCATGTTCTTGGGGACCCCTGACACAGGACGCAGACTGTCTGACTCACAAAGAATCCCCCCCTACCTCCCCTCCTCTACCTAAACAGAAACTGATTAAAATGCAGTGAGAGAGACACCTAAAACCCTCCAGATAAGGGTGACAAAAGTGAAACAACTGCCCTAGGTCTCATTTGCATCTGAGATGGGACCAGATGACCATTCATTTACATGAGAGATGGAGAACAGAAAACCTGAAGCAGAGACTGCAGTGAATTCTGGGATCAGCGAAGCAGGGGAGCACTGCATGATGGGGAATCTGTGCTCCAAATGCTAATCATCCCACACACCCAGCTCACCATTTATCAGACAAGTTCTAATCTGGATTTACCAAGGACTTTTCCTCCCCTCCCACACACACACAAACCTCTAAGCGGAA
>NW_017729029.1:40592826-40600704 GCF_001723915.1 Gavialis gangeticus
CTGATTGACCCAGTTTGGCTCAGACATGCCCTAATGAACTGAATGCTGGCCCATGAGGGTGTCATCTGGACACCCAGCCGGATTCAGAGGTATTCTGTTTAACTGTGTGCTTGTGTCTGACTATGGTTATTGTTGCTCTGATGAACTGATTCTTGGCATATGAGGGTGTCAGCCTATCCATGCTGATCAACCCGGCCAGGTCAGGCGTGTCACGTTAATCTGTGTGTTTGTGTGTATGACTGATTTGGGGACTGGAGGAACCCAGCTCCCACTGAACTGAGTCCTGAAAGATAGCTCCATTGGTGGTGAGGGCTTGCAGGGGGAGAGATACAGTTCCGTATAGAAACACAAGTAACACAAGCAGCACATTGATAGAATTACCAAGACCCTAGCCCTAATAAGTGAGCACACCCCAAAGTAGCGGGCAAATCTGGTAACAAGAAACTAGCTATGAGTCCATTTAAGCTGGAAATTAGAAGAAAGTTTCTGACCATCAGAGCAGTGAGGTACTAAAGGGCCTTCTAAGAAGAGTAGTGGGTAGGGGGAACTTAATCAGTTATAAAATGGATCTTCCAGAGTTTACAAATGGGATCATATAGGGTTCTTGGCTTCAATAATGAGGGATTATACTTATTGTCCATGGTGTTCCCTCCCAGTACTATATTTTATGTTCCTGTGAGAGCAATAATGAAAGATGTGAATTATTAGTGATGGACCTGAGCCATGGAGTTTGCAGCCATATCCTACTATCCCCAATGCCTGGAGTATACAGATTTGCAGTTTTCATGTAGTTGATGGGCGATCACTTGTGGACAAGTAAGATTGTCTTCCAAGGTTCTTAATAGTGAGTCTGCAGGTGGCTCCATAGCCCAATTCTAGATCCACATGTCTTGTCACAGTGAGGACAGGAGGGGTGGGCACTGTGTTGCTGCGTTGGATGTTCTAATGTTCTTGTCACCTGTTCCTCTTTTCCTCTTCTGCCTGTCGGCGAGCTGTTTCAGAGTGTTGAGGTCCCTCCCAAAGAGCCTTCCTCCATTGTGGTTGGTCCTGAGCAAGGATCTCCCAAGTGTTGATGTTGACATTACACCTCTTCATGTTTGCCTTCAGGGTGTCTTTGAAGTGATTTCTTGGCCCTCCACTACTTCACCGACCCTCTTTCAGCCATGAGCAAAAGATTCTCTTCCGAAGGTGGGAGTCAGGCATGTGAACAACATGACCTGTCCAGCAAAGTTGGTTTTGGATGATCATGGCCTCAATGCTGTTGGAATTTGCTTTGGCCAAGACACTGATTTTTGTGCGTCTATCCTCTCAGCTAATCCAAAGGATCTTGCCAAGGTACCGTTGGTGGTACTTTTCCAAGTTCTTGAGATGTCTTCTGTATGTGGTCCAAGTTTCTGAGCCATATAGCAGAGTTGGAATGATAATGGCTTGATAAACCAAGAGCTTCATTTCAGCAAGGATGTCATGATTTAAGAAGACTCTCTTACTCAGATGTCCAAAGGCTGTACTCACACATTTCAAGTGGTGTTGTATTTCCTCGTCAATATCTGCCTTTGATGAAAGATTGCTTACAAGATAGGTGAAGTGATCCATGTTCTCCAGCAATTCTTCATTGATTTGAATGGGTAGGGGGGTTGTTTCTCCATTTGAAGCAGGTTGGTAAATGACTTGCATTTTCCTGATGTTTAGAGTTAGGCCAATACTCTCATAGACTTCCAAGAATACATTAAGAATGATTTGGAGGTCCATTTCAGATTGAGCAATGACAGCCTTGTCATCCGCATACTGGAGCTCCATTATGAATGTTGTTGTGGTCTTTGTTTTCTCTTACATACATGACAAGGAGCCACTCAGTCTGGACTCCCCCAAAATCCAGAAGCATCTGATCCAAGGATCCCATTTCGCTTCCACTCCTAATCATTAAGACCTGTAGACAGATGTGAGTCTGCAGAGCTCTGATGCATTCAATAGAGAGACCCTGGGTTCCACCAAATGAGGGTCTGGCCCTATGACTAGAATAGATGGGAAAGATGAAAGGTCAGAGATAAGTCTCACTTGACACAACCACTCTAGCTTCCCTGCCCTTTAGCACCCTACTGCACTGTAATGTTTAGTGAGAGTCCCATTGGTCCTTGCAGATCTTTGGTTGCTACGTCTCTGCCAGCTCCAAGACTGTAGAGGTTATCATTCACGGCAGAACTGACCAAAATGAGAATTCATAACATTCTTTGCCCAGAAATCCTGGATTCTTTTAACTATTCTGGGGCTCTAAGAAATGAAGGCCAGAGACTTAGCTGATGTAAATATACATTTTCCATTGACTTCAGTGGGGCTATTTCATGTCAAAGGACCTATAGTGATTTATACCAGTTGAGAATCTGGCTTTGAATGGATGTGCCTACAACAAACTTTGATATTTTTCATATCCTGTAAATCCATCTTGCATTTTAAGGCAATTTTATTGAAGCAGAAAGATCCCATTCATATAGACATAACCAATAACTGCATCAAAAGGTAATAGATGACTACTTGATGTTCTGGATTCAGATTTAGCCTTAATCCTGACCAAAGTTTGGACAAAAACTCTTCTGATCATAACCCTGTGTTTACTTAGGATGCAGATAATATATGTATCTATCTTCTTCCTCTCCTCTGATGACCTTCAGGTTATCTTAGTCCCAGGATTAGCATACAGGATGCATACTCTTTCATCTCACCTTCAAATTGCCATGGAAATACAGTATAAGTAAACTAGATCTGCATGGGAAAATCCTTGAGCACTTAGAGGTCAGAAGCAAAATTGGCCTTTCAGCAAACATGAGGAATGTGAAGAGCAGAGAAGAGCGGGGGCAATACAGTTTTCAGGTTGGGGCAAAATGTTGAAGCTTTCAGAAAACCATACCAGGGTCCAGTGTAATTTGGTTGCCTATATTGGATCCCAAGCCTGCATGTGGGGGGAAAAGACTACCCCATCAGCCTTGCACAACAACTGATTTTAAAGGGGTCATGCTTAGTAGTGGACCGTTCTAACCTTATATGCATGTAGTGCATCCCTCCTCAGGCTGGCTGCTCTGCCAAGACAGCTGGCTTTTTTTTCCAGGATACAGCACTGACACAGCCCAGAGGGATATGCTGTACCTGAATCAAATCAAAGCACCTGTACCTCTCTACATGCCCTTATATCTTCAGTTCCTTTTATTTTTACAGCATCTTACTGGTCCAAAACATAAATTTAGCCTTTTTGGTGACAGCTTGTAAATAAATCCTCTGTATCTGAAGATATTAGCACTAGGTATAATCTTGTCTGTTTCAAGCTTGCTATCTATATGGACTGCATCCAGGCAACACAGCAGGAAAAATGCTTATTTTCCCAGAAGAAATGTGTCTCAAACAGAGGTGAAAATCATGATGGGAGAGGTGCCAGTGGCTACAGCCCAAGGCTAAACTCTACCCATATTTACACCCATAAAAGCTGCACTGCAAATCAGTCATTTAGGCCTCTTGTCATCAAAAAGTTTCAACCATCTTTCTAAGGGAGGAGGAGGAGAAAGGAATTATTGTATAAGTAGTATCCCACCTGCCTAAGCCTTCCTTGCCATTTCTGTGGTTTATCACAAGATGTTCCCATTCTGACTGGTCCACCTTTGTCTACTGTACTGTACTCTCAGAGCATTCGGGACACCATGAAACATCTCCAAGGTTGATACAGCATGCTTACACTTTGAATTTATGTTGTAACATGATGTCATTTGTGCCACAATATATTGATGCTGTGTTCCCACATCCTGAAGTTTTGGAGCAGTGATGCAGTACCAAAAGTTCATGTGGCAAATGTCACATGACAATTCATGCCTTGGGGATAAATACATAAAAAAAGTCTGCCCTGTTTCTGGCACCAGACAGTGAAATGAGATCAGTGGATACACATATTCATATTACTGTTAACTTGTTAACTGTAATTGTGCCCAGATGGATGCCAGGATGGAACTAATGTCAGTTTGAATGATGAGATGGCTACCACTGGCTTGAATCTTATGAATACTGTAGTAGAGGAGCCCTGACAAACTCTAGACTCTGGGAATGAAAGCTGGGAAGAATCTGGATCCCACTTTAAGGCAATGGCCTGTCTCTTTTCCAAATATACTTTATAATATTCTGAAGTTCAGGTTGTAGCTTTTAGACTGAGAGTCTGTTTAAAGAAATGTTAGGCAAAACCTTCTTCAATTCTATGCCCTGAATGATCCAGATGATAAAATAGATATTGGGATAGTTCATATGGCATTAAACTGAATAAGAAGCTGGAGAGCTAGTTGGCAGATGCTGCTAATGGGAAAGATTAAATAGATAGCCATGTAATTAAAACTCCTACCTACTATCACATGCCATTGGGCAGCCTCTAGTATTATACCAAGTGCATGTAGCTTTTGGCACAGAGAGTGAGATCACAAAGGCTTAGGATGAACATGTGTATCAGGCTATACCCTTCTGCTCCCAGTGGTTGAAAGACACCTGCATTCCTAGCCAAGCTGATAGGGAATAATCACATTTTACAGAAGTCTGCAGTAGATGCAAGTTCTACTCAAGATACTCATTCTGACACAGTGGGTGTGTCTACAGGAGATGCTGCTATGTAGTGGTTACTGCACATTTATTTAGTACTTGTTTAATCAAGTAATAAATAAATGTGCAGTGACCAGAGTTACTGTGCAGTAGTGCCGGAGAACACCTTTTAAGTGGTGCTACTGTGCAGTAGCCAAATAATAGTGTGCAGTAGCGTATTAGCACTGTTGGTGCTGTGACACGCTACTGCATAGTATTATTCAGCTACTGTGCAATCGGTGTCATGTGTAGATGCACCCAATAAATCCTTAAAAAGCTTGAGGGAGAGCAGGCAAATACTACAGATTGAGTGATAGGGAAGGGATGATTGCTTACACATACTTATCTATTATATTTAATAGCATATATGTGCTGGCTGTGTATGTTAGCATCAGCCAGCAATGATACCTAGGATAACTACACAACATGCTTATATAATCTGTATAGCCTATAGAAAACTAACCTCTACTTATTTATCATTTTAATTACAGTGCTAGCTAGAAGTCCTTGTCAGAATTAGGAATCTATTATACTAAAATCTAGGAGATCTTTGAATCTACATAGACAAGCCAAACAAAAGGTGAGAGGGGAAATTCTATCACAGAGAAAGGAAATGACTTTCCCAAGATCACACAGCCAGCTAGGAACACCACCCAGGTATCCTTATTAATCAGTTCATTATTCTATCCACTAGTCATACCACCTACTTTACAAGGATCAGGTGCATTGTCAGAGCCAAACAATCTAGAGGGCAAGCACTAAAGAAACCAGAGATCTTTCTTTGGGACCATTGGCTTAAATGAGGCAGCAATTAGAGGATGGGCCTCTTCCCTGGGGTCAGTTTCATACCCTGAGAGAGGAGAATGTTACTGCAATTTGCAAGAAGTTCTTGAACAAACCAATGGAAATATTGTATGTGGTTTGCTAGCTTCACGCTTTCTAAGGAATATAATCAGGTGTGATGGGATAAAGCCTCATACCAATGGTTAGAATTTCTCTGTTAATGATGCTTGGTGGGAAAAAAAAAATCCTTTATAAATTTCAGCTTGTCATGCAAAAAAATTTCCAAAGCTTGAAAAGTTAAAATGAAATCTTTTCTAAATATTTTGAGGAACTTGAGTATTTTCTATGAAAATTGCCATTCCATATAAAGTTTTGAACCAGCCTTTTCTATTACCTTCACAAAAAGATAGCATGATATCTTACCTATGCAGTGATCAGAACATACAGTGATGGACCTTGTAGGAAACCCAGACAGAGGTATGTTTGCTTTTTGGGTCCAATCAGAATATAGTGATTCCTGCTACTATTAAGTGTTAATTCTCACAGCAATCTTGTTTGGCAGCTTTGCATTACTTTATCTCCATTTTCCAGATGAGGCCACTGAGGTATAGAAAGGCCAAGTGGCTTACTCAAGGTCACAAAGAAGTCAGGGCTTCGAAATAGAATTCAGGAAACTGCACCAGCCCTCTGCTCTTGACCGCCAGACCATGTTCTCATAAAATAACAGAGTAGATTTGATGTTAAGCTCATGCCCCCAAAACACACACAAATTAAATCCATTCCTTGCTTCTCTTGGGACTATGATAAACCATGCCCAACTCTTGAGGTTGGTAACATCCCCAGAACCCAGAGACAGAATTGCATTCTTGCTCTGCACCATTTGGGAAGGGGCCTATTCAAACTATTATAAAGCTGTTTTGTAAAAATCTCCTTGGCAGACTTTTCTCAGACTCTGGATCCCTGCTTCTTCCTTACAGACCTAGGGTTTCAGTCACTTTCCTCATGCTTGGAGATTATATTTCATTTGCTTGAAAAAATTGGATGGATATTTTCATTTCAGCTCACTGAAATAGTTCCACCAATTCAAAACTCAGTAATGAAGAAGAGAAGATTTGGGGTCTGAGTGGCACACTGCACTCCAATTTATACCACTTTGAACCCAGAGCACTCCCATGGAAGCCAGTGAGGTTACTCTATGCTTACATTATGGGAGCTGGGAGCAAAATTTGGCCTAAGAATTTTACATGGGAGAAGTTTCATTGAGACTACCGCAGACAAGCTCTCACAGACAGAATGAGGCTAATTCATTTAAGAACCCACGGGAGATTAAAGCACTTTCTATTATTCATCTTTAGCTTTGGCCCAAAGGGTGGAGGAAGGGTGGGATTTCCCTTTGATGAGACACTGGCATAGATACAATGTAAGTCTGACTATGGGGAAGAGGAGCATGTGGAGGCTGATCTTGGCAGGTTTTATACAATTTTGAAGTTTGTGAGAGAGAGGAAACAAGTATCCCTGGCTTGATGCATGCATCAGGAAGCTGGGGCATAATAAAATGTCCACCAACTTCTGCATCTCATTTCTGACCTGCAGAACCTCTTGTCATTCTGGTCCTGGGCTGCCTTGCTACTCTGCCAATACCTCTCAGTCCTGACCTGCACCCCACATCTACTCTTCCAAACCCTTAGTTCCCCACACAGCTCTGCTGTCAAATTCCCTCAGTTGTGATATGGAGCCCCTTGGTTCTTCTGTGCTTGAGACTTTCATATAACTCTACTCATGCATCTCAGACTTGGCTTGCAGTGCCCAGTCCTCTTCTTTAGAGCAGTGGGATTTTCAATGGAATTTTGCATAGTGGGAGGCTGCTGACGTGGAGTTATCTGTGAGGACTCCTGGATGCTGGAATGCAGCTGCCAGCACTACACAGCAGCACAGCATTGCAGCTTAGTGCAGAAAGTGAAGAACACCTTCTCCCACCAATCTCACTAGCCATGCTCCCACCATAGGGAAGTGGACATTCCAGGGCATGCCTTGACTGTTTGCCTTCTCTGTGGAAGGACATATCCCACTGACTTCAGCAGGAGTTGGAGCAAGCCCTGAGTTCCAATCAGTGTGTGCTTATTTGGTTCAGAGTGTTTCTTTTTCTGAGCCTCTCCCTTTGGCACAAGCCCTGGGAGTGGAATCTGTGCTGGTAAGGATCCTTTGATCCAGACCCTTATGTTGAAGTCCGTGTGGCTTTGTGGATGCTGACTGTGCAAGACCCCATGCTAAGCCCATCCACAGATTTGCCTGTCCTGTCAGCATTGATAAAACCAGCAGTGGCTGACAGCCAGGAGCACAAGCCTTCCAGCTGGCAATAACAGGAAGCAGGACTGTTTATTGGCATCCATTTTATGCATGGGTGTAAACTTTTTTTTTTATAATACCAGAGAGGCTTGTGGAACCATCGTATATATTTTATGATAGAGATTTTAATTCCAAAGCATAACTACATTC
>NW_017729029.1:40605704-40614521 GCF_001723915.1 Gavialis gangeticus
GGCAATAACAGGAAGCAGGACTGTTTATTGGCATCCATTTTATGCATGGGTGTAAACTTTTTTTTTTATAATACCAGAGAGGCTTGTGGAACCATCGTATATATTTTATGATAGAGATTTTAATTCCAAAGCATAACTACATTCCCCCCTCATTATCTGGCTCCCTACAATGAGGCTTCTCCAACTGCACTCAAGTTTGCACAGCCACAAAGCTCCATTACAATGAGATTCCCTCAGATATATCTGTTGGGGAGGAAGTAGTGAGAAGGACAGAGGAGAATTCTGTCCATGAAAGCTGGTACTGAGAACTCTGTCCTTTGCTTATGTACAGTCTCTCATGAATTAGCCTATCTTGTATGCCCTACTGATCTCTGCCATTGTGTGATATAGTGCAAGAGAAACCCAGAAAGATCCCAGTATCAGAGCAGACATCAACAGAGAGAGAGAAAGACAAAATGGTTCGACGTGCAAAATTACTGATAAACTTGAGCTTTGTTGGGCTCAGCATCCTCTGGAGACAGGATGTTGCAAACCATGAATGAGGAGTGTTTAAGGCAGGGATGGGCAGAAAATGGCCTGTGGGCCAGATCCAGCTCACCAGTTGATTGTATCTGGCCTGCAGCTGCCCACACAGTGCTCCACATGGGGCCAAGCCCTGCCCACTTCCACCCAGGGCAGCCTGCACCGCACATCTACATGCACCCACCCATCATCTGCTGATGGCCCCAACCCTGGCCAGTATGCACAGCTTCCCAGGAGAGATAACAGACACTTAGCCACCCACAGGGGGCTGCTTACCGCACCAGGCAGGCAGAGTGGATAGAAGGTGGCCAGGAGCTGGAGCCCTGAATGGTGGGGCAGGAGCTGCCCTGCTGCAGCCTCCCCGCTACCCAAAGTGGCCCAATAGGGGCAGGAGGAGGAGCCACTGGAGGTTGGGGATGCTGAGCAGTACCTGGCCAGCTGAAGCAGCAACACTGTGCCTGCTGACTGGGGGCAGGGTCTGACCGTTACCACTGGTAGGCATGGGGCAGGTGCAGGCAGAAGCATAGTGCAGTGAGGGCTGCTCTGGGCAGAAGTAGGTAGAGCTCAGTCCCATAAGGAGCACTGTGGGCTAGATGAGGGGAGAAGCAGGGGGCAGACCATACCTGTACCACACTAACTGGGCGAGCTCTGCTGCATGCACCCCCTGCCCCCTCCCTCTCCCTACCGCCAGTGGCTCCCAGGACCTAGCTTCCCACACAAACAGGGACAGCTCCCCACACAACCCCCTCACCTCCGCACACATGTCCACACTCCCACAAACATTTCACACCCCCCACACATACCCACCCACACCTCCTACACCCCACCCACACCCAACCTCCCACATATACAATATACAAGAATAAGACTTTGAGCTATTATTTTGAGCTACATACACTACTAAAAAACATAAACCCAAACAAAAAGTATTTTAAAAATAAAATTAATGTATATTATAGTAGATATTGGATTTTAGTATTTTTTTATACAATTTATTAAAATTATGTCTTCTGAAAAAAATTATGTGTGCAGCCCTCAACAGCTCACCCAAAGCTTGTTAAGTGGCCCACCAGCTGAAATAATTGCCCACCTCTGGTTTAAGGCTTGGTCATTGAAGTCAAGGGGAATCATTACATTGATTTCAACTGATCAGAGAAGTATTGGGCTACCCCTTGGTTACAGACCACCAGACCAGGGGCATGAGGTGGATGAGGCTTTCTTCAAACAGCTAGTGAAAGTTTTCAGATCACAGACCCTGGAAAAGGAAGATCAGAAAAAGTGTGGGTCTCTTACTGAATGGAGGAGGCAACCTAGAGCACCTATACAAGAGAAGTGAGGCTGCTCCAATGTGCTGTAATTAGTGCGTTGGGAAAGGCTCGATTAATCGAGTGTGCTGGAGTATGGTAATTACCGTGCTCCAGCAGACTCCAGCGTCTCAGACATCAGCATCCCTGTGCATACAAATGGTGATGGGGCACTTTAACTAAAGCTCATTGAACGAGCTTTAGTTAAAGTGATCCTGCCACCATTTTTAAATGACAGCATACTCATACATAAGATGCTCCGGGTACTTTAATTAGAGCAGCTCTTGGAGCTGCTCTAATTAAAGCACCCCTCTCCCATTCCTGAAGTATGTGTATAAACACCCATGGTGACAGATGATATAGAAAAGATTGAAGGACTCAATGCCTTTTTCACCTCAGCCCTCACAGGCAAGGTCAGCTCCCAGACTACTACACTTGGCAGCACAGTTTGGAGAGAAGGTTTGGCAGCCAACAATGGCAAAAAACAGGTTAAAGACTATTTAGAAAAACTGGATGTGTACAAGTCCATGGGGCTGGACATGTTGCGCCCAAAGGAGGGAACTGATGTGAAGGAGCTGGCTGATGTGATTGCAGAGCTGCTGTCCATTATTTTTGACAATTGGGAGAGGTCTCAGACTTTTGGAAAAGGGCAAGTCTAGTGCTTGTCTTTAAGAAAGAATCATAGAATCATAGGGCTGGAACGGACCCCAAAGGATCATTGGGTCCAGCCCCCTGCATGAGCAGGAAAGACATCTGAAGTCAGATGACCCCAGACAGGTGACCGTCCAGTCTTCTCTTGAAGACGTCTAGGGTGGATGATTGCACCACCTCTGGGGGGAGTTTGTTCCATAGTCTGGACACACTAGTTGTAAAGACATTTTTCCTAATGTTCAGCCTGAAACTATCTTACAGCAGTTTGTGGTCATTGTTCCTAGTTTTCCCCCAGGGCGCCCTGGTGAACAGTTGTTCACCGAGTCCCTGATGCATGCCTCTGATATAGCGGTAAGCCGCAATCAGGTCCCCTCTCAGCCGTCTTTTCTTTAGGATAAAGAGTCCAAGATCCCTCAGCCTCTCCTCGTATGGTTTGCCATGCAAGTCCCTGATTATGTGGGTGGCCCTTCTCTGGATCCTCTCGAGCTTTAGCATGTCCTTGTTGAAGCGTGATGCCCAGAACTGGCTGCAATACTCCAGCTGCAGCCACACCAATGTTGAGTAAAGCGAGAGAATAACTTCTTTAGATTTACTGGAGATACATCGATTGGTGCATGCTAGAGTTTTATTGGCCCCAGCAGCTACTGTGTTGCATTGCCAGTTCATATTCATGCCAAGGTCTATTGTTACCCCCAGATCCCTTTCATTTGTAGTGCTGGTCAGGTTAGCGATGCCCAGCCTATAGGTGTGCTGGGGGTTCTTCCTTCCCAGATGCAGCACTTTGCATGTCTCTACACTGAACCTCATCTGGTTCCGTTCTGCCCACCATGCCAGCCTGTCTAGGTCTGCTTGTATCTGCAGCCTATCTGCGGGTGTGTCCACACAACCCCATATCTTGGTATCATCCACAAACTTGGCCAATGGGCTTTTCACCCCCTCATCCAGGTCATTGATGAAGATATTGAACAGCATTGGGCCAGCAAAGGGAAGAAGGAGGATGCAGAGCATTACAGACTGGTCAGCCGTACCTCAGTCCCTGGAAAAATCATGGAACAGGTCCTGAATGAATCCATTTCTAAGCACTTGTAGGAGAAAAAGGGTGATTAGGAACAGTCAGCATGGATTCACCAAGGGCAAGTCATGCCTGACCAACCTGATTTCCTTCTATGATGATGTGACTGGCTCTGTGGATGCAGGGAGAACAGTGGATGTGATATACCTTGACTTTAGCAATGCTTTTAGTCTCCCACGACACTCCTGCAAACAAGCTAAGGAAGTACAGGTTAGATGAATGGACTGTACGGTGGATAAAAAAACTAGCTGGATTGTCAGGCTTAAAAGGTAGTAAGCAATGGTTTGATGTCCAGTTGGCAGCCAGTATCAAGTGGAGTGCCCTGGGGGTTAATCCTGTGGCCTGTTTTGTTCAATACCTTCATCAATGATCTGGAAGATGGGATGGAGTGCACCTTCAGCAAGTTTGCAGATGACACCAAGCTGGGAGGAGTAGTAGATAAACTTGGGGGTAGGGCTAGTATTCAGGGAGACTGACAAATTGGAGGATTGTAGCAAAAGAAATATTATGAAGTTCACTAAAGACAAATGTAAAGACCTGCACTTAGGAAAGAACATCCCATGCACCAGTACAATTGTGGACTGACAGGCTAAGCCACAGCTTTGCAGAAAATGACCTGAGGGTTACAGTGGTCAATACTGAATATGGGCCAACAATGTGCCCTTGTTGCCAAGAAGGCTAATGGCACAGTGGACTGCATTGGTAGAAACGTTGTCAGCAGATCAAGGGAGGTGATACTTCCCTACTATTTGGCATCTGTGAGACTGCATCTGGAGTACTGCATCCAGTTTTGGGCTCCCCATTACAGAAAGGAAGTAGACAAACTGGACAGAGTCCAGCAGAGGTCAATGAAAATGGTTAGAAGACTGGGGCACATGAGTTATGAGGAGAGGCTGAGGGAATTGGGCTTATTTAGTATGGAGAAGAGAAGACTGAAGGGGATTTAATAGCAGCCTTCAACTACCTGAAGGGTGATTCCAAAGAGGATGGAGCTAGGTGGAGGATGTTCTCAGTGATGACAGATGACAGAACAAGGAAGAATGGTCTCAAGTTGCAACAAGTTAAGTTTAGGGTAGATATTAGGAAAAAAATTCTCACTAGGCGGGTAGTAAAACACTAGAGCAGGTTACCCAGAGAGGTGGTGGAATCTCCATCCTTGGAGGATTTTAAGATATGGCTAAACAAGGCCTTGGCTGTAATGGTTTAGTTGGGGCTGGAGTAGATTACCTCCTGAGGTCCCTTCCACTCCTAATTTTCTGTGTTTCTGTGATTCTATTGCTTATTCACTTCCATAGCAATTAAACTCACTCATAGGGTGTTTTACCAAATGCCAAAGAACCATCTATAGAACATGTCAACCATCCATGTGAGAGGCTTGCTTGGTTAGCTAAGAGGAATTTGGTAAGGTCAAACAGCCAGTTTTAATCAGTTGCTATTAGACTTTGTGAAAAGACAAGAGAAAATTTAGTTCTCTAATGATCTGGTGCTTCTCTAATGAGCTGGTACAGTAAGGTGGGAATCATGACGGCTTAATAAACCATGAGCTTGGTTTATGTCGCAATCTTTGAACACCCATTTCCTCCGATGCCTGCAACACAGTTGCACCTAAGTAGTGCAGCTGTGATCAGTGAAGTTGATAATTACTTGACTACTGAGCCTACTGAATTATATATATTAATTCAGTCAACTTCCCCTAATTTGGGACTGTAGAAGTGCTCACACCTATTTACTCACAAACAAAACTGCTGACAAACATTACTGGGATCCCCAAACTCTACTGAAAATAAACAATTCATTTTGATATGCACGTATGCAAACCTAATCTGCCATCTCATTGTAATGCCAATGCATCCCCTTCTTTGTGTGCTCCATGCATAACAATGCTGTGTTTACTATTCTATGCCAGAGGCCTTGCTTCAGGTAGCAGTAAGCAGCCTTTGATTTGTGATGGCAAGGCTGACACTACCAGTGGTTATTGAATGATTTCTTAGAATTACACTGAGACTGAATTAATGGTATCCTAGATCACTCACACAGTGACCGCACACACAGAAGTGCTCCTGTTCCATTGGCACTAGACTATATCTTTCTAAGGGAAAATTACAGGCCTGTAGGGTAGAAAGTATATGGCACATCTGTTTGAAAATACTATCAGGAAATGGGCAAAAACAGAATCATAGGTCTGTTCTGCCCAGGCCAGAACCCTGGTGCTATAGATAAGGTACAAGTCCGCTCCCCGTTGTGAAATCTGATGGACGTGTATTTTCCAAACCAAATGCCAGTCAGGTTTATGGACCTGTCTCAATCTGTTATACTTTCACTCAGTGGATATGATTTGTAATTGCATTCCACAGAAAATAAAAAGCACAAATGCAAGACTTGATTCCGCATTTTCCAATATGAAGGAATTTTGAAAAATGGGGACAGGTTCTGCTGAAGTTTCCATGACGTTTTACTGTGTTTGGCAACATTGTTAAAATTTCAGCGAAAGGGTGGGGCTGTTTTTTGCAATTTTTCCTCTCCTATTATGTTCCCAACTCCAACCAATATGTTATCACTAACCAATTGTCCATCATGAACAATGGATTTCAAAGGAGTGTTTACATGGCCAGCCCTGAAGGGTAGCCCTGCCCCTGCCCATTCTGTTGCCCCTCACTACCAAGCCACAGCCCCTCCAGCCCTGCTGCTGGCCTTCACTCCGAACCCACTGACCCCAGCCCTGCCATTGCTTTTCACTCATCAAACTGCAGTACCCTGCTCCCCTGGGCCCTGATGGTGCCCCTCACTCCTGACCTGCAGCCTCCCCACCCCCCCATCCCTGCTGGTGCCCCTCACTTCTGACCCAGAGCCCCCTGGTGCTGCCAGTGCCTCCCGCATGCCCAACCCACAGTCCCCTGTCCCCTCCCTGGTGCCCCTCACTCCTGACGCCCAGCCTCCTGCCCCACCGACCCTGCCGAAGGGGCCCCAGGTGACAGGCCGGAGCACAGTGGCTCCAATACTAAACTTTGTATTAAGAAGTGGCAATGAGCTGATTCATACCCAGAGATAAATCCAAATACTCTGTGACACCTACTTGGGCCCAAATAACTTTGCACATTCTCCCCTTCAAGGGCCCAGCACAACAATGCCAGAACAAACTAAAAATGGTCAGCAGGCAGCATGCCCGACCCCAGTCTGGGCTGGAAGGAAGAGAAGGGGAAGTTGTGGCCCCCCCACCCCCGGCCTGGGATGGGGCTGCCGCACCACATCAGGAAGCCTGGCCACAGCCCCCTCCCTCCCCTTCCCCCTTCCCCACTTGCTCCTTCCAACTTCTCATGGCTGCTCTGCGAGGAGAGCACAGGCACCGGCTCCTGTGCTGCTGGCCCAGCCACGGAGTTCCCCACTACCCACCAAGCCCTCACCTCACCGCTTTCTCCTGCTGGAGAACAGGCAACCCTCCCCCCTGCCCTGTTGCAGCCCCCGCTCCCTCTGCCTTGACCAAATGTCCGGGATTTTGCTGTGCACTGGGTGTACAAGTAGAGGGAGATGATCAGAGGCAGTAGAGACCACTGCATGGGTCTGTACCTCCGCAGCTGCAGGGAGGCACATGTGTGCTCCCTGCTGCTTCAGATCGCCCCCCCCTGCTCCCACTGGCGGAGCAAAGGAATGTCCTGAACATTTGGTCAGATTTAAAAAAACCCTGCCCCGACTGCAATCAGAGGGCTTAAAAAAGATGACACAGACATATGGTAACTCTGTCTTGGCAGCACATGTGCACTTGATCAAAAGCATTATGGAGAGACAGACAGACAGACAAAACCCTTTATTATTCTAACATAATAAGAGTCTTAGTCTGTCTGTCTGTCCATAATGCTCCAGGCCAACTGCGTATGTGCCACCGATAGGGCAGGCAGCGGTTGGCTGGCCTGGGCACGGACACTGCCAGGCACATCATGGGGGAGCTGGGGGAGGGGGGGCACATGCCTCCCTTTGGCTCCCCCACACCGTGCCCCTGGGTTCTGATTGCCCATGACCTGGCCCAGCTGGGGGCCCTGTTCACGGTGACTGCTGACAAACAATCAGTGCCTGGCAGCTCCTCCAGAGGCATGGTGCGGGGGAGCCAAGTGGGGAGCCCATGGCTTCCCGGTCTGTGCCTGGCGCAAGGGTGGGCCGCAGCTGTGGGCTGTGCTCAGCCTCTGCTCCCTGCCTCACTGCTGCTGCTTTGATATCAGTGCGGTGCGGCACCATGTACCTCGCTGCCCGGCGGTGGGACTCACATGGCATCACGCCATGCTGCTGTCAAAAGCAGCAGCAGCGAGGCAGGGAGCAGAGGCCAAGCGCCGCCCACAGCTGCTGCCCACCCTTGCCCCATACACAGATTGGGGGGCCACAACCCCCCCCTCTTGGCTCCCCACACCGTGCCCCTGGACAAGCTGCTGGGCTCTGATTTCCTCACACCCCCGCCCAGCCGGGGCCCCAGTCACCATGAATGGGGGCCCAGCTGGGCCGGGTCATGGGACAACTGGAGCCCTGTGGCTCCTCCAGAGATGTAGGGGGATGGGTGGATGTGTCATTTTCAACCTGGAGGGATGTGGGCAGTGGGGTTCCGCAGGGCTCGGTCCTCGGGCCCGCACTGTTCAACGTCTTCATCAGTGACTTGGACAAGGGGGTAAAAAGCACCCTGTTCAAATTTGCTGAAGACACTAAGATGTGGGTGGAAGTGGGCACACTAGAAGGAAGCAACAGGCTACGATCGGACCTAGACAGGTAACAGGGGTGGGCGGATGAGAATAGGATGGGATTCAACACCGACAAGTGCAAAGTGATGCACCTGGGGAGGAACAACCGGCTCCATACCTACAGGTTGGGGAACTCCCTTCTCGTCAGTACAGAGGCAGAAAAGGATCTTGGAGTCATCATTGACTCCAAGATGAACATGGGCCGGCGGTGTGGGGAGGCAGTCAGGAAGGCCAGCTGTACCTTGTCATGCATCCACAGATGCATCTCGAGCAGGTCCAAGGAGGTGATCCTCCCCCTCTACGTGGCACTGGTCAGGCCACAGCGGGAGTACTGTGTCCAGTTCTGGGCGCTGCACTTCAGGAGGGATGTGGACAACATGGAGAGGGTCCAGAGGAGGGCCACTCTCATGATCAGGGGGCAGCAGGGCAGGCCCTACGAGGAGAGGCTGCAGGACCTGAACCTGTTCAGCCTCCAACAGAGAAGGCTGAGGGGGGATCTAGTGGCCTGTTATAAACTAGTCAGGGGGGATCAGCAGGCATTGGGGGAGTC
>NW_017729029.1:40614623-40616174 GCF_001723915.1 Gavialis gangeticus
ACCTTGCTGGGGTCGTTTGACCCCAGTACTCTTTCCTGCCATGGCAGAGGGTCGGACTAGATGATCTACTCAGGTCCCTTCCGACCCTAGAAACTATGAAACTATCTGTCCCCACCAGCCTGTCATTCTTGACAGGCAATTTGCTAGTATTAGAATAATGACATGCCTAATTCTTTCACTCTGTGATTTGTCCTGGTCAATGAACCTAACTCCATTTGGGAAACAGACTGTGGGAACATCTACACTGCAAACTGTAGTGCGGTGTAGACATAGCTTAGCTGGCTTTAAACCAGCTGGCCTGGGTATGGGAAGCAGTCTAGCCACAGCAGCTGGCCTGGGCATGGGTTAATTTACCCTGCTGAGAAGCAGCTGAGTAAAATGCTCTCTCTTTATATCAATATAAACCACTATTATAAATAAGCAACATAAACCACTGGCTAGATTAAAGCATTTAATAGACAGGAGTTGAGCAAGGCACTCAGAGTCAGGAGTCCTTGATTTTATCTCTAGTTCTGTCAGGAAACTTGTCCCTAGCCTTGGGAAATACAGTTCCCGGCTGTGTGGGTGTCTACACTGCAGTCTGAGGGGTGACTGCAGCTCCTGTAGGCCAGCTTTAGTTTAGGCAGCTGGGGTACTGTAGCCTGGGAGATGGAGCACCTCAGACTTCAGTGAGGGTTGAGTTGGTCATCAAAGCAGCTGAGGGTCTGGCCAGGCTGTCTCAGAAGCATACAAAATGAGGGTTGGAGGGGCCTCAGAAGTCCTCGGGGGTGCTCTACTGCAGCCTCCTGCCCAAAGCAGGACCATCCCCCTCGACATCATGCCAGCCAAGGCTTTGTCCACCTGGGCCTTAAAAACTGCCGAGGCTGGAGATTCCCCCACGGCTCTGCGTAGCCTGTTCCATGTTTCACTGCCCACACCCGGCTCCCATGCGTGGGCCGGGGGCAGCTCTCCGTGCCTTGGTCACTGCCCACCCGGCTTCTGGCAGAGCTTTGAGCTGGGCCTGGGCCTGGCAGGGCTGGGGCGCCGCACCCACACGCTGGAGGAGGCCGGGACGGCGGCCGAGGCAGGGGCAGAGACACCGCAACGGAGCCCCCGGGGCGGGTGTGTTGCACCCTGCGCCGCATGCGTGGCGGAGCAGGGCCGCCCGATCTACCTCCGCCGGGCCAGGGGGCTCTCCAGGGTGCGGCAGGGCAAGGCCTGGGGGTCGCGCCTGGAGCTCAGCCCTCGCGCTGCTGCGGGCGATCACGGCCGGGGAAGACACGGCCAGGCCCGCCCCGTGTGCCGGCCGGCCGGGGGGGCGAGCACCAGCAGAGGGCAAGACAGCACGCCCCGGCCCCGGCCCCGCTCGCCCGCTGTAGAGGCGGCAGTTCTCGCAAGCCGCTGGCAGGGAGGCAGCCGCGTGTCGTAAGACGGGAGGGAGGCGGCGGAGGAGGGCGGGCTCTGGCTGCCCGCGATAAAAGGCACGAGCGGGGCCGGGCGCCTGAGAGGGGGAGCGAGCGCAGCGCGGGCCGGGCTGGGCCGGGGGAGCGCGCAGGTAACCGCCGCCTCCCG
>NW_017729029.1:40616381-40625535 GCF_001723915.1 Gavialis gangeticus
GGGCCGCGGCCGGCCGCCAACTTCACGCGGCCGCCCGGGCTGAAGTTGCGCCCGGCCCGGCCTGGAGGGCCGCCGCTGGCGGAGCCCTGCTCCCAGCCCCAGGCCTGGGGAAGGAGAGGGGCGCGGGGTGGGTGCCGGACCTGGCAAATGCTTCCACTGCCCAAATCGTTCCGGGGCTCCCGCCCTCCAGGGGCTCGGAAACGCCCTTCACAGCACTGAGGAAACGGCCCTTGTGGAGGGCGGCTTGTAGCTCCAGGGGTTGTCCTGTCAGGGCAGCAGAGTGGGGGGGGGCACTCTGTGGATTTCAGACTTTGAGCCCTCTCTTGGTTTTCTGGAGCTTGATCCGAAGTAGCGGGGAGGGGACCACTCACACCACTGCTCCTTGGCTGGTGCATTGGCATCTGAGCTAAGAGTTGCTTTCTGCCAGCTGAGCACAGCTGAGAAAGTCTTCCCGTGTCTTCAGCCAGCTTCAGAGAGCCTCTGTGCAGCCATCAGCAAAGTGACAGTCGGCAGGTTCCATGTTTCGGGGCAAGCTGTGCTCAGCATCACAAAAAGGGCGAGTACAGTGCAGCCCCATAACCCTTGGTGCTGTTGTGCTGTCCTTACATTAGGTTGGGAGAAGACCGTGGCTCCAAAAGCCTCCAGCTGCCATAACAAATGTGCTGCCTTCATAAGCAAGCAGTGCATTTAGTTTGTGTCATCACCGGTAGCCCAGCTGCACAGTGGAAAGAAAACCAGCTGTGCTCCTTCTGCCTCTGCCATTGCCTGACATAAGTGGCCTGGAACTGAAGCTTGGCTCACAGCGCTTTCTTTGGGGGAGTTCAAGGCACGTAGCTGTGTTGCCTCCACGGGGCTAATGGCACTCACAGTTTGTGCATGGCAGGAAAGAGCTGATGTGACTCAAAGCCACACAAGCAGTAGGTCTAGGAAGTGAGAAGCTGGTGGTTGCATGATTACCGTTTTCACAGTAGGTGTGCATTGTTCCAGCACAGGCTTGTGCCAGGTGGAGAGCAGGCAATGGCTGTGTTCTGATCTCTGTCTGAGCGGGGGGGGAATCAGACTTTTAAAAACTTTTGCTGTGTCTGTTAGAAATAGAAAACAGTGTGGAGGAAGCCAGCAGCTCAATTCAGAATCCTAGGCCAGAGCCCCCCCTCACTGCAGTTGGTTTTGGGCCATTGCAAAGAGACCTGTCTGTTGCATTATTATCTTTGACGTGACTGGTATTCAGATAGCAGAATGGGCCTCTGGGGAATGCACCCAGTGTAGGGTAACTAACTGTGAGTGGTGTAAGGTTGCTGTAACAGTGCTATGCAGTACTCTCACAGAAGCGCTCCTGTGCTCTCAAAGCCCCAGTGCGAAGGGGTGCGAGTGACACCTAAAGGAAGGGAAGTTACTCGAGTGCTTTTTTGTGTAACCTTTTTTGACTAACAGAATGGTCCCTGGGGACATGGACAATCAAATATAAATTAGAGTGTCTTCAAGGCTGATTTTAACTGACACCAAGCAGAGCCCAAAGCCAATCCTAAAATACAGATTTATAACTTCCTATCTTTGCCCCTTCTTCCTCCTCACAAGTTCCTTCAGCAAAGATAGTTCAGCCAAAACTGATCATCATATTTCATATCTACTGGTAATATTTGGATTTCAAACAGCCAAAGCTCCAGGTTCTTCAGAAGCTGGATTTGGTGATATGACATTTCTAAAAGCTATTTACAGTTTGACTGTAGAAAGCACACTGTAAAGCTTCACTTTGTGCTGGAAATAAGAGTTTATTTAAATATAGTGTTAACATCAGACTCGGTGGTGGTTGATGGTCCATCACCGTCAGTGGAATTGTGCCTTCTTCCACTTGTTTCAAGTTTTGTCCAGGGCATCTCCATCAGATCTTTTCTGGGCCCGTAAACAGAATGAGGATTCCCGAGGGATTTGTCATTTCTGTGTGTTAGGAACTTAACATCACAGTTGTACTGCCTGGAATAAACCTCCATAGAAGCATCCAGTTTCAGGGCAGAAGTTTACTCTGGGGTTACGTGAAAAGTTACCCCATGTGGGTGTTCTCGTGTGAGTATCCTTTGACGAGGGTAAAATACTCCTCAGTGAGCTGCTCCTATCCACTGTCAGACAACATACAAGGCAAGACAAGTCACTAGTCAGATCAAGTAGGTGACAGTTTCTATGTTGTTTAAAAACAATACAGAATAAATTGACGTCAGCAAAAACTCTCTCATTGAACTCTCAGCCCACAGAATAAACTGAAAATGCTCACTTGGGCAAAAGCCTGAGGAAACAGACGGGTGTTAGAACGTTCCCTGAAGGTCAAATGTGACATCTGTCATCATGGCTGGGGAGCCAGTTTTAGAGGCATGGGTTCCCCAGCACTGTTTGCCACTGAGATGCTATGATTGAGGAACAATAGCAAATTGCACAGCTGACTTCAAGTATCTCAGAGACGGGTAGGCTCTGAGGTAGGCAGTGCACCAGGTAACCTTAACTGATCCCTTCTGAAAATCACTCGGATGAGAAGGGCTGCAAGATCCAGCTGCATAAAGGGTTTTAGAGAGGAGCACTGTGTTGTGTTGCCTGGTGTATTTAACATCATTGTGGGCTGTTGCTTGCTTTTGCAGTTGAGAAGGAGACAGTGCCTCATCATGGCCTTGGCGGACAATGCAAGCTGTGCCAAACCCAGCGAGGAGTTCCCTTTCCCAGAGATCGTGGAGCTCAATGTGGGCGGACAGGTGTACATCACTCGCCACCCCACACTGGTCAGTGTGCCCGGGTCACTGCTCTGGGAAATGTTCACCCAGAAGAATATCCGTTCCTTGGCCCGGGACAGCAAGGGTCGGTTCTTCGTGGACCGAGATGGTTTTCTCTTCCGCTACATCTTGGATTACATGCGAGACCAGCAGCTGGTGCTGCCTGACCACTTCCCAGAGAGGAGTCGCCTGCAGCGGGAAGCTGAGTACTTCAAGCTGCCGGAGCTTGTCAAGATGTTGGCCCCAAAACTCAGCAAGCAGAACTCCATTGGGGATGACCCATGCCAAAGTGACCCGGAGGAGCTGTCGCCCAATGCTGACACTGCCCGCAATCTGGCCTCTGCCAGTGCTGCCCTGGCCAGTGCCGGAACTGGCACCCCTGGGGGCTCTGTCACCGCCAGTGGGGGTGGTGCAGGCCCGGATATCCGCAGATCAGGCTTCATCACCATCGGCTATCGGGGCTCCTACACCCTCGGCAGGGACAGCCAAACGGATGCCAAGTTCCGCAGGGTGGCAAGGATCATGGTGTGTGGCAAGACCTCGCTAGCCAAGGAAGTCTTTGGGGACACCTTGAATGAAAGCAGGGACCCTGACAGACCCCCAGAGAGGTACACCTCCAGGTACTACCTCAAATTCACCTTCCTGGAGCAAGCCTTTGACAAACTGGCTGATGCTGGCTTCCACATGGTGGCATGCAACTCTACAGGCACCTGCGCCTTTGCCCATGACCAGACAGATGACAAGATCTGGACCTCTTACACCGAATATGTTTTCTACCGTGAGTGACACTTACCAAAAAAACAAACCAAATGCAAACTCCCCACCCCCTTCCTGTGCCGGCTGTTTTCCTTAGAACATAGACATCCGACCCTTGAACCTCAATATTACTTTTTCCTGTTCCCTTTACATTTTGTTTTTCCACGTTGAACCCTCTCCGACTCCCTCTTGTACCAGTTGCTGAACACCAACCTCCCCTCTCTCCAACTTCCAGCAGTAGCCAACTGTAGCTCCCAGCCCTCCTTGGATTTGTGGACTTGGACATTTGTAGATTTGTGGGGGGAGGGAGGGGAACAAATGTGTTCATACTGGGGACAAACTGGTTGGGATTTTTACAGCCGGAAAAGCAAAGAGACACCGACCTTCAGCCTGGTTATAATCATAATTGGAGCCAATTCCTGGCCTCATCGCTGTATCTTATCCTTTACAAATCTAAAAAATGTGCCATATACACTGTAGTTGATTTGCTGGGGAATGCAAACACGCAAGAGGGATATTGGTTTGATGTTATGGAGCAACGGGGGAGCAAAGGAAAAAGAGCCTCAGCATAGATAGGTCGCCATTAGCCTGTGTAAGCAGCTTAGTATTTTGACTGTCAGTGCTTGGAATGGTTAGAGAGAGATGCACCCCATGTTCACATCTTTGGATGCAAAACATTGCTGCTGCCCTGAGATGCCTTCTTGATTTCTGGGTTGAGGTGCAGACGCATGCTTCTGCGTATATACCCCAAGTGGGAAAAGGGCCTTGTACACAATGGGATGTGTTATAGATCTTTAGGCCAGTTTAATGTCTGTCAAATTTTTACCTTCATTTTCCCCTTACTTAGAGTAGGAAGAAGATAATTGGGCTTCAGAAGGACAGACTTTGATTGCTACAGTGAGTAGCATTCTGGTTTGACCAGAGCTATGACTTTTATTTAAAGATTTAAAATGAAATCTTAACAAAAAGAAAAAGTCTTTGCCACTTTGCTGGCAACCTCTCACTAGGTCTCTTTCTAATTGCGGCGCTCCACTGTCTGCAGGCCTGAGGCTGGCTTCTGCTTTACCATGCCTGGGTAACATGTAATAAAGGAACAAAAGAGACCTGCCTTTGTGTTAATGTGCTGACGTGAAAAGAAAAGCTGGTGCTCCTCTTCATATACTAAAAGGATGTGGAACCAGTTCTTGTCCACAGTGCAAGTAGATTAGGGCAAGAGAACCAGCCAGACACAATGCATTAGAGTATAGACCTTTCCTTTGAAAGCATTTTTACTTTCCTTTGAAGACAAATATTGGTGATGCCTGCAATTGAGAAAAGAATTTCCTCTCCATCCACTTGTCCTCCTGTCATGTTCTGACCCTGTTTTCCTCCTCCAGTGCTTGCTTTCAGACCCCCTCCTTCCCAGCTTTGCAGTTCCAGATAGGAGCTGTTAGATGATTACTAGAAATCAGTGTTCCTAAGAGCAAGAGATACCAAGCTAGTTGGGGTCTGATCCACAGCTCATGAAGGGCAAAGGGAAGTCTTCACCTGATTCACAAATGGGCTGCAGGTCAGGGCCTTATTGTGCCAGCAGCTGCCATGCAATCTTCCCCCTGAATCCTGACCTGCAGGCCCAGGATTTTGCATAACTTTGCCAAAGCATCTCTGTCCTAATGTCCTGTTACCCCACTCCTCATTCCGGACCTGGTTTTCCACATACAGTTCTGCCAGTGCCCCTCAGTTCTGCTCCACCATTGCTACTGCCTGCTTTCCAGTCACAGGCTCCTAGCAAATTGTGGCAGTTTCCCTCATTCCTGACCCACAGTCTACCACTCTATTCCTGTTCTAGTTGGCCAGTAGCAGAGATGGTCCTAGAAGCAATACACATAGCTTAGAGAGATTAAGATTATCGTATCACTTGGCTCCAAGCCAGAGATTGGGTGGTTTGGGTACAGCTGCGGGAAACCTGTACTGGTGGTTTCTCAAGAGCCTAGTGGCTTTAGTGTTCTCTTAAGGCATTATGTAGAGGAAGAACTCACTACGTTTATAACTGCTCATACCTTCCCTTCTTCAGTGATTTTTCAAAATGGGTATGTTCTACAATTTGCCACAAATCACTGTTTTTCCACACTAGAAAACTTTCACCTAGTTTTAAGTTCCTTTAAGGGGAGGGGGGAGGGTAGTAAAACCTTGAAAGGATTTGCATGTGGGAGGGAAGCATGGTGCTGACGCACTCTGAAAATCCTATGGTAATTTCCATGTTTATTTTCTTAATATTTAAACATTCTCCTAGAACACTGGCAACTAGAGCTGATTAGAATATGGAGCCAGTCCTCTGGGAAATGCCAGCATTTGAAGTCAGAGTTTGTCCTGAATTGGGATGAAGAAGCAGTCTCTTTGAATGCAGTATTGCACTCTGCAGATATATTGAAAGGGCCATATCTAAATGAAATGTGCTATTTTGATAGTGGTACATCACAGAGTATAATTTTTTTTTTATTATTAAAATGAAATGTCAAAGCAAGACCAGAACTCAGACCACTTTCATTTCAGTGTTGAATTGTTTCAAAGCTTGTCAAATGTCATTACAATTGATGCTTTCTGCAAAATACATTGTAAATGTGCCAGCACCAGCAGTGGTGCCCTCAAACATGCTGTGCTGGGCAGGCTGCTTCCCGAGCTGTGAGCAACATAGCTGTGTCTACACGGGTGGGCTAATTGGCACCATCATGCATTAGTGCTAAATTAGCTTTCTGCAAGTGCTACACACAGGCAGCTATACTGTTTTCAGTTTAGGAGGAAACCATCTGACAGCAAGGCAGTGTGCTTGAGGGCACTATGGCCAAGGCCAGAAGTGTGCCACCTAAACATGGCCTTAGATTTCAATGAAATAGATGTTCCCATGGAAAACAGATACCAGGTTTGTTCTGACCGGCATAAATGGTAATTTAAGTAGCATGATTTGGCAAAGATGCAGCTGACTAATCTAACCATCAAGAAATCCCATAAATATTTGTGCATAGGATACAGTGGGCCACTCCACAGGAGATAGGCACATTTGAAAACATCACCTGAAACTCATGTGGTTCTAGATTAATTCCTTGACCAGCCTAAGGATGTAAGAGAAAGGGATCTTTTTTATAAAAACAGTCCTTTGGAAGGGATGTCACTTTGGGAGGCAACAAATCAGAATTTGGGGGTTGGTAGGTAAAAGGAGGGGAAAATACATTCAAATGTTCTCATCCCTTCATATTCTTGGTGCATGACATCAGTGGCTGAGCAAAGGGCAAAAACTGAAAGAGTAGAGTAAATTATTAAAGTGTAATGAGAAGATCCTTTCAGTTTTAAGCATTTAAAGGAGAAACAATAGTTGAGAAGTGTTTTTGCATGCAGAATGAATGCCTTATTGGCAAGCCCCCTTTGCTTTGTGTGTCTCCATTTCTGTGCAATACTTTAAATATTTAGCTTGTAGTCTGTCCACAGTTATTAAGCCTGGACTTTGCTGTTTCAGAGGAACCTGGAAAAACTTAGCTATCTGAATATTTATACTAATGTGTTCCCATGAGCTTTCCTCCACCCTCACCTCAGCTGGGCCAGAACATATATGCGGCTGAAGCAAAATCAGGTCTGGTCACACCCCAGTAATTTCAGCCACCAGAAACTGAAGTGCTAGGAAGTCTTCACAGAAAAACAATGTTTTTACTGGACTGTGCTTCAGTAGACCCGGTCCATAGAGTCTTACTGGACAGACTGCTGCAGTCATGGTTTGATATTTAGTTTGACATCACATATTGCTTTTGGAAAAGCCTCCAGTCTTGATGTAAAGGTTTTCAGCGATGCTGAGTCCAGCACTAGGGGGGCGAGAAAATGAGAATGCCATTTCATGAAAAGGGCTGAGGCTTCAAACTCTCATTTTTCCCTGATAACAGAATACAAGCAAAATCTTTAAAAGAATGGTAAAAAAAACTGCTTTCCCCACCTCCTAAACATCTGCTTCTACTCAGACATAGCAGAAGCTTGGATGCTGGCCTCCCACTTCCCCAGGCAAGCTGCCCAGTCAGCAGGCAATTTGGTATTCTGGGGTGCATTTATAGAAGGAATTCCAGAACCTGAGAAACCTTCCAAACGAGCAGTCAGAACCAGGTTGTTTTTTTTCAGGGAAACTAAAGTGTCTTATAAAAAGTCTTCCTAGCCTCTTCCAGCCCTTTTCACCACCACCCCCTGGTAAGCTGTGGCCCTTGTGACTTAAGCATGGGCAGTCTTTTGTATTATACTGAGTTGTAGTCCTTGTTCTGCTTCTCAGTGAATATAGATCTCTTCCACCTTTGTACCTCCATTCACCCATTGGTTAAGATGAGGTCAGTGATAGCTGCTAAGGCCCTTTGGGGTCTATGGATGAAGAGAGAGGTAGTATCAATTGGTATTATTTTGACACCCATCACTTCAAATGATTCTTTGAACCGCCAGAACAGTATGCAACGCATGCAGGTATAAGTGGCCATGCAGACCTCTGCTTAACGTTGTCTCATAGATAAAAGCAAACAAGGCAAGCAGAAGCTTTGACCACTGCAGTATATTCCTCATTAGAGGGTGACCATTGGCAGACAGCAGACTCAGTAGCAAAGCCCACTGTTCACCTGCGCAGCAACAGATGGCACTCTATACAGTGTCTAAAAACCTAGGACACTCCTGACAAAAAACTTTGCCTTCAAGTGAAGGTTGCTACATTAAGTTACATAGCCACATGTAACGTCTCTCCAGATTAGAAAGCAGTAACTTCAGGATGCCTTGTTGTTTCCACGTGTTCTAGTATTTAGGTTCTATCATTTGTTTTCCTCAGCACTACATTGTTTGTTACAGCAAACTCAGTCTTCAGTTAAATATCTTTAGTGCATTGAAGATAGTCTCCAATGCAGTCATGCCTGCCTCTTAGCCTAAGGAATGAAAACATTTCAGAAGTGTCAAGGGATCACAAGAAATGCGCTAACCACTTCCCTGGGTTCCAGATCATATGGAGCTCCTTCTCCATCCAGCTCCTGCAATCATGCCACAAAGCAAAGAATGGAGCAACTAGAGCTGCTGTCTGCTATGATGTGTCAGGCTGCCGGTACATATACCCCTACATGCCCCTGCTCAGTACAGAACGGACTAACTGGATCCTGGTACAAGAACAGGTATCAGGGAGCAGCAAGGTGATCTTGCTCTTGCAGCAGACACCATTGAGCGTGATACTGGAACACTGCATCCACTGCTACTGTCCACATTTTTAAAAGGATGTGAGGAAAATTGGAGAGCCACAAAAATCATTCTAGGTCCAGCACTAGTGCCTAGCATTGAGAGATTTAAGGGGCTCAGTCTATTTAGCTTATCCAAAAAGATCAAGAGGTGATTCAATTAGTGTTTAAGTACTAAGGGCTGTTTAATCAAGCCAGCGCAGACGTAAGACCCAATGACTGGTAGCTGAAGCCAGACAATTCCTCATTTGAATTTGTGATTAACCATTGTACAAATCAGCAAGGAAGTGGTGGATTTTCTATCTTCCGAAGTCTAAAATCCAGCTTGGGGCTTTAGTCAAACTTGTTATTAGGCTCAAGACAGGAATAAATGGATGAGATTCAATGGTTACACTGGAGGTCAGTTTGGGTGATCTACTGGTCCCTTCTGGC
>NW_017729029.1:40630535-40633738 GCF_001723915.1 Gavialis gangeticus
CACCAAGGCCGAGTACAAGGGGAGAATGATATCCCAGGATTTGCTTGAGAAGCATCTATGGATGCAAGCCAGCATTTTGGTCGCTTTACTGGCTGCAGCATCGCATTGCAGGCTCATGTTCATCTTGTGGTCAGTCATGACCCCCAAGTCTCTGTCTTCCGTAGCACTAGCCAGCATAGCACTGCCTAGCCTATAAGGACGCTGCAGGTTTTTCTTCCCAAGGTGGAGAACCTTGCATTTTTTGGTGTTAAACACCATCAGGTTCTTGTCCGACCATTTGCTGAACCTGTCCAGGTCAGCCTGGATTGCTCGCCTGTCTTCTGGTGTGGATGCTTTGCCCCAAAGTTTGGTGTCATCAGTGAACTTGGCCAGTCCTCTTCTGACTCCAGTGTCCACAGCATTAATGAAGATGTTGAACAATATGGGTCCAAGAACAGAGCCTTGGGGGACCCCACTGGTCACAGGGCACCATGATGATTGACTTCTATCAATTACCACCCTCTGGGTCAGATGACAGAGCCAATTTCCCAGCCAGCGGATCGTGGTGGACCCAAGGCCACAACTGGCCAGTTTTGCCAAGAGGTGATCATGGGATACCAGATTGAAGGCTTTTTTGAAGTCAAGATATATGACATCAATCTCTTCTCCCTTGTCCAGGTGATAGGTCACCTGGTCGTAAAAGGAAATGAGATCGGTCAAGCAAGACCTACCCACAGCAAACCCATGCTGGCTATCCTTTAGGATGTTGGTGTTGGCCAGTCCATTAATGATGGCCTCTTTAATAAACTTTTCTAAGACCTTCCCAGGGATAGAAGTCAGGCTGATGGGCCTATAGTTTGCCAGATCCACTTTTCTCCCCTTCTTGAAGATAGGCACCACATTGGCCTTCTTCCAGTCTTCGGGCGCTACACCAGAGCGCCAGGAAGCCTCAAAGATCCATGCCAGAGGCTGCCATGCTATCCATTTGGCATGGGAAAGTGTTCACCCCTCATCAGGCTTTGGGTAAAGCAGCAGTCCTTGATAGAGACTATTCAGTAGAATCCTGGGAAAAGGACAAGAAATCATCTCAACCATCTGGGTGGCCAACTTAAGAGGGCTCCCTTGCCCTTAGGGATATGGACAGCCCTTTAAAGTAAGTTATAAAAGCAGGAGCAGGCCCCACTGGAGTCATTATCTTCTCACCAGTTTCACATTGCTCAGTCATGTAGGGAGATTTGAAGAATGTTAGCCTTCCCTTGCAAACCTCAGAGCACATCACAAGGTAGTAATATGTCCTCATTTTAGAAGTGGGAAGACCATGGCAGAGAGGTAAAAGGCAAATGACCAGTCAGCAGGACAGCAGACCCAGAGAACCCAGGTCTCCTGAACTGCAACCGAGTGCTCTGAAGCTGCCTTCTGGCATGCTGTGATCCCAAAATCCAGCACTCCAGCTTATAACTGCTTACTCTCAGTCCTCAGTCCTCACCTACATGGGCAGGTTTGTACCTGTCTCTAGATACAAGTCTCGTGACTGTTATGGAGGTGGGTAGGAAGGTCAAGCAATCTAGCTGCTGATGTGTCTGCTCAGGGAAAAGTCTGCTTACCACTGGCATGAAAGGTGCATATCTCATGGGGAGCAGGTACCCTGCAAGGCCAGTCATGGGATAAGAAAAGCTTCCTCTCTCCCTCTAGCTGAGTCTCAGCCCCTTAAAAGGGGAAGGTTCAAGACCTAGAAGCAATGACTTGACCAAAAGAGAGGGCATCAGACAGCTCGAGTGACCCAAGGATCTGCATTAGTCTCCTCAGAGCCAAGAGATGAAGTTTTCCTATCAGCTCCAGTAGGCAACTCCAACACAACTGGTGTCCACTTGAACAGGTTATCTGGTTGTTCCACCCATCAAAGGGCAAAGGGCTTCTATAGAGAGCTACTCCGAGATGGCCATGGCAGTGTGGAAAGGCTCCTATTGGCCAGCTTAGCTTCCATAACTCCACAGAATGTGTTCTTGTAGAACGAGCATCCTCCTGATTACAGTCCACACACGTGTAGTCCTGCCCCTTTAAAGTTCTCCTGAGCCTGCAAGAATGGTTTCAGCCTCCTCCCCACCTCAACTGAGCACAGTTATTTAGTGAATTTGCCAGGCAGTAGAAGTGCCAGGAATTTTGCTGCCTTGCTTACTCTTTGGGAAGTGCTATGACCTGGGTCACTATTATTATCCCCAAGTGCATCTTGGGATGAGGGTCAGAGGGGAAGCAAGCTGCCTAAGGGCACACAAGTCCATCGACCATCTCACGGTCTCATGGCTGGGGAACTGGCTCCGGGGTCGGACCCAGAGGGTACTAGTTGATGGGAACAAATCAGTGTGGTGCAAGGTTACCAGTGGAGTCCCCCAGGGCCCAGTACTTGGGCTGGTACTCTTTAATATCTTCATGAATGACCTGGATTTGGGGCATCAGATGCAGACTTGCAAAATCTGCAGGTGACACTAAACTATGGGGAAAGGCAGTCACACTGGAGGACAGGCTGAGGATACAGGCCGACCTGGACACACTTGTAAAGTGGGGAGACCAAAACCTGATGGCATTCAACGTACAGAAATGCAGGGTACTCCACCTTGGAAAAAAAAAAACAGCATCATACTTATAGGCTCAATGGTGCTATGCTCGCTAGCACTGTAACCGAAAGGGACTTGGGGGTCTTGACTGACCACAAGATGAACATGAGCCCCCAACACAATGCTGTGGCCAGCAGACCAAACTAAATTCTGGCATGCATCTACTGATGCATCTCGAGCAAAACCAAGGACATCATCCATCTGCTTTACCTGGCCTTAGTGAGGCCGCAGCTGGAGTACTGCATCCAGTTTTGGGTCCCCCACTTCAGGAGAGACGTGGATAAGGTCAAGAGAGTCCAAAGGAGAGCCACCCCTATGATCAAAGGCCAAGAGAGCAAGCCTTATGAGGTGAGGCTGAGGGACATGGGACTCTTCAGCCTGGCGAAGAGAAGGCTCAGGGGGCACTTGGTGGCTGCCTGTAAGTATATAAGGGGGGTGCATCAGGATCTGGGAGAACAGTTGTTCACCAGGGCTCCCCAAGGGATAACTAGGTCTAACAGCCACAAACTTCTAAAAAGCTGATTCAGACTCGATATAAGGAAAAACTTATTTACAGTCCAAGTGTCCAAGATCTGGAACAGACTCCCCCCAGAGGTGGTGCAAGCACCTGCT
>NW_017729029.1:40634736-40637402 GCF_001723915.1 Gavialis gangeticus
CAAGCCTTACGAGGTGAGGCTGAGGGACATGGGACTCTTCAGCCTGGCGAAGAGAAGGCTCAGGGGGCACTTGGTGGCTGCCTGTAAGTATATAAGGGGGGTGCATCAGGATCTGGGAGAACAGTTGTTCACCAGGGCTCCCCAAGGGATAACTAGGTCTAACAGCCACAAACTTCTAAAAAGCTGATTCAGACTCGATATAAGGAAAAACTTATTTACAGTCCAAGTGTCCAAGATCTGGAACAGACTCCCCCCAGAGGTGGTGCAAGCACCTGCTCTGGACTCATTCAAAAGGCATTTGGATCTTTATCTTGCTGGAATCATCTGACCCCTACAGACTTCCTGCTTCTGGCAGGGTGGCTGGACTTAATGATCTCACGAGGTCCCTTCCAGCCCCAAATGTCTATGAAATGTATGAAGTCAGTAGCAGAGCCAAGATTGAGCAAAAACCTAATCCCATGACAGGATTCTGTTTGGTTTCAGTGGGATAAGACTTTACATTGATCTGAGCAGACAGTGGAGTAAACAGCAGTGAAAGATCTTTCCTTGTTTCCCCGCTTTGCCCCAGTAGAAGTGGGGTGGCCATGGCAGGGCTGTGTACAGCCTACCTCTCCAGTTGCTGTGACTGCATATACCCTTTCCTGGCCATGGACAAATACAACAAGGGTCCAGTCATTGGAGCCATTTGCATCTCGCTCTAGTCTAGAAATGACGTACACAAATAGAAAGATGAATACAATATACTGCTGGCCCTGAGGCTCCAGGCTACTGCAGGTTTAGAAGACAGATGAGTAACAAGGCTGAAAGGTATTTAAGATGGAAGAGATCTTTTCTTGTGAAAGGTTAAGGAGGAAGCATGTTTGGTAACTGGTATAGTATAACTAAAACATACAGGACTCTGCCACCTAGCTTGTTTGCTCTGGGGACCTCGCCACATGGAGGGGACGGCTTTGGCAAGATGGGAGGGAGAATGGAATCAACTAACCTGAGCCAAACTAAGTTAGACACCAAGTGATCCATGAAAGGCACACAGGACTGGCCAGGAATCTGACTGCAATATTTCATGTTCTTAAGGTAAAAAAAAGCACTGTAAAGAAATTTGGGAAGGCAGATGAGATACTGGTTTCAATTATGAGACTCCCTCCAGGTCTCATTCTCTCTCCCAGTCCTCCAGCTGTGGGAGTGCAGCTGAGCATTGTTCCACAGACTCTCTCCTATTTTAGTTCTTGGCCTCTAGCCAGCTCACATGCCTTTTTGTCTCAAGGGAGCGGGGTGGGGGAGCTGAGGCCAGCACCCTCTGTCCAGTCCTCGGGGCGGCTTCAGAGTCATGGCAGCGCTTGCCTACGCGTGGAGCACTCTGGCTGTTTCCATCAGCCAGTCAGAGCACAAATAAAGCGTTAGGGACAGACAGACTTAGGCTTTTATATTATTAGAATTTTGCTGAATACACACCGCTCTTTGCTAATGAGTGTCAGAGAAACTCAATTCTAACTGCAGACAACAGCATAAGAGTTTGGTTTTCTTATGGAAACCCAAATTGTGCATTTGACTCAGGTGGCAAGAAGGGCATTATTCCCCTCCTCCTTTCCAACCCACTTCCCATCAGTCTAGAAACCTTATTTAAGTCTGATTGAGCCTCCTGTTTCTGGCTAATGGAATAATAAAGCTGGTTTTGGTATAATAAGTGGAGTGAGTTCTGTGGTCTCATGCTAAACCTAGCTGCATGTCCGAACAATTACATTTTGGAGCAATTGCCAATAGGGAGGTTCTGAAAAGCACTTCATCAGATTTAGGAGCTAAGGCCATTGGTTTTCAGTGGCACATGGAATCCCATATTTTGGAAAACTTCCCCTTGTCTGATGTTAGTCCGGCCCAGGGCAAGACACAAATTCCAAGCTGCAGAATCCAGAGGAACATCAGCAGAGCCACTGAGGGGCAACAGAAATATTAGGAGAAGCTTGCACAGCCTCTTTATGGCATTGCTACCTTCAACTAGGGCATCTGTATCCTCCCTTACCCAGGCACTTTCAGGAGGACTGAAAACAGGGAATAGGTAGATTTCCTGATTTTCCCCTACCCTCCAAGGGAAAGGCATGACTAGAGGGACATTCTCCTCATGGCTGTTCAGTGTTCCTCTCAGCAGAGGAATTTCCTGAGCCAACCAGACAAAATAACATTAGTCAAAAGGGCTGTATACACTGTAGGCTCAGTCTCAAAGTCAAGTCAAATGGAAGTCAAGATTTTCAGAAGTGACTCATAATTCTGGAAGCCTCCAATTTTAATGCATTTGGTTTGATGTGCCTGTAGGAGCCAAAGTTGCAACCAGTGGCTGCTCAGTACTTAGCAGGGTAGGAAGAAGCAATTAGCAAGCAGAGTCCCCAAGTCGCTAGTCGTTTTCTTTAAACTATTCGACACTTACACCCTGTATTCAGAGAAATCACATGAGCACCTGGATGTTCCCCAACCTATAGGTTGGGGAACTCCCCTCTTGTCAGCACGGAGGTGGAAAAGGATCTTGGAGTCATCATTGACTCCAAGATGAACATGGGTCGGCAGTGTGGGGAGGCAGTTAGGAAGGCCAACCGTACCTTGTCATGCATCCACAGATGCATTTCAAGCAGGTCAAAAGAGGTGATCCTCCCCCTCTATGCGGCACTGGTCAGGCC
>NW_017729029.1:40637579-40643615 GCF_001723915.1 Gavialis gangeticus
CTGAGCACTGCCAGGAATGACCAGGAATAACGGTCACAAGCTGGCAGAGGCTAGGTTTGGGTTAGACATCAGGAGGCGCTATTTCACGGTCAGGGCGGCTAGGATCTGGAACCAGCTTCCAAGAGAAGTGGTGCAGGCTCCTACCCTGGGGGTTTTTAAGAGGAGGTTAGATGAACACTTTGCTGGGGTCGTTTGACCCCAGTACTCTTTCCTGCCATGGCAGGGGGTCGGACTAGATGATCTGCTCAGGTCCCTTCTGACCCTAGAAACTATGAAACTATGAAACTATGTACCAAACATCCTGTATGGGCAGGGACTGGTTAGTAAGCTGAGTTGTAGGACTGAGCATGCAATGTGGCTACAGATAGAAGTTTGTACTGTAGCCTTCCTGGGTTTACCTCAAGATCAAATCCCACACAAGGACAAATCAAGCTTTTGTCTAAATCCATGATAGGACCCTGATGTCCAGAGATGCTAGGTGTTCTCATTTCTAGTTGCAGTCATAGGGTTTGTGCATCCACCCTCTCTGAATAACACAGGCACTGACATTTGTTGGCTTGAGGCCCAGGGAATACTCCCACTTAGAGACAGAAGGGGGGGTTATTATTTGGGGGGAATCAAGGGGCAGTGAGACAGATACAATATTACTCCCATCTTATTTGTCCATGGTTATAGGGCAACTCTTTAGCTAATGTAAATGAAGCTATACAGATTTACACCAGTAAGGATCTGGACCAAGAGCTTTAAAATAGGGGAAGTTTTTTTAACTGTGAAAGTAACCACATTCAAAACTGTACATTTTGCTACAGCTCCCATCAGCTGTGCCCCTTAAATGATCCCTTCCATATTTATAGCCCAGCCTAGCAGTAGCTGATCAAGCAGCTGAGAAAGAAAAAATATCAAGCTGTAAGTTCAGTAAGTTTTAAAATGATTAATGTTTCATAAGAGAATTCTGGAGCAAAGGAATTTCTTAACCCAGAGTTGTTTTCTAGCTGGTTCTGGCTATATGCATCTTGAAGATACCTTTCACCTCCATTTTATATTGATCAAAGACACAGTCATTTCTTTACAAGCTGTCTCAGCAACATCAAAAGGGATGCTGTGGGTGTGTGACTCTGTGGCCTATAAGGTTAGACTTTAACTGTCCCCATATTACCTTGGTAGAGCATCTGCTGCAGGAGAAGGCATTTCAGAAAGATCAAATGAACACACTAATGATCAGTGCATCAACCAGGGATCAGATTTAAGGCAAGCCTCAAGCTCCACTTCCACCCATGCAATTTGCCAAAGGGAGACCCCTGCCTCTCACATTATACCCTGCAGAAGTTTCTGGTTCTCTTTTGATGGAGCTGCATATGCCCATCAGCTGTTCTGTGCTCTGTGGCTTGATTGGAGAAAACAACTGGCCAACCATTTAGTAAGCAAGTGCAATGGCAGTTAGAGAAGTCAAAAGGCAGGGCAGATACACAGCTTTGTAGACTAACAAAATTAGATATATAGAGAGAACATAAGCTTTGATGAACCCATGTTAACTTAATCAGATGCTGTGAAAGGACCATCAGAAAGCAAAGTACAAGAAGGAAAAAGAAATTAGAATAGAAAAGACAAGAGTGTGGGAGACAGAGAGATGGGTGGGGGGCAGTGCTAGAAGAGAAAAGCAAAGGAGCAGCGAACCTGTACGATCAAAGCGGGGCACAAAAGCTAATCTAGGTGATGAGATACTTAACACAGTCCAGTCTCTGGATCACTTCTTGTTCTGCAGTTTCCCATTCAAACTTTTTAAAAATGTTGTTGCCTGAAAACAGCAATCTTGAGGTCAGTGATGGAGTGTCCAGGGAGGTTGAAGTGTTCTGCCACAGGTTTTTGTATCATTTTGCAATTGATGTCAGGCCAGTGTTCATTCATTCTTATACATAAAGATCGCCCTGCCTGTCTGATGTCAGAACACAGACTAATAAGTTTCTATGAGCAAGACTTGTTTCATTTAGTTTAGGGAAGAAAAGCAGGAAGAACCAAAATAAAATCTGTATGAGAGAGCAGAGTTTGCATCTCTTTTCTGGTGGAGAAATGCAGAATAATATTGCTGCTGACCTTTGCGTGTTAAATGAGTTTTCAGAAATTTCGAAACCCTGGAGAACACAAAGCAGTTCCACAGCTACGGGCACTACACTGAGCAGATATCTCCTGTGGGAAAAATATTCCTTAGAAAAGAGTAATGTAGAAATTTCAGATATAGTAACACAACCCCCACACAAAGTACTCTTTCACAGCCATGGCAGTATGAGAACTTTGCTCCTTATGTAGGCTGGGACTGTAAAACTGGGCATCCAGAGCTCTTAAGAGCCTTCAAATCTCAGCCACAGCACTGCAGACAGAATGCTTCATAACTATAAGGGAGAATGAGGAGCCTGCACTATAGATCGGCAAATACAGGATTATTGTTTGGCATACGTTGTGACAGAAATTCACTGTGAAGGCACTGAGTCTGGAGTAGCAGACATGGCTGGTATGTTCCATACCTGTTTTTTGCTCTGTGGTCTTAAGAGTTCTGCCTTTCCCTAGAGATGAGACATTCAGATCCTGGTTCAGACCCATTTGGAGTCCTTGGACACATCTAATCATTCTTCTGGTGGGAGACTGGTTGTGTACCTGTCTCTAGTCCCCACAAAGCACTGTCTATCAACTGAAGGAAGTAGTGTTGCTGCTGCAGTGAGAGTAGATCTCTGAACCCTCTGGATCTTTCAGTCTCTTTCCTGCAGGGAATGGGTCACTCCAGAGGAGCTAGTCTGACCAGCCCACACAGGTACCAAGACCAAGTTACTAAATTGTTTCCTGCTGTACCATGAACTCAGCTGTACCATGAACTCAGCTCCGAAGAGTTTTCTGCATGACTTGGGTCCTACCTGCCTCAAACACAGGAGGTTCCCTTTGCTAACTGGACCTAATAATTACCTCCTGCAGCTCTGTGTTGTAAATGTCCTCAGACAGCTTGGAACAGTGAGTGCCATTTCATAAGCCACGTTTCATGCTTTCATTCAGTCATGAAGTGTCACGGTTAGAGCCCATCAGTGTCTGCTGTCTAGAATTAGACACATTCTTGTTCCCATTGCATGCAAACGCACACATAAGGACACAGAAATGATTCCAGGGCTGTGCCACCTTCTTGCCTACCAGCGAGTACACTACAATATACACAAATGCACTGGCACATACGGGCCAGATTCTTTTCTACTTATAAGACACACAAGTGGATTTAGACACCAAAGTGTGATTCTATTTTACCTTGCTTTCATTCTTGAAAATGGGTAAGTCCCCTTCTGTAAGGAGGCCAGATCAGAGCTCTGGGCCCAGGCAGTTCCAATCAGGGAATCAGGACACCCCATCTCCTGAGATTAGTAGAGAACAAGCACCACCAGTAGCAAGCCTGGATCAGTGTCCAGGGCCCAGCTGGTCCTAGTGGGGCAATCACTGTCCAGTCCCTGAGGCCACACGCAACAGGCCCCACCTGCTCCAGCCTTAAAGGCTAGGCCCAGCCTACAGTACTCTGTCTGGGCAAAGACTTGGGGCCTTTTCACATGTGCTCTGGGAATGGGTGGGGGGCACTTTAATTAGAGTGACTCCAAGAGCTGCTCCAATTAAAGTACCCAGAGCATCTTATATATCAGCATCCCCATACTTCAAAATGGAGGTGTTTTATTTAAAGCTTGTCAAACAAGGTTTAGATAAAATGTCCCTGCCACCATTCTGATGTGCGGGGACACTGATATGCAAGCCATGGAGGCTGACTTGGAGCATGGTGATTAATTGAGTCTGTTCCAGCACGCTGTAATTACAGCACATCGGAGCAGCCTCTGGGCTTGTGTACAGGCACCCTTAAGTACTTGCTCCTGACCCTTATATGCATCTTTGGTTCATCTACTGGATTTCTGGTTTTGATTCCTGACTCGTGGCAAATCCTGATCTTGGCTCTGGATCCTGACATATCCTGATTCTGGCTTTGGCTCCTGGTTCCATTTCTGACTTCCGGCACCTCCAGACTCCTAGCTCCCTGACAACCCAGCCCTGGCCTTCATCTGTGTATCAGATGACCATCCCCAGCTGCCCACACCCCAGCTACTAACACCTTCCTCACTGATTTTTTGTGACTCAGTCTTAAGGGTGAGATGATGGCATGTTACAAAAGTAGAGATATTAATAGATTTTTCAGGGCTTCAATAGGGTAACACAGAATAGCATTTGGTCCTTAAGTCCATATATGCACCAAATAAGTAGAATAACATCTGACACATTGTGAATGCACAGAAATACCCATAACACTGATTGCACAGTCCAAACTTCATATAAATACATTCACAGGGGCATAAATATGCACAAGCACACATGCTTTTCTGCCTCACAGCAGATAGGCGTACTGCATTCACAACCCACATTTATTGATGCACTAATCTACATAGGCATATACAAATGCCCCCATACTGTCAGCTGGAGTGTTGGGAGACAGACACGTGATTTGTATACGCAAACACAGTGATGCACATAGCAGCACACATGTCTGTACACACTGTGCTCAAAAACACATGGCTCACACACCAATTGTAAAGTAGAAACAAAAGTATATGAACACATCCATGTTTGCTCCAATATCCATCTGGACACATGTACCCACACGTACACCCTGGAAACTGAGTGTTGGTAACTCTTGTGGCTTCTTCATGAGTCTCACAATATTTGTTGGGTGATATAAAACCACTGCTGATTTTGCTAGAGTCTGATTACTTTGCAGGAGTCAGCTTTGGAGGCTTTATTATGTATCTAGCTCTCTCAGTTCTGGAGAAAAGGTGGGAACATGAAGACTGAAGGCAGTTAATATTTCAAAGAAATAAAAAGAACCCAAATATATTCTTTTTAAATTTTAGGGGTTTTAGTCTAATGCCATTATTTTGAAGTAACCTAAGTCATGATTTTTGACCATCTAAGGATATCATTATGTCACTAAGAGAGACCATAGGGCAAATGGGATGCAAGCTTGGCACAGCCTTATAGCTCTCTCTGCCATTAAACAATTGGACACACAATGGGCTTGTCTACATGTGCAAATAATCTGGGAAAAGTTTACTCCCAAGTAAACAACTCAAGAATAAACTCTCCCAGGCACACTTCTACACACGTGGGGTATGTGGAAGCAGATTTGCTGCTCCTAGCAGCAGACTGCTCCTGTCCCCATGACCTAGCAGAAGGGAGCTCCCAGCCCCTGCTCTGAGATCATGAGACCTGGGCTGAGAGATCCTTATGTCCCAGCACCAGCTCTATGGATGCAAGGCCAGTGCTAGGAGATCCTTCTCTTCCAGGCTGAAGCCCCAGGGTTGGATCTCCTAGCTCATGTTCTGTGATGGCGGGGCTTGGGCTGGGAGAGAAGAATCTCCCAGCACTGGCACTGTGACCACAGAGCTGGTGCTGGCAGATAAGGATCTCCCAGCCTGGGTCCTGCAACTGCAGGGCTTGGACTGGAAGATAAGGATCTCCCAGCCCTAGCCTCGTGATCGTGGAGCAGGAGCTCCCCGCTGCCAGGGCAGGGAGACATTGTCCTCACTGGGGTCCAGTGGTAGAACCTGCCCCGGCACCAGGCAGCTCCCAGGGGCAGGGAGCAATCTCCTGCTCCCTGCTGCCCAACTGCCTGATAGCATATTTGCTCCAGATCAGGCATATACATGTGTGCTACTGTACAGTAAGTATTCATAAATAAATTTGCTACTTGTATTCACTGTGCAGTAAGTGTCTGCTCATGTAGATGCAGAAAATTACTGTGCAGTAATTAGCTCTACTGCACAGTAAATCATCTCTTGTTGATGCAGCCACTGCCATGGTGACCAGTGCCCCCTGAGCCTAGGGGGCACCTGCAGGCGTCACCAGCAACATTGGTGTCAGAGCTGGCCAGCTTCCCCAGGCACCACCAGTGGCATCAGTGGTGGGGGTGGAGCTGGCGAGCTCCCACAGGTGCTGGTGGCATCGGTGGCGGGGCCGGAGCTGGCAAGCACT
>NW_017729029.1:40643743-40656657 GCF_001723915.1 Gavialis gangeticus
GGGGCCCGGGGGGGGGGGGGGGGGGAGCACGTGCTCCTCCGTGCCCCCTCTACATATCGTCTATGCCTACTGCCATTGAAAGAGAAGGAAATACAAACTTCCTTGTCAGAAGGAGCCAACCAGAAAGGCCATGATGCCTCAAGCTTCCAAAGCACATGTAGCTAAGGAAAAGAAAAACAACAGGAGCCACATAAGTAACAAAGATCCACTTTTAATGTCACTGACAACTTGCCACCAACAGACATTATGTGACCTTAAGGAAGTCCCATCCCAGCCCCATGCCTCAATTTCTCCGTGCTTAGCACAGAAATAATGTTTCTTAACTATAACCCCTAGTGAATGGGTCCTTGTAAACATGCTTTGAGATCTGTGCACGGTGGCTCTGCTGAAAAGCAGGGAAAAGTGGTACTACTAAGACAAAATAGCAAACCCAGCTCCCCACTCTTTGCATAGCCTTTAACCTAGTGCCAAGCCCAGCATGACAAGGAATGTAACCTATTTGTGCCCTTCTCTTCTCACCAGAGAGCACTGGGATTTAAGCATGGCAATGACATTTCTCCTGTAAGCATGCCTAAAAACAACCACAAGCGTAGCTAGTGTAATTCAGTGAAAACCACTGATCTCCATCAAGTTCTAGCACTTAATAGCAGCTGAAGATCTGGCCCCCTTTACAGAGGCTTTCACAAAACTAACTAAATAAAAATAAACAAATGATCCTAATCCCTCCCTTTTGCATCAGAACAATGGATTAGAATTCATTTAGTAAAGTATTACTTTCCATGCAATTATTGTCCTCATGCATCTATTATCCCCTTTACATTCAGGGGTTCCAGTTAATATACAGTATTAATCAACTCAAAGGATTAAAACCCATTAATGACCCTCTAGGGCTGCATCAGGCCTCCTCCTCCTCCTGCTTCCAGCTCAGAGTGAAATGAAAACAGGGGGCTCTGAGGACTGTTGAATGTGCCATCCATGTTCGGGACTGATCTTATAGATTACAGATCTCATAGACTTTAGGGCTGGAAGGGACCTCAGGAGATCATTGAGTCCAGCCTCCCACCCAAAGGGCAGGAAGTCAGCTGGGGTCATAGGATCCCAGCAAGATAAGCATCCAATTTGCTCTTGAAGGTATTCAATGTAGGTGCTTGAACCACCTCCGATGGCAGGCTATTCCAGACCTTGAGGGCTCAGACAGTAAAGAAAGTCTTCCTTATGTCCAGCCTGAAATGGTCTTGCAGTAGTTTATGACCTTTTGATCTCATCAGCCCTTGGGGGGCTCTGGCGAACAAACGTTCCCCAGCTACTGGTGGCCACCCCTAATAAACTTATAGGTGGCCATCAGATCACCCCTGAGCCTGCGCTTTTCCAGGCTAAAGAGCCCCATGGCTCTCAGCCTGTCGTCGTAAGGTCTGTTTTCCTGACCTCTGATCATGCGCGTGGCTCTTCTCTGGACTCTCTCAAGCTTCTCCACATCCTTTTTGAATTGTGGAGCCCAAAACTGGATGGAGTACTCCAGCTGCGGCCAAGTACAAGGGGAGAATGACGTCCCAGGATTTGCTTGAGAAGCATCTGTGGATGCAAGCCAGCGTTTTGGTCGCTTGATGTGGGGTCACAGGTTGGCTGGGGGCAGTGCCCTCATGGAGTTTCATGTGTGAAGGCAGCAGCTTGCTGCCTGGATGAAGAAGGAAGTGTGGCGCACAAACAGGAAATTCTTTAGCAACCCGCCCGTCACGGGGCTGCCAGCTGTCCCTGCACTGTGCCACACACAGCTCAATGCTTCATTGCCATTCTGCTTTAATTGAGTTGATTGCAAGCAAGGGCCTGCGCTACAGTCCACATAAGTCAAGGGGAGTCTTTCTAACGACTCCTCTCTGCTGAGATTCAGGCCCTAAGTGCGCTGGTTTGTATGTAATGCAACATGTAACAGGAGTAGTTGTACCAAGAGCTCCTAGCTGAGATGAGGGACCCTCTGTGCCAGGCACAATCCATGAGACAAGCTTCTCCCAAATGCTCTGCAATGTAAATAGACATGGCAGGTGCTTGGTGGGGGAAGAAATGGCACAACAAAGAGGAGAAAAGCTCAAGATAGTAAAGCAGGTAAGAGACATGCCAGGGCTGCTCTGAGATACTGTGCCCCTGTTATCATGGTGTCCGAATGCCTCACAGACTACAATGTGTTTATCCTCATAACACCCTGTGAGGCATGGCAAAATGCCAGTATGCCCACTGTGCAGATGGGAAGACCCAAAGGGGCTAAGTGATGTGCTCAAGGTTACACAGAAAGTCTGTGGCACAGCAGGAACACTAAGCCCAGGTCTCCCAAGTCCCAGCTTAGTGCTTCACCACTGCCCCATCTTTTCACTCAGTCTTTGGGTGCCTCGTTCAGCTTCTTCTCAGTGAGCCGCCCTGCCTCTAGGCCCTCTTGCAGCTTTCAAGCATGAGTGATGCAGCTTTGTAGCAGCACCTTAACCTGGCTCAGAACATCCCTCTGCTATTTCTGTCCTGAGCTTTGCTGAGGCACCTTAGTCCTGACCTGCATCTTCTCTCTCAATCCATTCAACAAAACGACCGACTAGAACGTTCAAAAGGAGAAGACGTCCTTTTGATTCCGCATGGAGCCTTTATACATAGTGAATGTGTTTTTCTACCCGAAGATAGTGAAAACTATCCTTTAAATCATTCCTGTTTCCTTGTTCCTGGCATTACCACAAACCAGTCATTTGAAAATAACATGAAAGGGAAAAGAAGCATCTGTTATTCTGTCTGGGGTCTAATCTGATGGTGCTTGACTCAAGGCTTCAGGCAGGGGCATAAGTCATTTAAAGCCAGTTTTAATTCCTGATCCTTTGGCTGGCCAGGACCTGAGCTAGTCCTCAGAATAACTTAGAGCAGGCTTAGTGCTTTTCCAATTTATGTTTGGCTGACCACAGACCCAGATAAATGCCATGCATGTCTTGACCCCTTGTCCCCCCACCCTATGCACGGCCCTTGCAGCAATGGCCAGGCTAGAGACTTGCCTAGCAAGAGCTATATACAAGCTTCTCTAGCTCAGAGATGCAAAAAACTCAGAAAGACCACAGGAAACAAGAATGGTTTGGACACTATGGATTCTTATTTGAAATCTCTGTTTTTGTCTTGTGAATCATGTTTGGACACAAAACAGTGCTGATATTATATGGCACCCCATGAAAGGATCTCAAGACACACGAGGGTGCTGCAACACCCTGGTTAAGAATCACCTCTCTAGCCAGGATACCAGACCTCTGGCTTTATAGCTGGTATGGGCAGGCAGTGCAGAAAAAAAGAAACTGGCCTCAAGTTTGTAATTTCTCTGTGAAACACTGATTATATTTTTAAATCTCCAAACAACAATGTTGTGTTTTCAGCCTCAGCAGCCCTCACCTTCAGCTAGTGTAAATGGACTTTCCTCAATTGATTTCAGTTGCTGACAATCTGCTCTGATATGTTTTAAATGTTTTTTTCAAAAATATCACTCATCTTTAAATTCATGGATTTGACAAAATAAAATCACAGGGAGAAAGAAAAACAACCAGAAGATTCAAAGGCTGCAGCTTTTTAATATTAGTTTTCTTCAGTGCAACTAAAGTATTCCCCAAGTCCTAATTTGGAAGAATTCCCAGTCCTCTAGAAGTCATACCGGCAAAACAGGACATAAACCCATTTCTCAAAATGCCAGAAAGCTGGAGACAAACCAAACAAATACATCAACACGACAATCAAGACGTGTTGTTTTATGTCAGCTACCTCTAACTCAACTTCAGCACAATACCTGGAATATTTCCTCCTTTTTTATTGTTACCCTCAATTTATTATTGCTGGTAATTCTACATCCCATCAAAATACGTTTTTTTTACAGATGCTGAAATGCAAAGCTTTCCATGCAGATGGAAATAGTTTGTGTGCTGAGTTCCAAGGATGGTGTGCTCCTTGCAATGGAGAAAGGCAGAGTACACAATTCTTTCACTCTGACTTGATTACTGTCTCTCTGTTTCCATGAGTTTAGTTCATATTTTAGTTTTATGCAAATGAGGGAGAAAAAGCTCTATCTTGAGTCAGACTGAAGACTGGCAGGAATTGAGATGCTTCCTTCTCACAGTTCTGCAAATGTCATTAGCTTCCAGAATTCAGAACTCCCTGACATTCCCGGTCCAGTACTGCAACTGAGTTCTGCCAGCGTTTGCTCACTTTCCTTGCTGTTCCTGTACCAATCCCCATATACACATCTGCCAGGAACCCGCAGCACTCACTGCAAACTGAATAGCTGCCCTACCTGCTATTCCAGTCCTAGTCCCACTACAGGTCTTCCAATGCCCCTCTGCCTCTCAGTCAATCCTCCCTGCTTTGCTAAGCACAGACCCCATGAAGTGTTTCCACTATACCACATTCTACCTGGCAACATCCTTTCCCCTCTTATTTCTGTCCCGTTCTACTGAGCCAGGACCACTGAACAGAGTGGGTGAGGAGTGCCAAGTTGCCTGATTCTTGTAGGATGCTGGCACAAGGCTAAACTGAGACTCTTCCAACTTGTTTCATGTAAAATAAGTTTTAACACTCAGTCACATGACAGAATGAGAACCAGAAATCCCTTTACCTTCTTTCCTCCACTGAAGAATGTGGTATAACCTTTTCTGTAGTCCTGGTCTAAAAATCTTGCCTTCTAGGACAGGAAGTAAGAATCTGGACTTCTATATCACTCTCTAAGTTTGCTGGCACTTGATTCAAGAAACATGAAAAATGTGCACTGGAGTCAGGACCCAATGAAAAATTACTGCAAGGAACAAAGAAGAGCTTTTAAGGAACCATCCAGTGCTTTAGCCAGACCAACTGCAGTTGAAGACAGACAATAGGGCAAATCTATAGTGAGGCAGCACTTAGAATCATAGAAAGTTAGGGTGGAAGGGACCTCAGGATGTCATTTAGTCCAACCCCCTGCTCAACCTCAGAGAGGTGGTGGAAGCTCCATCCTTGGAGATTTTCAAAACCTGGCTGGACAAAGTTTTGGCTGAGATGAACATCACCAACTAGATCATCTCAGCCAAAGCTTTGTCTAGCCAGGTTTTAAAAACCCCCAAGGATGGAGCGTCCACCACCCCTCTGGGCAACCTGTTCCAGTGATATTTTCTACACTCCTAGTGAGAAACTTCTTCCTAATATTTAATCTAAATTTCTTTTTCTGCAAATAGAGACTGTTGCTCCTTGTTCTGTCATCTGCCACGACTGAGAACAGTCTAGCTCCGTCCTCTTTCAATCCTCCCTTCGGGTAGTTGAAGGCTGCTATCAAATCCTCCCTCAGTCTTCTCTACACTAAATAAACCCAGTTCCCTCAACTTCTCCTTGGAAGTCATGTGCCCCAGCCCCCACGTTTTTGCCCTCCGCTGGACTCTCTCCAACTTATCCACATCCTTTCTGCAGCGGGAAGCCCAAAACTGGACAGAGTACTCCAGATGTGGCCTCACCAGTGGTGAAGAGAGGGGAATAATCACTTTCCTGGCCTGCTGGCAACACATGTACCAATGCAGCCCAGTATGCTGTTAGCCTTCTTGGCAACAAGGAGACACTGCTGACTCGTATTCAGCTTATTGTCCACTGTAACCCCCAGGTCCTTTGCTGCGGAGCTGCTGCCCAGCCAGTCAGCCCCCAGCCTGTACTGGTGCATGGGTTTGTTCCATTCTAAGCGCAGGACTTTGCACTTGTCCTTGTTGAACCTCATGAGATTTCTTTTCACCCAATCCTCCAATTGTGTAGGTCACTTTGAAACCTAGCCCTACCCTCCAGCATATCTACTACTCTCCCTAGCTTAGTGTCATCTGCAAACTTGCTGAGGGTGCACTCTGTTCCATCTTCCAGGCTGTTGATGAAGACATTGAACAAAGCCAGTTCAAGTACCAACCCCTCGGGCACTCCACTTAGTCCTGACTGCCAACTAGACATCAAGCCATTGATTACTACTCTCTGAGCCCAATGCTCCAGCCAGTTTTCTATCCAGAAGTGTAACTTTCTATACTGGGAGTCAAACCCCAGCTGCTTAGGTAAAAGAGCAGGAATCCAACTGCCAGACCATATGGGAAACAGGTTTTATCTTTTAGTATTTGCCTCTGTTCTCTGCCCTTGTGGGACTACTCTAAAAGTCTGAGTCTGGGAAACACTTGGTTAGGACTAGAACTTGTTGGAAAGTGTTAATTATTTTTGTAGACAAAGTGTTTTGGGTAAATCTGATATTATTTATTAGACCAACTGAAATAGTTGGAAAAATTCTTCTTTGCAAGCCTTTGGCTTTTGGGTACAAACATCCTTTATCAGGCTGAGGAAGTGGAGGGGGGGAGGGGAGGGTGAGCATCACCAAGGCAAGATTAGGCAGGGCCTTAACCCACATAAATAATAACATAACATTAAAATGAGGCTTTTTATCTCCAGGAGCCTGGGTGGTGGTTGGCTGGACTGCAGCTGCTACAGGCTGTGAGAAAGGAATGGCACAGACACACATTTAATCCATTCACCTCAGCAACTGAGCAGTAGTTGGAATGAATAACTTTGATCTTAAAGACATGAAAGTTGATGGGACGTGCCTATCAGTGAAAGACAGGCCAGAGGGTAGGCTGTAATAGAAATAGGAGTGCATTTTTGGTATGAGCTGCAGAAAATAGGTGCCTAGTTGTTAAGAGGGAAATATGCATCTAGCTTCCTTGCATACTGCTTGGAAGGGCCTCCCAGCCTAGCTGATAGGCCATTATTGAAAAGAAGTTTCTTCCCTCTCCATCCATGGAATAACAGATACGGAAATGCAGCAGTCTAGTCATTATGACCTGCTGTTCCTAGGACCAGCAGCTCTGGGTGAGGGTAGGTGTCCCAACAGTTGGAAGAGCCAGGTGTATGGTTAAGTGTTAATGACTGAGCATTTCTTAAGTGATTAACCAAGAGCTGGCATAGAGAAGTGACTGAAGGGGGAAAGGTGGGTAGACCTTCGCTTCTGGGATATGAGCAACAACCATGGTAGCTTTCAGAGAGAACTGAACTACAGTGGGGAGAGCATCACTAGACAGGATATAATTCACACAAGAGAATCCAGCCAAGGCATTATCGCCCAGCCTGGCATCAGAGTGTAGCAATGCCAGTCTAGGAAGCACTAAACCCTTTGCACATGTTTCAGCTCAAGGCTCCCCTCAGCTACATCCTCCTCCTTCTTTTGCTAATGCCTTGCTGTCTGGTAACAGAACAGATGTGTTTCCACCCATCCCCCCACCCCCTCCTTCCTGGTGCTGACAAGCCTGCTGGAGAGGAGAGAAAGCAAGCAAGCCATAGCTGCAGAACTGCTCGCACCCTCCCCCACCCTGGCCCCTGCCTTACTGGTAACCTGTCATGCTCCACAGTGGTCTGGCAAGGCTAGGCAAACAGCCCCTAGGCAGCAGCAGAAGGGAGGGTCCACGTCCTTGCAGCTCTGGTGCATTCGAGCTCCCCCCACCCCCTTCCCCACAGCTTGGAAAAGGGCCTTCCTTTCTATCTGAAGGTACAGTCTGAAATCCCTACAGTGGTTCTCTGTGTGTAAAGGAAAAGGGGATCTAGGCTTCTGCCTAACTGAGCCTGTGCTAATTACTGCCAGCTGCAAAGAGGCCCTTTGTACTCCCCTTACACTGTTTCCACAGATAGGCTGCAACATGGGCTGTATAGCCCCCCACAAATTATTAGTGGACATGGGAGCACTGGGATAGCACTACTAGCCCCATTAAGATCATAGATCCATTGCTTGGCTCTAGCTATGGAGATTTTGCCTCTTTGTAGTGTCCCCCATGCCTACTCCATTAGCAGATCTCGATTTCTGCTCACCAGTTCTATGAAGCCGGCACAAGGGGAGAACAGAGACAGTCCAGAATCCTTTGGGGGAGCAAGCACACTGCAGGCAAAGCAAAGGATTCTGGGAACTACCTGTACCCACTGAAGGAGTTACGTGAATTATTAGTCCTTTTAGAGGTGGAAATGACTGAGCCATTCGGTGGCAGAACTGATGGGAGGCAGGAAGCACCTCTGAGTGGTTTGGGGTGGAAAGTCTGCTTGGGAAAGGCTCTCCCTTTATTAGTATTCTTATTTGATTAATTGTAACTGCAGTATAGCCCTCTACTTCTCTATGGTGCTGTGCATGGAAATGAAGGATATGGCTTTGGAAAGAGGAACTTGTGTATCTCATGCAAACCCAACACAGGAAGTCTTCCAGCAGCAATCCCACAAGACACTGTATTTGCCTTCTAGCCCCTTTGTACCCTACTTCCTATCTCTGCTATCTGTAAGTAGAGACAATCCTGGAAAACAGACAAGTTGTCCATAGATCAGTTCCTAGATGGGAACTGCAGGGGAGCAAGGGATACTGCTTGATGCCGGATTTGAGAAATCAGGAGCACAATGTGGACAGGCATGGTGTAGGCTGCTAAATATCATGTTGAGAAGGAAGGGCAGCTCACCTGACTGAGGCTTGTTGAAAGCACTCTCAACCTGGAGCCTAAATACCTGTGTGGATGTCTCCCTCTAGTGGCCAGCCTAAAAATTTATTACTGCTTCCTAGCTAGTATTGATTGCTAGCTGATTGATCATCAGGCACTTTTTACAGTGCTTTAATTAGAACACATGGGAGAAGACTCAATTAATTGAGTCTGCTGGAGCGTTCTAAACAGCATGCTCCAAGTGCTGCAGTGTCTCGTGTATTCAGCATCCTTGCATTTCAAAATGATGACCGGGGCATTTTAACTAAAGCTCACTGAACGGTGCTTTAGTTAATACATGAGAGCCACTCTAATTAAAACACCCGCCCCAGACCCCAGAGCACGTGTGTATAGGTATGCAATGATTCTATAGTTCAAATGGTAGAGGTCTGTGGGTACCTGTACATGAGTGTGGAGACTGCTCCAAGGTGCTGTAATTACAGCCTTGGAGTAGACCTGATGAATTGAGTCTGCTGGAGCGTGGTCATTACTGCATTACAGCTGCCTCCTGTGTCTTGTGTATCATAGTCCCCATGCTTAAAAATGGCAGCGGGGGTGCTTGAACTAGCTCATTGAACAAGCTTTAGTTCAGGTACCCCCACTGCCATTTTAAGCATGGCGACACTGATACATGAGACACAGTGGTGCTTTAATTAGAGCAGCTCTTAGAGCCACTCCAATTAAAGCAGCGCCCCCACCACCCACAGAGCACATGTAAACGTGTCCTGGGTGCTTGAATTTCCAGGGCTCAGATTCAGTTCCTGACCACCACATAGCTAATGGTATCTCATGTAGGAATTTTATCTACTGTAGATTACACCTCCCATCTAAGAATATAAGTTATGCAAATGAAGGGCCTGTGGAAGTGAAAATCCAACATGGCACCTTGAATTTGTTCTTTTTTCTTAGAAGGATGTTGAATAAAAGCAATTTCTGGAGACACAGTGGGAAGCGGTGGGATTGAGAATGAAGCACAAGACAAAGGAGGTCATGTGGATCTAATCACATCCTCATGCCATGACTCAGTGCCTCTGAACCACAACTCCCTTAATGCTGACAAGATTTGAATTGTGCTACAGGCTATTGGAGAGACCCATCAGACCACCTCCTATTACAGCCCCCTCAGGGAAGTAGGATGTCTCCAGCTTCACTTAGCTTAACTATGAAGTCCACAGCTTAATGGGTGGGACCAGATTTGTTGGTTTGCTCACAGAGTGCCTAGACTGGGTCTGTTCCTCAGTCCTGAGCATCCTGTCAGATATATATGGTGCTCGCAAGATGGTACTGTGCCACAAGGGGTATCTTTGGGTCTGAGTTTGACAAATAAACCATAAAACATCATTTCATCCTCACTGACAGCTTCAAAGCACAGAGAAGCAGGACTGAAAGTTTCCCACTTTTCTTTTCTCTTCCAATTAAGGCCACCAGGAATTTGCAAGGAATGCAAAGGAATCTAATTGGATTGAATTCCAGTGAGAGTCTGGTCCTCTGAAGTCCTCTTTGCCTGAGCAGTCTGTGTTTCATCTAGCAATTCTCTAGCACTACAGAGGAGCTGTTTCCCTGATTTGGGCTTGAGTTATGGGATTGCAGCAGTGCTGGATTGAGCATCCCAAACACGCACACCAGCAGCCTGTAAATCACTCACTTTTCCTTCCTCCTGCTTTTTATTTGCAGCAGCAATACTGTGAGAGTTCTGCTCTCTTTGCTTCTGTAATTAGGGGGTGAACAGATGGTGAAAGGGTTGCATGGAAAGGGAGGTGATCAAGCCTGCCAGGGCTCAGACTAAACAGAGCTCTGAGGCTAAAAAGGGGAGCCCACTTCAGGGGACATCTGCTAAAAGAATAACTCTCCCTTTGTGCACAAGTAAATTCTGCGTCCACCCTACAGAGAGCAAGGAGTGCTAGAACTGGAGCAAGTTCAGAGAGGAAGCAACGGTAAGATTCAAAGGCTAATTTACAAGGCCAGGAGGAGAAAAGAGCTCTGTTTGCATGCAGCTGACAATAGGTTGGTGGTCTACACATTTCTGAGAGCTGCCAACACTGAAGGAAAAGTGAGGAGTTCAAAGAGGCTGCAATTATTTATTCTGTGTGATGGTGAAACTGAGGTGAAAGATCTCCCAGCAGAAGGCTCTACTGGAGTGTGGAATGATGTAAAAGTGGATGTAAAGTGGACGTAAAAATGTGGATGTAAAAATGATGACCTATCAACCAAGTCATCTGAAATCAGCCAGGGCAACAAAGCTACAGAGAATCTGTCCCAGAGAACAAACAATACCACTCAGCTCAGGAGGCAGACTGGATGGTCTGAGAGGTGGTTCAGTTTTGATTTCAAGGTTACTACCAAACTTTTTAATTAAGACCTAAACTGCAGCCTTTGCAAACTCCTTTCCCACCAAATGCTTCCTCATAACCTTCTGTATTTTCCATTTTGCCCCTTGAAGGGAAACTTGCGAGTGGCAAGAACTAAAGAGAAGTCCATTTGATTGAGAGAGACCATAGTTTTCTGACTTTGCCTTGGGAGGGTAGACAGGAGCCAAGAGTCAGGAGTCCTAAAATTTCTTAGACTTTCTATGGCTAATTTCTTTGTGATGTGGGGAAGCCACCCACTCTCCATGCCCCAACTACCCCACTTCTATATAAGAATCACGATATAGGCTTACCGCAGAGGGCAGTTGGGATACTCTGTTAAAGGTTCACAATGCAGAAACAGAGGGTGCTACAATAGCACAAAGTTATTATCATTAGTGTCAAACCAGGGAAGATGCAACTGGAAATGACCCAGTGACAAGAGAGGACCATTAAATTAACAAATGCTCTGGGCACCAAACCAGAAGAACAGAGCCTTCTCAACTGACGCCCGATTAGAAGGATAAAATATTGGTGCACTGCAGTGACCTGATGGCAGGGTTTCCCTTTTAATCATAGTTGGTTGTCTTCCTGGTACCAAAACTGATAAAAAAAATCAGAATTAATGGTCCATTTTGTGGATTCATCAGTGGTTGAATGAGACAATGCGGTGTGCTGAGCCCCTGATGCTGCACACATATGTTAACTGAATTACTGTACCAGATGATGAGTCCATTTACCTTATTTGACTTTAATAGATCAGGGCAAGCTTTTTAAAATCTATCACTCAAAATATTAAATAATTAAAAATGAAAAACACTCTTGGTTTCAGTCCCTTTCTCAGTGGACAACATGAAGTCTTATTAGCAAGCTCAATGCTGAAGCCAAGTATTGAATGGACCATGGGGAAAGAACTCCCCATCACCTTCCTGGAAGTGGTTTGTTCCAGGATGGGGCTGAGGAACACTTTAGCCTTAGGAAAGGCTTGCGTGACTACTCTCACTGCTGTTCAGCCTTGCCTAAGCTAACCTAGCCACCTATCACCACCAGGGCCTCCTAGACATTAGCATTCAAGGAGAAAGGATCTTGCAGTGGTCTGAATGTGAACCCACAAACACTAATCTGAACTGATGAGAAAGTAAATGAACACTCCCCATAACAATTAATAATTCAGCTCTTCTATCAAAGCAGACAGCAAAGACTTAGTCCCACCCAGAACATGTCCACCACCAGCAGGATCTGTCTGGAAGCAAACCATCCTTTCTTTGTTCCCTGGCATAAAAGTACATGTTTTATGTTGCAGAGGCTTGGACATAACCTTGGACTTTCAAAGTGTCATTCTCACTGATTTCCTTCTTGCTGCATCTCCCTCAGGTCATCTATATGCCAAGATGACCTGTGAGACAAAGCTGAAGACAAGTGGGTACTTATGGGTCAGTGTCTTGGTAATTATGAACAGACTCTTATTACACTGAACAACAACACTATCTAGCTATCTATCTACTTACCATCAGTCTCTTCTTTTTAGTAGAGCAAGGCTATCTTAACATATTTGACATTAGCTTTCTCTCCATAAGACTGCATAAATCACTCCAGTGTCATGGATACAGCTGTACAGTACACGTCTACTTGACAGAGGCCTTCAAAAGGAAATGAAAGTGGGAGGGCCTGAGTGGCTTGCAGTGGGGGTGCAGCAGTCTGAATGTGTGGTTACACCAGCTGAGTAGCTGGGACAGTTTCTGCTTTCTTTATTCCTTAGTTAGGTACATTGTTTGCAGCATACACTTTTTACAAAGCCACTCTGAGATAGGAGATAAGCATCACAGACTGTAGTAGAGGTCATGAATGCTTCGTGCCTCCCGAGGCTGGTTGGGGGATGGCGACCGCCCGCAGGCGGCCGCGGTGATGTCAGTAGCGAAGGTGGGCAGAGCGAGGACTGCCTGCAGGCAGCAGCAGCAGTGTCGCTGGTGACAGGGTGGTGGCAAGCATCAAGTGGTGATCAGCTAACGCTGACACCGGGGGGGGCAAGTGGCGGCTGCCTGCAGACCCTGCCAGCAGCGGCAGCCAATCTCAGGGG
>NW_017729029.1:40661657-40695327 GCF_001723915.1 Gavialis gangeticus
TACAAAGCCACTCTGAGATAGGAGATAAGCATCACAGACTGTAGTAGAGGTCATGAATGCTTCGTGCCTCCCGAGGCTGGTTGGGGGATGGCGACCGCCCGCAGGCGGCCGCGGTGATGTCAGTAGCGAAGGTGGGCAGAGCGAGGACTGCCTGCAGGCAGCAGCAGCAGTGTCGCTGGTGACAGGGTGGTGGCAAGCATCAAGTGGTGATCAGCTAACGCTGACACCGGGGGGGGGCAAGTGGCGGCTGCCTGCAGACCCTGCCAGCAGCGGCGGCCAATCTCAGGGGTGCACAGCCAATCTCAAAAGGTGCGAGTGCACCCGTGTGTACCCCCCACATGTCGCCAATGGTAGAGGTGTTAATCAGAGACCCAACAAAAGGAATGCAAGATGCACAGGTAAAGAGTTTGGGCCAGATTCTATTCTATTGCACCTGGACTTAGGTACCAAAGTGCGATTCTGTTTCACCCTGTTCAAGTCCTGAAAATCCATGAGTACATCTACTTTCATAACACACCATCATCTGACCCTTAAGACTGTGTCACAAAAAAGCAGCAAGGAAGAGAGGGATCTACCCACTTTTTGTATTAACAGTTTTTTCACGGGCTGAAGAAGTGTGAAATAGGTTCTCATATAAGCTCCCAATAGGTGGAATAGAGTCTGGTCCAAGACATATTATTCTTTAAAATCTCACGTGTGGTGGGGGAAGAGGGCATCTCATGGGATTAGCAGTACTGTGCTAGCCACGTCTCCAGTTTTCCTTTCTCCTGTTAGTTTTCTGATGTCACCACAAAACTGTCCAGTCAAAGTTGGTTGTTTTTGAAGGCTTTAGCAGATGTACAAAGGAGAGGTTTTTTGGTATTGGAGGGGTGTGGAAAGCAATTTGGGATCAAGACAATGGGATATTTATTCTGCCACAGTTAAGTGGTGAGATAGCAGTGTGCACATTTCAACACTCCCAACCCTGGTTAGGTACATCGATCAATTCTTCCCTTTTCCAGAGCCTTGCCTTAAACTGTGTGTAGTCTGAGGCAGGCATCATTGTATGGGTTGTACTCAAGCCACATGTTTATAGCATTCTTTTCAGCCGTAACTGAAGCACAGTTTTCAAGATCTGTTTTGATCCTAGAGTATAGTTTTATGGCAAGCTGTGAATCAAGTGGCAAATTCCATGGTTGAAGAAGTGCATGTTATATACACAGAATTGTTACATTCCCCAGTGATGATGAGGATGAGGATGATGATCTCAGACTACTGACAAGTGTCCTGAGATAGAGACTGAAGTCCAAGGGTGACGCATAGGGGGCGCATGCAGGTGCATGTGCACCCCCTGAGTGTGGCGGTGCACCCCCTACAAAAAGGCACTGCTGACACTGTCAGTGGCGCCTGCGGGTGGTCACCGCTTGCCACCCTGCTGCCGACACCGCTGGTGGCGTCTGCAGGCAGTCCACAATCCCTGCTGGCCACTGCCAATGCTGCCGGTGGTGGCTGCGGGTGGTCGCTGAGTCTTGGTCGGCACTTGTGCCCCCCCCCAACAGTGTTGGCAGCATCTGCGGGAGCTCCCCTGCTTACCGCCGCCACGCTCCCACTGTGCGCCCCAGCCACCGAGGACACGAGTCATTCATGCTGAAGTCCATTATGCTCTGTGGTCTCAAAGCTTGTAACAGAAAGTTCTATCTCACAGGCTAAGCAGCTCACCAGCGACAACAGGGTAACATGTAACAAAGAGATGAGGCAGTACAAGGTACTATTTAGCAGTCAAAACTGCCAAGCCATTATCAGCAGAGTGACTATGTGAGATTCATCCAGCACCACAACGCATACCTGAAAGACCAAAGCTTTGAGTCCATCGTGTGCAGTGCTGCTGAATGTCTAGGGTACAATCACCAGCACAGTGAGCTGACATGACACCAAGGTTAAACTGGATGTTCAATTTGACAACATTGGCTGCATCCCCACAAGCAGGGGGGTGTAGTTGCCACAGGGAAAAAGGCAGCAGCACAAATTTGTGCCTCTGCTTTTTGCCCTGGTACATGTCCCTGCACCTGGGTTTAGCATGGAAAAAAATGCTTTGGGTGGGGTAGGGGAGGATGGCCCCAGCAGCGTCACCTGGGATCCTGGGGGCCTCTGGGGCCCAGCAGTGGTGATCCAGGCAGTAGCCACGCAGGGGTTACCACAGCTGTTGCTTTCAAATGGAGCATGGCTTTGGACAGCCAGGCTTTGGTTTCGGGTGGTGCATGCTGCTGCCACATACACCGCCCTGCTTTTTTACGCAAGCTTTTTTCCCAGGATCTAAATTTCCCATTTTCTAATTTTAGATTTCCCAGTATCTAAATATAAAGTGTGGAGAACCAAATCATGTGAGTGGGGTGTGTTTTGTGGTGCCTCAAAAGCCTTTGAGGTCTCATAAAATGCATGTGCACAATCATGTGGACATAGCCACCCAGTCACAAGGGAGTCATCGTGAGAAAGGATCCAGAGATGTAACAGTTTATATCAGGGGTGCCAAAGAACCGGAGGAACCATTTCACCCAGCCTATGGGTCTCCTAGAGGGACCAGTAATTTGGTGGCAGGGCCCACTGCTAAATTTTCAGCTATGGAGCTCCACTGGGGATGCATGTCAGGGGATCAAGCAACAGCTGGGTTAACCCCTGTGTTGCTATTCCCACTTTCCCTGCTGCTGGGTCCAGATGTAGCCCATGGCCTGGGTGATTTTGACATCCCTCATTTATAACATGCTTGGCTTGGTTTTTGCAAGGTTACTCAGGTCACTGTCCAAGAGGGATGGGAAGCTCGCTAGGCTAGTAGTAAGGTGCAGATGGGCTGTTGCTGGCAGAAACAGAAGATGCCTGTTTGGAATGCACAGTGCAGCATACATCGCACAAGGAAGAAGGCTCCTTCCACTTAAGACCTGCAGTCCAAGAGGTGATGTGTTGTTAGATCTCTTGCTCTCTCACTTTGTTTACTGAGAAAATAGGGCTGGCTTGAAATGCTGATTTCACTGGGTTCCAGAATAGTTTTGAAGTACAGCTCAGATCAGAGTATCTGAACAGACGGGCTCACAGTGTGTTGTTCATAGAGTGTGCATGATGTGCATGTGTGTGAGAATGTGCTTATGAACTCGAATGTGTGTGCGTGTGTCTGAGACTGAGAATACAATCCTGAGTGCAATTCAGCACGCTTTGATGACTGATCTTGTCCCCTGGCAGGCAGCAGGGTGTAGTAGAAAGCAGACCCAAGAGATTCAGGCCTCTGCCGTAACAGAAATGATTTGTACTCATTACCAGAACAGAGAGCTAGTTATTCAGCCTCATGCCATGTATTATTTGGTCTGGTGCCACCACTGACACCGAAAATATTTCCCTGGACTCTGGGTTACAGATTTGTGTTGTGACCTGGCTGTCTGGAGGGGGGGGGCACAGGGTGGGATTCTGTAGGGACCCCTCCCTCATGCTAAGATCAGAAGAAACGCTGTCAGACCCTGGGAGTGACTTTGTTTGCCCTTCCTAGACTGGAATGTCATAATGTAGGGATTTGAAAATAGTGGCATGAAAAAAGTAGAGGAAATGGATCATCAGGATGCTAAATGAGGCTTAGATAATTTATGCCTTACACATACACAAAACACACACACGTACACACACAGCATTTATAAGTGAGCATGAGACTGAATTGGATTGCTGCTTTCCCACAGTTCAGGCCTGTGTTTTAGATTCAGAAACTTGGTGGGCTCAGGGAACAGTTGGATCAGGCCAGGTGAGGCAGAAGCCCACCCAGGCAGCCCCAGGGGGCACCACTGCTATGGAGGGAAGGACCGGGGCCCCCCGCAGCTCAGGGATGACTTGGGCCGCTGACAGCTCAGCCCTTGGCTGCAGGCAGGCTCTGGGTCCAACAATGTCAACAAAAGGATCAGGCCCTTCGTTGTAAGGTGATGGTCAGATTGAAACAGTTTAGTCCTCAGGGTTTTAGTCTATGTCCCACCATTTCCAATAGAGCACTCAGCAGCAGTTACACAATTGATGTGCTGTGATCACTTCTTATCCTGCCGACCATTACTGTGTGGTTGTTTTCAGGTCCTCCCTCCCTCCTGCCCACACACCTTGGTCTGTGTCCATCTGTTGTATTTTGCCTTCAATTGGGAGGTTTTCAGAACAGTATTTAGATTAGTTACACAAAGCAGGATATTTTCCAGTGAGTCTGATTCTGATTTTTCTTATCCCCATGTCAATAACAGTAACTTCACTGATTTCAATATAAAACTGGTTTCAGAGAGCACAAAACCAGGCCCAGTCCATGACATGTTACTGCATTTGATTCTTGTCATGTGTCATAGGAGTAAAAACACAGCACAGATGTAAACTCCCTGATGCAGGGAATGTGAAACGTGTTTATCCAGCATGATCCTTGCTTCAGTAGACTTTTGGGAGCTAAACAGCAAGTGTCCTAGGACACATACTGCTGGAGAGTTATTCATGGGCTGATGAGCACGATCCAGAAACTGCCAGAACTTCATGTTGCCACAGTGAAAAACTTGGAGTTCAGCACGCTGTTGACGTGGACCTCAGTGGATAACAGCAGGTAATGACTGAACAGTGTTGCAGCACATGAAGCCTCAGGGCAAAGTATCCAGATTGACTCTTCTCCCCCGGTGGTCCCTTTCTCCCTCACGTGGGCAGGTGAGCCCAGTGACAGCTCCAAGAGAGTGTGTGAGGGGATAAAGGGGACTGTCAGCTTGCCCTTAGGAGAAGGTCACCGAAGGTTGGGGGGTATTCAGCACATGGCCTGTAGGCAAACTTGCTTTGGTTCAAACCCCAGAGAAAATTTATACCCACAGGGAAGAGCCTGCTGGCGGGAAGGATGACACCAGGTGGCTTTGTGAGGCCCAGTCAAGAGCCATGTGTCTGTGTGCTTGTCACTGATGGTAGGACTCAGGAGTAGCGATTAACCTGTGGGTCAGTCCTATGTTTTTACTGGGGAAATGCTACTTCCCCTCACCTCCATGCCATGCTTACTTTTTTAGGACTTTTACCCACTGCTGCAGTTTGTGTTGGTGGGCCTGCCTTAATGCTTCCTTAATGAGGTGAACAGAAAGGGCTCAGAGCAGATAAGTGTAATTGGGCACAAGGTAGATGAGATGCTGCAGATGAGGGTTAAGGTGTAATTGCAGAGCTGGTGCTAGCTGCAGAACAGGCAGCAGAATAGCAGAGGATGCTGCAAGACAGGACTGAGATGCATTATCAGAGTTTGTGGAGGTCCAGGACTGAAATAGCAAGAATCAATGTAGGTCTCTCTCTTCTCTGTTCATGAGCTCTCCTTCCAGCAGCACTAACACTGAGTAAAAGCTCACTCCATCTTACAGCTGTCTGCTGTCATGCAGAAGCACAGTCCATCCCTGCCTCCTCCCTTAGGGTCTGGAAGCAGTGTCCCTGCCTTTGCTCAGTTACTGCTTTGTTTCTTCTGGGACAGCTTAGGCTCCCACAATTAATTTACTCCTTTGCAAAATAGTCTCATTCCTCCTCCTCCGTAGGTAATTGTCTCCATTGACTCCAAGCTAAACCTTGGAGCCTGCAGTTCTGTTCTACATCAACAAAACTTGGACACAGCAGGGTCGGACAGAGTTCAGTTCCAGTCTATGAGTTGCTTTCCTTTACCATATTCCCCCAATACCAATGGTCTAGCTGAGCTGGAATTATTACTGGCTTTGACCATATAGCTTTCTTGGTGGGCGATTCCTAGCAACCTGAAAAATAAGTTTCTCAGTATCTCCTTCCAAGTTCCTTCGATAGCACATTGGCATTCCCGCTGCAGAAGACGGTTGCTTCCAGAGCTGTGGGAGGACCATGGCACTGAGCCTAGCTTGACATTGGATCTGCACAAACAGGAGCAAAGGACATATCCATTTATCAGAAGGTTTTTAGTGGGCTCAGACATTTACTAAAATAACATCCATACCCTGTGTTTTTAGCCTTAGGAAAACACAGCTTGAGCCCCAGTGTCTCTGGTTTCTCTATTCCAGACAGCGAACAAGCAATTGCAGGCTGTGGCTTTTGTGTGGGTTGGGAAGGTTTTTCTGTGAGCTAATTATGCCAGGAAGGTAATGTCCAAAAAAGCCACTTTGTCTAGTAGGTCTCAACATTAGCTCAGGCCTTGGTCATCTGGAGGCTGGGGTTCATTTAGGAAATGAATTTTGTGCATCCTAATGTAGTGCCCAGGGACCTTGAAAAGCTGACTCCTAAATTCAGTGCCTCAGTTTACGGGCAGGATATTTGCAGAGGGGGAGTGGAGCAGAGAGCTGCAGCGTATCAGTTGGCCTCTGCTGGAAGCCAGGCACTGGAGTAGCCGTGGGGCTGCATATCCAGATGAGGATGGGCTGGCAAATGGAACAACCAGAATGGTATAAAAACTGGTTCTTTTAATTTACCTTCTAGTTTCTGATCTTTGGGGATTATAGTGTCAACCCTTTCTCAGTTACTATAAGCTTTAGACCATGCCTTTTTTAAATCAAGCTGAAATTCTTAGGCATTCCCCTGACACCAGCAGCTGGGGCTTTAAGAATCACAGAACCATAGAAAGATCAGGGCCTTAAGAAGATATCTAGAACAGGGATTAACAATATTTTAGCTCCAAGTGCAGGCAAAGCCCCCAGCCTCCAAAATGCCACAGTAGCCCTCTGGCTACACAGGCCAAATAACCATGAGCCATTGGTTGTTGACCTCTGATCTAACTCGACTCCCAGCTCAAGGAAGAACCATCCCCATGTAAAGCAGCCCAGACAAATCCCAGTGACTGTGAGATCCAGGATAAATCACGAAAGTCAGCAGCGCTGTTGTTCTGCAGCTGTATGTTGTTTCATGCACTGGCCACCCAGGGTTTGCTGATTGCCAGGACCACAGTGAAGTGGCAGGGCTGTGTGTAGGGGAGGTTGTGCACTTCCTCCGGCTCTGGCCCCTGCCTGTTTGCCTGCGTCACCTCGTTTGTTTATGGTTTAGATCCTAGATAAAAGGTGAAAGGCCAGGGATGCCTGCCAAAGCGATGAGTAGATCTCAGAAATGGAAACTTATGTACACATGGCAGTGACAACAGGATGCCTGTCAGCTGGGAGCAGATCTGGGAGAGGGGAGGTTTTGTTCATAATCAGCACAGGATATTTGTTTATTGCTGAAAAGCAGCTTGGAAAGGAAAGGCCTGAAGGCTGTGCTGGTAAGAGGGAGGATCCCAGAGTAGAAGAGAGGGAGACCAGTCTGACAAGGGGGTGAGACCAGAACTAAGCCAGCAGTGGAAGGCTGCAGGGATCAGGAGCTTTGAAAACAGGACTGACAAGCAGTAGATTGATATCAACAGCCTAGGTCACAGGGACCCGCGTAAAGAGCTAGGTCCCTGTGACCATTATTAAGCACTCTGAGCTGCCCTTGATGTAGATCAGAACCATCATCCCATTTTACAGAAAGGGAAACAGTGGCACAGAGGCATGGATTCACATAGTCCGCAGCCAGCCAGGAACCCAGGAGTCCTGACTCCCAGGGAGAGTAGAGCAACATCCTGCTACAGAGATTAAGGGCCAGGCATTCAGAACTTGCTTTCTCCTGGATAATCCCAGCTCTTAGTAATACCCTCATTTATATTTTTAATGTGCCTTCAGACTCTTAATTCCTCCACTTCAAACATAGCAGCTACTTGTCCTCTGTTCTCTCTTGTCTGAACGGTCAGAAGGTGGGAAATCCAAGGGGAGAAAACTGAACAAAGCCATTGCTAGGTATTGCACACACAGGATACAAGAGAGCAGTGTGAAGTCTTATTCTTAACCTACAGAGGTGGTATTGCACTGAGCACAGCTGATAACAGTGGATAGGTAGGGTCTATCTGGCTGGGCAAGAGGTACACAGTTAAAGTGTGAGAGGGTAAATAGGGAACATCACTGCCTGTTTAGTTAATTTTCCTTCACCCTTTCTCTTTTGCTGGTGCATTTTGCACAGGAGAGCATCAAAGTAGATTTTGCAGAGCTCCCAGGTCACAGTGCTGGGGAGAGGAGACCCCTTTGCCTCACACGTGGATGCTAATAGCGTTGGTGTCATCAGCTGCCGCATGAACAGTGCTGCTGAGCCTATGAAGAACCCACCTCAAGTTCATTGCTTAATGAGATATTCTTGATTGGTTTTTCCTCTCTGGCAAACATTCAAGAGGTTTCCTTGCAGAGGGTGAGGGCTGGAGGGCAAGGTAAGGGCAAACACTTGAAATTGGCTGGGATCCCTGTAGATAGTTCAGCTTCTGCGGCACAGTTACCCTTTGGCTCCACAAGACTTATCTGTGCCTTTCCTGGCTGAGTAAAGAGAAGGCTGACTCCATGCTCTTTCCCAAAGGTGAAGAGTCTCTCTCATCAAAAGAGCATCTTCCCTGACTTTCTAATAAGGTGAATCAGCTCCCTGTCACCCTCTCATCTCAGTCAGGCAGAAGGTAACTTGAATCTGGTAGCTCAGTGGTGGCCAACCCATCCAGCTGCACAGGTACCTGGTGAGTGTGGCATATGAGTCCTGGGTGCCGAGTTAAAGGGGATAGTGATGATGGGAGTTAGGGAAGCAATTGGGGAGGGGGCAGGGATCTGAACAGCCCCTGGAAAGGGGGCAGGGATTAGTGTGGCATTCAGGAATATGATAGGGATCAGAGTGGCTCTTGGGGAAGGGGGATGGGAGTTGGGGGTTGGGGCTGGCTTGAGGGTATGCCCCTGTGGGAGCTGTGGAGGTAGATACCAATGAATTCTGTGTAACTGCATTGCAGTGGCAACTGTCTTCAACATTAGGTGATGGAGGTGGCACTGTTTTATACTTTGGACTTAACTTGTGACTCTTGCCAAAAAGGGTGACTGCTACTGCAGTAGTTTCTTTCCAAACAGTTCTGAGGAAGGATTTTCAAGATGTGTGTGTGTGGGGAGAAGGTGGGGGGAGGAATTTTCTCTGCTCCCACTATATTTCCAGAGTAGCCAGTTCTCACAATTTCATTTTGAGACTAATGATATTTGACACATTTCTTCAAGTCCCAGCTCTTGGAGTCTTGTGAATACATGAGAAACTTGACTCTTAATCCTGATGCTTATGCAGCAATGCTTGAAACATGACACGAGTCTGGCCTAAAGGGGAGAAAAGCAGGTTAAAAACCTACTTATAGGTTTGGGTTTTTTTAATTTCAAGATTTTAAAGTCAGCCTCGTTCTGGGTAGGGTAGGACGCTGACTCATGTTCTTTTGCAAGTAAGAAGTTAGTAATGATGTGTTATTGTGGGCTGGATTAATAACCTTGGGTATTTCTCACTTAACCCTGCATAGAGCCTAGAAAGTGTGTAGTGCAGGGGTACGCAACCTCCGACATGCATGCCAGAGCATGGCACGTGAAGGCATTTTGCTTGGCACTTGCATCTTGGGGAAGGCTGTGCTTGGCACTTGCATCCAGGGCTGTGCTGCCACAACAAGGATTGGGCTTCTCATGGTTCCCTTGCCATCTGTCTCTGGCATGCCTACACTTTACAAGTTGAGGTTTCAGGTGTTTTTGGCATTCTGCCCAAAAACAACTCCTGGTGTAGTGCATAGGAATTGGGCAGTATCTCTTTAAATAATGCATACTGGTGAGCCTCCCTACTTGCTATTGCAGAAGTCACCATACCCTAGTAGAACAGCCTCTTGTATAGGTATCTAGGCCTTGTTTGTTTGTACATTACTAATAAACAGGGATATCTGGGATCCAACTATGTCTTCCTGGTTTCCTCCTAAAGTTATTCCTGTGATGAGAGCAAAGAAACAACACAGCAACTTCCTGAGTTTATCCCATGTTGTCCCAGAAGTCCTGTCTTTTAGAGAGATACAGGAAAGTTTGGATTCCATGGCCCGCTCAAACGTTCTCCCCTGCAGTGGCTACTTACTGGCTGATGAATTGATAGGTTTTCTGATCCACATACTGACACACAGGATGGGACTGAGACCAACCAATTCATTGCATGTCAGCAGTTAACTAAAGGAAGGTCACTGCTGGGCTGGATTTGAACTGTTCACTCTGTAGGCAGGAGTCTTGTTTATTTCTGCATCCTGTTCATGATGAGTTTTTCTCTTGGACTGTCAGAGAATGGCTCTATCTCCTGCCACAGGGACACCTGTGTTGGAAGGGGGACACCTTCATTCTTACAAGTTTATAAGGAGAAAACAGGTAGGTAATTCACTCACTGCCATTAAGTACAGGCTTGCTGAGAAAGTGGAGTTCACAAGAATCCAGACCCCACCACAACAGGTCATCAGTCCTTTCCATGACTCTTCCTCCAGGTCAGCACATACCAATACTCTTCGTGATGACCCCCAGCGCCTGTTGTGAAATCAGTCTGAAAACTAGTGAAAACTTCAGTATCTCCATTCAGAAGCCTGAATAAAGAGTCCTGCATTATAATCATAGCTAATCCAAACTCTTCAGTACCATAAGTGACGCTAGAACATAGCCAACAGAAAATGTGGCCTTTTGGGGTCTCTGGGGTGAGCAGTTTTCACCATAGCGGGGAGGAAGATGGGTGTGGGAAAAGTATTATTAGTGCCTCCCTCTCCTGCCCTGTATCTGTTAATGGCTGGCTTGCAGGTGCTAACTCTCCATGTCACAGATGCTGATCAGTACACGATATTGGCTTATTGCAATCTGCTTACCCTCACTTTCTTGCTCATAATGTGGTTTTCCTTTTTCCTTGGAAACTGGCTGGAGCAGAAGCTGGGCAATGAGATATGGGACTAACCCAGCTTCACCTCAGGGCAGTGATCCGAAGCTACCATTAGCCAGTTTGGTGGCCTCACATGAGGTGCAGGGGGAAGGCAGGGGGCTAATAGTGAGTTGGTAGCTTCAGAATTGAGGCCCCAGGCAAAGAATGTAGAAGTCGCAATGGACATAGCTTTCAAACACCAAAACGGAGTCATAAGCTACCTGTCTCCCATCCACTGATACAGCATAGCATGGAGAGGTAGTACTCCAACCCAGCACAAAGGAGTTAGGGAGAGAAGGAGGGAGGCTGTAATACGTGCCATGCTGCCCCATGCCTTGCTTTCTTCCTTTTCACTGGATTGTGTGATACAGCTGTGGAGCTGAATGGGGAGCAAGAGATGTTGCTCATGGCATGTTCCCTAATGACTGAAATCTCTGCCTCGCTTCCACCAGTTCCCCCTACAAAGCCTGAACTCCCTTTAATCATAAAGGGGAGCAGAAGGCTGTGACTGAGCTGAATTTGCACCTTAATTTAAGCAGGAGATCCCTTCCAGGACATGGCTTAGGCTTCTTAGCAGGGCAGAGAGGGAGGAAGCTGCCAGGGCACGTCTCCACAGTCTGCCTGTCTGGCACCATATCCAGCACCTAGCTCTAACTCTACTTAAATGCAATTCAAAAGACGGCTAGTGCTTTCAGTTCCTTCCTTCCCACAAATAGCAACAAACTGCCAGGCTCCAGGCAGCTCTGGGATGGGAGTGGTGCCCCAGACCTGCCACCTGTGGAAGGTGTTTCTTGTAGCCTGACATGTTCCCTGTGCTGTTCTGTGAGGCTTGGGCTCCCTGCCAGTCTGCTGACAGCCAAATTGAATTACACAAGAGAGGATGTAAAGAAGGGCTATATTTATATATTAAACACTGAAATTACACAAAGGGCCCATCAGAAAGGTTCTGCTCCTCAGGGCAATTCACACAGAAGTCTCTGCAGTTCTCTCCTCTCCTGTACTCTCTTCCCTGCCTTTGCAGACAGGAGTTTTCCTACATGATACTTAAAACTTGAAGGTAGACAGGCCTGTGGTTTGGAGCTGTTCAGACTCTTGCTGGATCATTTTGCAGGGATATTTTAAAACTTGAGGCCACTAACTAGTCATGACAGCCCCCACCCAGCTTGGGTTGTTTTAGTTAGTAAATACCTCTGCAGACAATCTAGCTCCCATGCACTGTCCAGCCTTGATTGGTGCAGCCATTCTGGAGTGTGCCTGGCCTCCATGAAATCATGTGTTTTAATAAACAGGAGGCCCCTTTTAAAAACAAAATCTTTAAAAGTAGTCTCAATCGAACAAGCTTCTGCACAGTTTTGGTCCTACCATTGTCTGTCTTGTTTACTAGAGACAAGGCCCTGCCAGGAAATATGTACAGCACACCCAAGACATCTAGAGCATGTCTGTGCTGTGGTGGCAGCATGGCAAGCTGTTCCTAAGTATCCCCTGCCTGTCCATTTCTGGACACATGATCCATACCTGGAAATATGCTGGTGAAGATGCAGTGAGGCATCCCTCTTTACCCACTCCTGGGACCGCCTTCTCTGGCATATTTGAGAATAGCAACTGGGGACAATACTAAAGTGGTCTTGGCTTATTTCCAGGTTTGAAGTGTGAATGTGGGAGTGGGTAAGTAGGACAAGCTCAGGACTGGCCCAGTGTAGGCACAATAGACTTCAGGTAAAAAAAAGGCTAATGTTCCCATTGGATGAAAGCTGTGGCTTTGCTCCTAGAAGTCTCCATTCCTTATGGCAGATGTCATCACATCCTATGCCCTGAGCTGGAGCTGGTTGTTAATCCTCTCTTTGTTCAAGGAATTGTTTATGACCTGATCCTTATTTCTCCTTAATGCAGCCACTATTTGTAGGAATTCAGCAGAGAGTTTGGGCAGGTCCTTTTCATACAATAGGTAGCACATCAATAGCCCTGGGACTCTTTGGTGTGTGTCTGTGACATGGATGGTTACATGCTGATATGAAAACTGCCATCTTAGCCAAAATAATAGGCATTGAACTAGGGACCCAGAAAGCTGAAAGCAGCTTGTGCTAAGGGGCCAAACATCATAGCTGAGACTATAACCATTTTATCTCCTTTATGAATAAGACACAGAGTAAGAAAGATCTGTAACATACTCATCTGCAGCTAATGCTGTTCTTTCTCCTTTGTTCATTGGAAGGCTAAAACTTTTGTTAGGGGAGATTTATCTGATTGCAAATAAGGCCAAATTGTCTGATGAAAAATCTTTCTGGGGCATTTCAGGAAGTGCATACATTTTAATGAAGAAACTACCCAAACCAGTAACCACCTCATGAATCACAGCAAACCTAACTCAGTGCTTATTCGCAAAGAATATCTACCAATTATTCTTTGTAGCTCTACTACCAATAATTCCAACCTTTGAGATTATTTGGTGACAACTTGATGTTTTTAGTAAGGATGGTTCATCTTAATACATCTAAGATTTACCATAGTGTTTGGAGTGGCAAAGAATTACCTGCAGAAGGGCTGGAATACTGCAGAATGGAAGGAATTGTGTCTGGTAAAGATTAAACATAATAATGATTGGCGCCCTTATCACATGTAATTCCCCAGCTAAATCATGGAAAGTGAGTACTGAATACAAACATGGATAGCAACTTGCGTTGCAGGCCTATAGAATATATGCAGGAAGGCATCACAGTATTGTTACAAGAGGCGCAAAGAAAAATGTCCATCCCTTAGTCTGGGTTGACCTCATGATTCATGTGGATGCAATCTCCCATAGAAAAGGAGGAAAGGAGGTAGTATTCCATTTGTGGATAGAAGAATCCATAAATATTTTCATCTAAGCCTCCATCATGAAGGGAGGAAGCATATTCTGAAATGGGGAGTGAAAGAGCTATGGGGAAAGCACTGGAAAGGGTAGTAGGCTGGATGCACCCAAGAAAAACATACTCATCTTCAGTGCAATTAGTTGTGCTAAGGCTGGAAGAGTTAATAATCAATGCCTTCCAACCTCTGCGTTCTGATTGCTATCATGGTGCACTGAGCAGACATATATGCTGAGCAGCCCACAATGGCTCATAGATTGCTGATTACCTATCTCTGTGCAGAAATGGTTTAAACTGTTCTAGCACACACTAGGTCGCACTCTTCTATGCTAAATTTAATCTACTATCTTGTAGTCCATCTCCTTGGCATGGTTAGATCCTGCTAGAGTACCTCACAGCTCAGCAAGAGCAACTCTCTATTAGAGCAGCACTGGTTTCTCAGATGGACTATTGCTACTGACTCCATTACAGCCTACCTATGGTCTCAGTTCTTAGCATGTCTGACCCTTGCTGCCTCTGCTCCATCAATGACGCCCCTCCCCACCCCCATACCCCGAACTGTCCCCAGGCCCCAACTGTGGCAGATTCCTCGGACCAGGCTCCACTCAACGCTCTATCCTCATTCAAGTCAGTCACATTTACAGGCTTGCTCCTTCACACTGCCTGCAGAAAGGGAGTCTATAACTTTGCAAAAGCACCAAGTCCCTCCCTGCTGCACAGTTCCTATTGTGTCCTGCCTTGGAGGACTTTCTAGACACCTTGGAGTCTGGCCCATTATGCATTTCCTCAAGTGCTGAGCTGCATGTGATGAGACCCTGTATTGCTCGTGTAGAAAAATGCACTGCATTCTCTGAGAGACTGAGAACAAGCCAAAAGGAAAACTGCAGTCAGTCTGCTTAGAGTAACAAACTTTCCTGAAGATAATGTTACAGTCTGAGAGACCAGAGGTAGCTTGGTCATGGGTGTGTGCTGTATCTTTTAAAGATGTATGCAGGATGCTTTTCATTTTTTATCTTCTTTTTTAAAGATCAGAATATGGTTTCCATAGTCTGTGAAAATCTCTTGGGAAGCAGATTTTCTTTCTATCATGCCTGTGGGATCAATTGATCTAGTAAGCTATCTGTCTGTCTATCTAGAGTTTGGCCCTAGACAGGGGAACAAATTTTTTCATGGTACAAAGGGGCATTAATTCCAATTGATCTCAAATCCTGTTGGGCAGAATTTCACCCAGGACAAAATCTGAGTAACTCTGGAATCATAAACTTTGCTTTATAGGCAGGTGAAGGGCAAGGTGCTCTGTGGCAGTCCAGTCTAGTGTATTGCCACTAAGGAGGCAGAAGGGTGATGCAGTGGAGTAGGCCTGGGAGCAAAGACAAAAGCTCCCAGGTGCAGTGGACCGTGGATTAGGCTAGGAGCACCATGCTTATTTCAGATGTGATCTAATCTCAATTTTATATCAGATCTATGGGATTCAGAGGAATGAGTAGAGCCCTACTCTTCTCTCTCTTCCCACACCCTTTAAGTGTTCTTCCTAGGCGGTTACTTCATTGCTGGACCACCATAATCATTAGTCCAGACTGCCTCTCATCCATCTAGGCAGCTGAGCAGGAAGAATGTAATCCAGGAGAGCTGTGGTTTATGGTTAATATCATTTTACATCTGATTTGATACAAAATCCCGGGGCACATTTCTTTATAAAAAATAGAATAAAATAAAATATTAAAAAACCAAGCCATTATTTAAATAAAGTGTGACTGAGAGCTCAGTGACATGGGATAGATGACTTAAAGGGATTTAGCTCCTGTCCCACAGCTTGATGGACTGCAATTTTCTGATTAATTCTTCCATAAACAGTGGGAAACATCCTGGTCCGGATCCTGCTTGTAGTAATGCTGGCTTTGCATAGGTGTAACTGCCCTGACTGCGATGGATTGCCACTGAGTTACACCAAGTGCCAGGAGAATCAGGCCCTTGGTGTTCAACCTGAGTGAGGTTATCTCTCTGTTGTGATTAAGAAGAAGCAAATAGCAGTCAGTGTTCAGGACAAGGGGATACTTCTTTCATTCATTCCTGAGGGATTTTACCCAGAGGAAAGTTTCCTGTGATTTCTCAGTCATGTTTCTCTCTTCTACACCCCCAGCAATGGCCTTTTTGGGAGGTTACCCTACTGTCTGGCCAAACACTTCTAGACCTGGCTCCAATTACTGGGTGGTAGGAGAGGAGGTGATACTTATAGCTGAAACGTTAGCCCTGCCTGTCAAAGTATTAAGTTTGGATCTGATGCACACAGCATGTTGTGTTGCTGTCAGGCACATGTAATCAGCCCATAGCTTTTGCAAAATTGAGTTAAAAGGATTTTCAGCATTTCATAAATAGCTCTCAGAGCACAAGGGACATGGCAAAAATTTGTTGGTTTGCTCTGGCTGGTAATGGCTCAGCTTTGTTTCACCTTGCCACTCACATGCAGGAACTGGAAGCAAGCTATCAACTACATCCTCTCCATGTTGTCTGTTTTATGTACATTTGAGGCTGCCTATGATTTCCTGCTTGTTTTTGTGTGGCACTCTATGGTCACTCACAACTTCATAGCGACAATAGGGAATAGAATTAGTATCCTCCTGCTCCAAAATACAAGCCTTTGCTGTCTGACTTACAAGAGGACCCGCTTTGCCTTCAGTGTGGTCCCTATGACACATAGTCAAGCACAACTGACACTTTCTTTCAGCTCCATGCTTAATGAAAGCACTATTGTGTCCACCTTCGTGGAGGCAGGCATGCAAATCCTCTTCATTTTAAAAATGAGTCTTACGATGAAGGTTTGAAAGTGAAGTTCCAGTATGTGAAACCACTGATTTGTATGATGAACCCATAGAGAAGAGAAGGAAGATAAACTCATTTGCTTACATGATGTAACTCCCCTCTACCAACAGCTCTCCTCTGAGCCTTCCCCTCCCCTCAACTGCTCATATCTAATTCATGCTCCTTTCTCATAAGGCAAACTCAGCTCTGAACATGCCCTGTAATTAAATTACATGTGAGTAATGTTAAAGGTGAACTGAAAATCTTTCTAACAAAACCAATGAACAAATGGAGATTAAGAGCCGCAGCTCATCCAGCATTGATACACACAGACCTAAACACTGCGAATACTTACGTTAGGAAACAAAATGGGAAGGAACACAAGATTTACCAGACAGGAACAGTTGAATGGCCTGTCTGGACCAGTGTCCTGCCTCTGACAGTGGCCAGTCCCAGATGTCTCAGACCAAGGTACAAGAAATCCCTATTTAACTGACAGTTTTGCACTGATTTGTCTATGGAGCATTTCTTCTTAACCCCAACCTGTTAGGGGGTGACTGGTGTCCTAAAGCATCAGGATTTATAGCCCTTCTAAAATGTTATGTTCTTTAATCTAATTCTAGATACTGGGCCAGATCTCCAGCTGGTATAAATCAGTGAGATTCCATAGGCTACCTCAAGTTACCCCAGCCAAGGATCTGGCCTGCTATTACTGTAGTATTATTCATGCTAATGTTGAACCCATTTCAATTCTGTGAAGTTTAAACGTTGCCTTTAATTTCATGGAATGTCCCCTTGCTATTGGGTTAAGAGAAAGAGTAAATAGGAGCTCCTGGATTATGTTCTATAAACCACTGATTATTTTGATTATGATAATGATCCCTATCATATCTCACCTCATTCATCTCCTTTGCAGGCTATTTTGTCCTAACCTTTTTAATTTCATATGGAAATCTTTTCATGCCTCTAATAATTTTTGTTGCCCTTATCTGGGCACTTCATAATTCTGCTACATCCTTTTTTTGAGGTGAGGTGACCAGAACTGAATATAAGTTCATAAGAAGATGTCCATTCATTTATATCATGACAATTTGTTCCTCCCTGTGCTATTTTCTGTCCCTTTCTTAATACAGCCCAATGTCATGTCTGCTTCTGAGACCACAGATGGATGCTGAGCAGGTGATTCTGTTCACAGTTACACTAAGGACTTTTTTTCTTGAGTGGTATAGTTAATTTAGAACTCATCAAGGCATATGAATAGTTCAGATTATCCCTCCTAATGTGCATTACTTTGCATTTTTTGGCATTTAATTTCATCCACAATCATGTTGCCTTTCCACCTCCCTGTGTTAGGTCTCTCCAAATTTTCTTACTGTCTTCCTTTGCTGTGACCAACCTGAATTATTTGGCGTCATCTGCATATTCTTGACACCTCCCTGCTCACCCCTTTTTCCAAATTATTAACAAATCTGTTGAATAATATCAATCTTATCACAGATCCACAGGGATGCTCCACTATTAAATTATTTTCAAAGGCATTTCTATAACACCTCCCTGTTAAGCTTGGGACCACCAGAGCACATTGCCCATTTATTCACTCCCCACATCCACCCAAGCATCCTAGAAGTCCTTGAGAGGTTCGGAGCATGTTCCACAATTCTGCTCTCAGATGCCTGTCTTGAGATAGGCTGACAGCAGTGCTGTGGCACATGGTTCAAAACATTTTAAAGATTATAAAAAGATCTTAAAGTTGCGATAAAAAGGAACAAGTGGTTCTCCTATCCACTTTCTCAAACAGATATAATGGAGTAGAGACCCACAATGTTATTTACACAAGGTGTGTTGGTTTGCACAGTGCATATCAGGAACATATTTGGGGGGTTTGTTTTCCTTTGTTTTTTTAATCTCTATGTTAATTTTTATCAGATACAGAATACAGTTTACTGGGTTGTACTTCTCAAGTAGAGCTGACATTTTTTTTCCTCTTTGAAAAGTCAAAATGTTTCCTTTCAACATCTCCTAAATGAAATATTTCAGTTTTTCATTTTCAAGTGACATTTTGAGATTGGCCATAGTAAAAACATTAAAAAATAAAAATATCTTCCTAAGACAGAACATCCAGTTTCAGGTGGAAAGAAGCACATAGTGATTTTCTTCTCTACAGTCTCCCCTTTTCTTTGGGGTTATTCACCCCTGATTGTTGGCCATGGTCTGTCATGTCCTTGCACAATCCCTCCTTAATCCTGATGAGAACTTTGGAACAAGTGTAGAAGACAGCTTCCAGCACCTCTGTCCCAGGTACTACACAAGGCTCCATGCTTTGGAAAGCATAACCTTGGGAACGTGGGCAGTACTGTTTGAATAATCACTTGTGGTCTATAACTTGAGGTCCATAACTCACATTTTAGGTATCTTGCTCATGAGCCTCTGCCTTGGATTGACAGAGCTCCCTGCTAACCTGTACATAACAAAATTATAGGGAGAGTTCAAAATCCTGTAGGAAACCCTGATAGTGACCACAAGCTGATCACCTTTACTATCCATCGCAAAGCTGGCAAATCAGTCAGCAATACAGAAGTCCTTGACTTCAGGAAAGCTGACTTTGACAAATTCAGGAGGCTCGTTGTCAAGGTCCTAAGGGACCACAACTCAACCGGAAGAGGAGTCCAAGAGGAGTGGTTGCTCCTCAAGGGAGCGATCTTGTCAGCACAAGAGATGGCCATCCCATCTCGGGGGAAGGGTAGCAAAAGGGCATAGCAACCCCCTTGGCTCAGAAGGGAACTTGATGACCTCCTACGCCTAAAAAGAGAGACTTACAAAGGATGGAAAGCTGGAATTACCACCAAGGAGGAGTACTCAGCACTGGTCCTGTAGGGAGTGGATCAGGAAAGCCAAGGCTGAAACCAAATTCCATCTGGCTTCACATATCACAGATAACAAAAAGCCCTTTTTCAGATACGTAGGGAGTTGGAAAAAAAGCAAGGGTAACACTGGACCACTGCTGAACCATATGGGACAACTGTTAACAGACTGCCAGGAAAAGGCCAATCTGCTTAATGGGTACTTTGTGTTGGTCTTTCATCAGCCCAATGGGACCACCCTGCCTAGGAACACGTGGGACGGCCAAGGTGAGGGCGTATTTATACCCAGCATTGGTGTTGATCTAGTAAAGGATCACCTTGAGAGGCTGGACACCTTCAAGTCAGCTGGTCCTGACAGACTACACCCTAGAGTACTCAAGGAGCTAGCAGGTGTTATAGCCCAAGCATTGGCAAAAATATTCAAAAACTTGTGGCGCTCAGGTGAAGTACCTGAAGACTGGAAGAATGCCAATGTGGTGCCCATCTTCAAGAAAGGGTGGAAAGTAGATCCCAGGAATTACAGGCCAATCAGCTTGACCTCAATCCCCAGTAAGATTCTTATCAGAAAATTATCAAAGAGACCCTTCTTGGTAAGCTGGCTGAGGGCAACATCCTGAGGGACAGCCAGCATGAGTTTGTCATGGGTAGATCTTGCCTGACCAATCTCATCTCCTTCTATGACCAGGTGACATATCACCTGGACAAGGGAGAAGAGATTGACATCATATATCTGGACTTTAAAAAAGCCTTTGATCTGGTGTTCCATGACCTCCTCATGGAAAAATTGGTGAACCATAGCCTCGGCTACACCACAGTCTGATGACTGGGAAATTGGCTCTGAGGTCGGACCCAGAGAGTAGTGGTTGATGGTAGCAAATCATTATGGCACTCCGTGACCAGTGGTGTCCCCCAAGGCTCTGTCCTTGTACTGGTTCTCTTTAACATCTTTATCAGCAATGTGGACATTGGTGTCAGAAGTGCACTGGCTAAGTTCGCCAATGACACAAAAGCATCCACACCTGAGGACAGGCTAGTGATCCAGGCTGACTTGGATAAACTTAGTAAGCAGGCAGATACAAACCTGATGACATTCAATACCAATAAATGTAAGGTACTCCAACTCGGGGAAAAAAAACCCCACAGCATTCTTATAGGCTCAGAAGCGCTACGCTTGCTAGCACCACTGCTGAAAGAGAGTTGGGGGTCATGACTGACCACAAAAGGAACATAAGCCATCAATGCAATGTCATAGATGGTAAACCAAACAAAACTCTGGCTTTCATCCATAGATGCTTCTCAAGTAAATCTCAGGATGTCATCCTCCCTCTGTACTTGGTCTTGGTGAGGTCAGAGCTGGAGTACTGCATCCAATTCTGGCCTCCACAATTCAAGAAGGATGTGGAGAAGCTTGAGAGAGTCCAGAGGAGAGCCACGTGCATGATCAGAGGGCAAGAGAATAGGCCTTATGAAGAAGGGCTGAGAGCCATGGGACTCTTCAGCCTGGAAAAGCGCAAGCTCGGGGGGACCTGGTGGTTGTTTATAAGTACATAAGGGGTGTGCATCAGGAACTGGGAGAAAGTCTGTTCACCAGAGCGCCCCAAGGTAAAACAAGGACCAATGGTCATAAACTCCTCCAAGACCAATTTAGGATGGACATAAGAAAAAACGTCTTTACTGTCCAAGCCCCCAAGACCTGGAATAGACTCCCTCCAGAAATGGTACAGGCACCTACTCTGGACTCATTCAAGAAAAGTTTTTCTTGCTGGGATCCTTTGAGCCTAGCTGACTTCCTGCCCCTGGGGCAGGGGCTGGACTTGATAATCTTCGAGGTCCCTTCAAACCCTAATATCTATGAAATCTATGAAATTTCACCCCCCTTCCCTGAATTAATGCCTCCAACCCCTACCCTGCCTGCAAGAGCTGACAAGCTGTCACAGTCTTGGCAGCCAAAGAAGAGCTTAGGCCTTTTTGCTGGTAGGTATTGTATGGCTTCAGCCCCTTTTTGGTTGGCGCCTTCCTCCCTAGTGACATCAGGGTGAGACCGCACCCTAGGGCCACCTAGATGGTTCTGAGTGCTGCCCCTACTCACCTGCCACAACTTTGATGTTGATAGATGGGGGAGGCAGTTCCCTGTTGGTGGTCCCAGAGAGGTCGTAACCCTGGATCTTTCTTCGTGGGGCTCCAAACCTTCCCTTTACCCCACCCTTACCACATCCATGGCCTGGGAGATCTCAGCCTCCTTGTACCTTTCCCTGGGGTGATCTCTTCTCACCCACAAGGCCTGCCCTGAGTGGGGTCGGATGTCCGGCCATCAGTCACCACTGGATTGATCCTTAATCTTCAGGCCAACCTGCAGACAAACTAAACACACCCCAGCCTGGGGGAACAATAACTCAAAAGGTCCTTCACCTCTGGCAAATGCATTGGGTGCCCACTGATGAAGTACAGGGGACTCCAGCTCCCCGGACCCTTCTGCCTCCCTGGGTTGGGAGACAGACTGAGTTGTCAGTCCCTCCACTTACTTTTCCCAGGGACCCACAGGTTAGGAACTAATTACTCCTGTTCCCATCACCAGGTGGGAGTCACCCCTTCCCCACAGGCCTCTGGGCCAGTCACTGCCTGCTTCTCTTTCTTCACCTGGCTGCCCGCCACATCCTGGTGCTGCTCACCGCACTTCCCCACTGGGATACCTGGCTGCTCCCGTGGAGCCTGATCTTTGCCCGGGGCTGAGGGGACAACTTTCCTCTCCCTGCTGTGCCTCTCTGGCCAACTCCAGCTCCTCGAGCTCAGGCCCAGGGTTTTTCCTGCCAGGCTGGCCTGTTGGACACTGGGGGTCTCGCCCTGCTCCCCACTCCACCGCTCCTGACTCCGCTGCCTGTGGCTCCTTGTCGTCCTCTTGATCCTGCTTGCTGGCGTCCTGTTGTTCCCTGCTCAGCTCTACTGCTGCCTCATGCCGGCAGCCTCCATTTCTCTCCCCCTGGCAGCTGCGTGTCTCCCCAACTGCCTTTTGAGCAGCCCACGCTGCTTTCAGGCTCCGCCCCTGGGGTTCGCTGTTCCACAGGCTCAGGCAGCTGTGGAGCTGCCAAGCCTGCATCGGCGTCTTCTCCAAGCTGCTAATCATCCTGGCCCCTGCGGTAAGTATCGGGGCTCATCAGTTGGGGTCCCGGGACATGCTGGGAGGGGGGCTTCTGTCTCCCCTCCCACAGCCTTCAAGACCCTGTTATCTCTGCTCTGTAACTGCAAAAGGGCTGCTGAGGATGGGGATGTTGTGAGACACTATGGCAGGGCACTGGTAGTGCCTGCCACTTTAAGGACTGAGTCAAGCAGCCAGCAGGTGCTTGATTGTGGCAGCTGTTTTAGAAAACTGACTGCCTATATAAACAGGGCAGTTCGCTGCTGGCATTGCCTGGCTGAACTGCTGCATGGAACATCTAGCAGGTAGGAGTGGGAGGCTCATGATCCTGGGCATGACCTAAAACTGCACCCTGCCAGGGAAGGGTGGCTTGGTAGGGCTTCTGGTGGTGCAGGAGTCCCCAGGAAATGCCAGGCCACTTACCTCCCCAGTGAAAGGTGAGGAGAGGTGCCTTAACCCCAGGCCCCATCTTTGGGTGGGCTTTGGAGATAGCACCCCCGGGCATTGGGGCATGTAATGGGCAGGCTCCTGTATTTACCATCTGTTTGTAGGAACAGCAAAGTCATGGCAGGCGAGACTGGGCGGATTGCTCTGTAGTGACAGGTGGGCAGGCCAACATGAGACCTGGCCTCAGGAGGGTGCTCCCTATAACAGATACAATACTCTACTTTGCCCCATACTCCTAAGGGGAGCAGTGCTAAGGGGCGTGTCTGGGTCCCAGCAAAGCTGACTTAAGTTATCCTAGTTTGTCCAGTAAGATGGAAAACTTCCCAGACCCCAACAGGGTTACAGGGCCAGCAATACAGTAGGCCATAATTGTATCATGGTAGACATGCGCCTGACTCTTTGCTGAACTACACTGATTTTATATGCCAATACTTCAGTATAATCAAATTTCAGTGAAACTATGCTGATGTAAAACTGGAAGAATACAACACATAATGAGACCTGTGAAGTTCTCAAACACAGAGGGACAGATTTTTATATGCCACAAATTAGTGTAGATCCACTTGTTTCAGTGCAACTCTAGCAATCCACATCAGTGGAGATCTGGCTCGGGCTATCCGAACAGTTTTGAGAACATGGATTATGTATTGAAGGTTTTGTTTAAAACACAGATTAGTGGCCGGATGGATTGTAGCAGCTGGAGACTGCTGAATAAATACATATAAAGTGAGCTTTTTTTTTAAAGGAATAAGATTTAGCTATTCAGCTGAGACAGATCAGAATTACCTTGGAAATATCTATTTAGGGAAGTTTTCTGACATTTAATATATACATATTTAAAGGAATTCAGGACTGCTGAAAGCACCTGGATTAATAGCTTGGAGACTGATTTTGTCTGTTAGAAGGACAGGGTCAGTGGCCATCCCAACTTCTCTCTGAGTGTTGCTACAATGTTCTCAGCCCTATCCTGAAGCAATGAGAAGAGATCAGCCTCTGTAACCTCTGTAGTTCTCAGCCCCTTGTCTGATGCTGTCCATGAGGACCTCATTGTGATTTCAGTTTTGGTGGTATCAACTGGTAGGCAATAGGAAGAAAACATGGACAGGAGCTTGCAGCAATGGTCTCACTGGTTTGAAGGCACATATCCAGTTAGTCAACAATGGCTGCAATCCAAAAATAGTCCTGGGCTTCTTGTTAACACTAAGCTGTCTCTCAGAAGGTCCTGGGAATAATGTTTTATGTCCTCTCCAACTGACTATGAGGCCCCCTCCCAACCTGGTGGATAAATTTGGCCTGAGAGTGTACTATGAACTCTCACAGAAAGTATGGGCCTTTGTAAATCTCCCCACCTTCTATTCCTCTTCTGTTTGTTTTGACCATCCTCTCTAATACATACAGAGTAGCATTCACATTTACAAAAAGAGCCCCCCCCCAAACAAACAAAAAACAAAAAAACCCAACCCCATTCCAAAGCACTCATTACACACAAAACTCTTTCTCTGAGAGAACAAGTCACATATGAGAGAACTAATGCTCAGATACTATGGGGGTGAGGGCAGCATAAAAACATATATAGAACAGAAGTGTATAAAATCTGTACCACTCCCATCTTGCACCATTGAATAGGGACTTTCAGACATCACCAGACCAAACTAGTCATCTCTGAACTAGTGAAAGGTCACTGAATCCATTATTCAGTCCTCCTGTTCCCTAGAGTCATCTTCTGGAAGAATTCGTGTGAAATGTGCCAGAGGGCCCAGGGAAATGGAGCACCTTGAGGAGCACAGACTGCTTAGAGAGCCTAGTGCTGTTTTATTTATTTTTCCTTTGTTTTCTGCTCATGACAGTAGTAACATCTGATGGACCAAGGCAGCTGTTAGGGGAGGCAAGAAGGCCACAGAGCAGAGGGCCCAGTGCACAGAGATTTTTCTGTGCCTTTTTTTTTTTAGCTTACCTTGATGGTTTTGTGGGGCAAGAGACCAGGGAGAAAGGATAGAACTCAGATTGGCCAGAGCCTGGACAAAGAGGAGGAGGACTAAGACAGACCAAAGCCTGGCAGGGCTGGTCATCCACCCATCAGCAAAAAGGGTGGGGGCAGAAGACAGGGAGGGGGCAAAGCCCGGTGTAGTCCCATCAGACCTAAGGATGGGGACATGATATGGAGACAAGATGCCTATGGCCTAAGCTTAGTTTCCTTGAAGACAGCCTCTCAAAAATGTCCCAGTTAATATCAAGACTAGGGGACCAGACTAAGGCATCAGAGTAGGTAGCCGGGTACCATCACACCACAAGGGGGTGCCTGGTTGTCTCCAGAGGAGCACCCTATTACAGTCTGCAAGAGTAGGTGAGAGATCATTCAAAACTGTTTGGTTCCAGAACAAGAGGGACCAAGTCTGTCCCATGTCTGAATATCCTCAAGCTTGGGGAAAGAGAGTTCAAAGCTAAATTCAAATTTTGTGGTTTTAGTTTATCCCTATTTCTAGCAAACTTCTGCCCACTTAATCTGGGCAAAGCTTCCCAGTTATGAAGTTACAGACATGACATCATGATAACAAACTCTAATAGGCTGATTGTAGCCCAAGGTTTATTTGTTTGAACAGTTCATCCAGTTCAATCTCCTACATAAAGTTCTTGCAGTAACAGCAGATCCTGAAGGTTCTCAAGTTTCTCTATCCCTAACCCTAGAAAGAACATCCTTTCCAATCACTCCTAGTTACATAGTGGAGTAGGCCCATGGCTGTGGTCACCAAATAGGCCTATCACTCCTAGTACAATAGAAGACAAAGAAGGAAGAAAGAAAGAAAGAAAGAAAGACTTTTTTCAATCTTTATTATAAAAATGTTAAAGACAAGGTAAAACTGCATATCCCCACAAGGAGCTGGGTATGAAAGCATCTGTCAATCAATGTACATCCTAACCAGTGAACCCCTTTCCCTTCCCCTTCCCTCCGCCGTTCATGTGGTCACACCTTTAAGACCAGCTGGCCATCTTCAGCTCTACAGAGTTCCTTCAGTAGCCCTGAGGGAAACAAATTAGTGTTCGTTATGTTGCAAGGAGAAGTCCAAGTCTAGCATGCAAAAGAGGTCACTAAGTGCAGCAAAGAGCGGCTGCTTTTTAGGGGTGTCAAGAAAGGTGAGGAAGAGCATTTCCTTTACTTCTTTCTCGTGGAAGATGCAGACCACTGATCCTGCTGGGTGCAGGTGCTCGATGAAGTGGCCAAGGTCCATTGAAGGTCACCAGTTCTCTTGGCAAATGGCAGTTTATATAGGGTGTGCCAGGCTGCCCTGGCACTGCCGCTGCTAGAAAGAAAGATAAAGTTTCTGTGAAAATGGTCATTCATATGAACACATTGAAATATCAATTAACATACTAACAACAATTTCTAAAAGAAGTAATTTCAAGCCCCAAATCCTGATGTCTTTGTTTAAAAATGTTGAACCAGGACATTTCAACAATTCCGAGTGTATCTCTAAAAATGTTTCAAATCAGGACATTCAATGAAACTGACCCTTTTCTGTAAACAGGTTTGGTTTTGATAAATTGGTTCTTTCCGATAAACATCTTGTTGGAACATTCCCAAGTAGCACTAGTCCAAGTCCAAGGACATCTCTTTCACTGAAATATTGAACTCAGCCTGAACTGCAAAATTCAGATCTAAGTCCAAGCAAAGGGTTGGTTTCAGTTTGTGAAGAACTAGCTAGCATATTACAAACTGGGTGTCGGAGACAGTTCCACAGACAACAACGAAACTTTAGGCATAAAATATGGCTGCTCTGCGGCTCCGCCTTCATGGGAAATACATTCCCTGAAAATGATGTTTAACAGTACAGGATCCTTAGGGGTTTTTTTTCATTGAATCCTTGCCAATTTGGGGAATGTATATAAAGGGATATTACCAGAGAACTGTATGATGAAAGAGAACTGTATGATGAAACTGAAAGCCAGACCAACTTCTCTTTGCTTTTTCATCTAGGTCCCTTAGGCCGAGGACAAAGCTCAAGACGCGTTTCTGGGCACTTCAGCTTTCCAGGTAAGGTGCACCATAAAGGACTGTGACTGTTCAAGCAGAAGTAACTATAGTGAGAGGAATCAAAAGGAGTTGATGGGTAGAGTTAGTTTGTGTGTGTGAAGGGAGGCATCTGAAAAGGGCAGGGAAGTGTGGGGTGTTTTGTGGGTATTTAAGGTCAACACAAACTACAGAAACCTGGACCCCACTTAACAAGACCTTCTCCAGGAGGAGTATGAGGTTTTTTGGTTTCATAGGCTGCGACACAAATGTGGATGTTTGGTTCCCTGGGGATAACTAGGGACGAGACACCTTGTGCCACTGCTAGTTCTCCCAGGGGAACACCTGTGTCATGTTCTCTGTGGTATGCAGCAGGTTACCCCTGGTGGGAGTAGGAGAGGCCTGGGCCAGCATTGGGTTGGTGCCAGCAGCCTTACCTGGGGTTCTGGGGGCCTCCTAGGGCTGCAGCAGTGGTGATTCTGCTGCTCGGAGCCTGGCCGGCAGCCACAGCATGGCTCTGGCCAGCCTGGCTCCAGTTTTGAGCAGTGTGCACTGCCCTGGTATACGCCTCTCCGCTTCGCTTTTTTTTTTTTGCGTGTTTTTTTTTGACCCCTGGATATCCAGAGGTCAAAAAAAACCCCACACTGCTCCCTTGCACTGCAGAGAACAGCTGAATGTCTGGTATGTAGTCTCGCAGACGTGTCTGCGGGGCCACATACTGCACAGCCCTGCTCGTCTGGATGCAGCCATAGAGGCCCACTTAATCCCAGGTCTCTCTGTTTAGACTGCCAACCAAAGAGTAAACTGATGACAGTTGTGCTGGAATTTGTCTAAATGTCCAGTGGAAACAGGTGTAGAGGGTTAAATCCTAGATCCACTGAAGTCTTTAGGAGCTTTGCCACTGATTTCAAAGAGACCAAAATAGGGAGGGAAAGTTTCTTGCTAGTTCAGTCACCAGCAAATCAGTGCTGGATGCTTTCTTTTCAACTATTACCATCTGCACCAAGCTGTTATGTTCTTTTGGGAGGTATAGAAACACACAGGGTCTGGAGATCATCTAATTTATGCTGCTTATGAAATTAAATGGATTTGAATCTCCAGATGTGAAAATATAAAGTTCTAATAAGAGACAGATCTGAGCTGCAAAATTTAAATCTGGATACAATCTTTGAACCCCTCCCCTGCAACCCCTTTTCCCCACAGGAAACTGTTTTTTGGTTTTAGCCCTGAAACCTGTCACAGAAGAATCTAAGATGTAGGGGCTACTGAAAGGAATATTGGCTACTGTATAGAGGATAGCCCCTTTAGTACCAGACAAAGTATTGCCTGGTTAGAATCAGTGGGATACTGAAATCCAAGAGGAGGAAATGCTGACAGTCTTTGCTACATAGCTGCAGGTATCCTCTGCTTTTCTGGACGTGTAGGGGTCACACACATGTGATAATAGTGATTACTGAGGTCAATCCATTTCAAGATTCCAAGTTGACGTGGACTGACTTGCAAGATTTTTACTTTAGTGAGCATTACCTGCATCAGATCTTGGGAAGGAATAAAATGTCAACTCTACTCACAGATTTGCTCTCTTGGATTTGCATCTGTGGCAAATAATGCATCTTGGGGGCATGAGGACAACTCTGTCATCAGGCCCATGGCGTCAGTCAAATGGGTTACCATAATGCTGATCTCTCAAAGATTCCGTTACTCTAAACCTTATAGTTTCATAGTTTCATAGTTTCTAGGGTCAGAAGGGACCTGAGTAGATCATCTAGTCCGACCCCCTGCCATGGCAGGAAAGAGTACTGGGGTCAAACGACCCCAGCAAGGTGTTCATCTAGCCTCCTCTTAAAGACCCCCAGGGTAGGAGCCAGCACCACTTCGCTTAGAAGTTGGTTCCAGATCCTAGCCGCCCTGACCATGAAGTAGCGCCTCCTGATATCTAGCCTGAATCTACCCTCTGCCAGCTTGTGACTGTTATTCCTGGTCACTCCTGGTAGCGCTTGGGGGAACAGGGACTGCCCCAGTGCCTGCTGGTCCCCCCTGACTAGTTTGTAACAGGCCACTAGATCCCCCCTCAGCCTTCTCTTTTGGAGGCTGAACAGGTTCAGGTCCCGTAGCCTCCCCTCATAAGGCCTGCCCTGCTGTCCCCTGATCATGCGAGTAACGTTAGGCAGACTAGAGAATGAAAGCAAGCTCAAGAACAGCATATTTGTTAGCAGATCCACTCCTGGACTCACTAGTTAAGAGTTTGGGATTTGGTTTGAACTAACTGGTCTGCTAGGGCAGTATGGCAATGCACTGGCATTTCTCAAGCTGAGCTGGTTCCTGTTTCAAAGAGTGTGGTATGTCAAGCCCTTCCTCTGATGCACTGAAAATTCTACACCACTTAAAGGGCTTCAAGAAGGTGCTTAATTCAAAGCTGAGACACACAAAAACTTTTCAGTCCGGGTCATAGCACTGGAAGAGCAGCAGTGACAATGAAATTACAGCAACAGTGGCAGGGCTGGCAGTGATGGCAGCTCCCTTCTTGGGCCCTAAGTCAGCACCTGGGGCTTGTGCCCTGATCACCCACTCCTAGTTATGCTACTAGAATTGAAACAATGCAAACAGATTGTACGGGAAAAAGATATAATTATAATCTAGAAGGAAGGTTTTCTGGGGTAAGACCTGGCTTTGCTGGATGTTCCCTGGTTTCTTGCCTCTTGTAACTCTGCAATGCAAGCCTTAGACTGTCTTTGAATAAGGAAAGGTAGAAAGAATGAGAGAGAGATCAAGCAAAAGGCGGGAAAGTCTTATGACTGAGGCATGGATCTAGAACTCGGAACATCTGGGTTCAATTCTTGGGCCAAGTGCTTCAGGTCCTCTTTTCAAATGTTGTGCCCTGTGTTTTCTTTTTTCTACATAGACTTGACTGGGAACTTTCTTGCAGTCTGTGTTTGCACAGAGTCTAGTACAACAAGGCCCTGCCCCCACTGGGAGCCTTGTTGCACTATTAAAATAAAAATAAAGTATTTTGTTTGCTTGGACAAAGCCAATATTTAAGGGCCAGATCTTCAGTTTGTGTAAATCAACACAGCTCTACTGACTTCAGTGGACCCTGGTGATTTCATCAGAAATCTGCCAATTTAAACCAACTGCAGATCTGACACTTAAATCTATATCAATAGAGGCCAACTGGAAAGCTTGGCCCTTCGTAATTCAGCAACTAAAGAGAAGGATGGGCTACTAGGTGATACCAACACACAGGACACAAAAGGGGATGAGTGATAGTGTCACTCTCAACTACCTCTCACAGAGCCTGAATGATAAGTGAACCAGGGGCACTGATTTGGGGCTAAAGCTGAGTGAATTTTTACTCCAGTGAACAGTTTAATCATTAAGAAATACAGACTTGGTTGAATTTTGGAATGTGAGTAAAATTCAGCAAATCCTTTCAGCCAAATAAAAACCAAGCAAACAAAAAAAATCTCAAAATGTCTTTCTCTGGGTTGTTTTTGTTTTTATTTTTTGTGGGGGGGGTGGGGGGAGGCTAGATTCACAAACTGAGGGGGGAGAAGTGGTGGTGACACCTATCTCCCTTACAGCTCAATGGGTAAAACTTACTCTGGGATATGAGGGAACCTGGCTCCACACCTGTATCCAACTATTCGATACAAAATGGGACAACTTCAGTACGTGATATAATGACTTCCCTTACCCTTCTCCCCAAATAGTTTATAGCTCAGCAGTTTGGCCACTCTCCTGAAATACAGGAAACCTGTCTACAGCTTCTGTGCTCTGAATCAGGAAGAAAGGGTATGTGACTCCATACCACAGGTAAATATACTCATGAAAGGGCTGGAGCACCTACCTCCTCCTCCATTTTGTGAACTCAAACCTTTTCTCTTATTAAAATTGCCCCAAAACAAAAATGTGACAATCCATTTTCCTTTAACATTAAACTAATCATTTTGATTCAATGAATGCTAAACTAAATGTGACTTTGGGTTGACCTGAAGCTTCATTTAAACCAGTTTGGCCACTGAACTGGAAAACAGTTATTTGCACAGCTCTGCTTGCTGTTTTCACCCATGGGCTGCTAGTCTCTGGAATTCCCATCTGCCAGAAACATGTACAAAAGAAGGGCAGCCACATCACAGCTCCTGCTGCATGGAAACTTCTGCTTAGTGTTGCTTCCTGAAAGGTGACCCCTGTAAAATCCATAGGAGGATAAATTCCTATGTCATAAAAGAAAACTCTGGAGCTGTTCCCACAATGCAGGTCCTGCCAAAGATTAAATATTGGAAATCGGATGTGTATTTATAATGTTCTACCAGAAATTATGACGTGGGGAATGTTCTTTAGAACATGCCAACTGACTCATTCATGAGTTCCATTTTGGTGTTACCTCTGATGGAGTCTCTTGCTTCATCCTTCTTGATTAAGTGATATGGTATATAGAAATTGGATAGTATCCTTTTAAATAGTTACATCTGTTGTGCAAAGGACAAAACAAAGAATGAGGCAGGCTTTGTTCTTCACAGAAGCAGCGGCAGATGAAGTATAGGGTATAGGGTGAGAGAAGAATGTGCAAAAGGAGACTAAGATTTGAACCTGCAGAATCATGTCTCTCTCAAAGCTAATGGAGAGGCTGAATAAAAAGAGATGCTGAACGAAAACAAGCGATTTTCCTCTTCTTTTCTGTGGCTAAACAGGGACTGTCGTGGCCACCCAGAAATAATCATATTTTAGCAGCACTTCTGAAAATAAGAACTGATGCAACTGTGTTCAGAGAGGACGTGTGTAAGACTCCAAGTATATCTATATGGCACAGTGTAGTGCTAGGCATAGAATGCCAAGCTTGCTCTAAAATTACCTACCAGGGGCACCACATTAGCATGACACTGTGTAACAGGACTGAATTCAAGACATGGCTGTGATACCCCTGGTGGCCTTGCAATTTCTGCCTTGCTCTGGCTCTCTGGGTACCCTCCCCCTTTTGCCTTCTTTCCTGCCATGCCTTGCTGTTAATTCCTTTTTTTTTTGTTTGGGGGGGGGAAGAAAGGAAGGCTGCCCAGAGTCCCAGAGCAAGACCTTCTCTGCTAGCAATTGGTAGGCTCTTCCCAAATCTTACTGATCTCCATCCTGCCCTCAAACACCACGTGGGCCCTCCTAGCCCATCCATGCCCCAGGGCACTTATGGGCTAATGTCATGGCTCTGACCTCTCCTACAACCACACCCATGCCTCACAGATGGTACTGGTCATCACATAGGTGAGGCACTCTGCCCCAAAACAATACTAGGTCACCTCAGACCTCTATTCCCTTACTGGGGCTTCAGTCTTACTGGCTTCTGCCCCTCTACTCTAGCTGGTCCCTTTTGTCTAGGTCCACTGCACTGGACCTGGCTTCTGGGCTCCAGCCTTAGTCTCATCCTCTCAAGCTTCAATTTTGTCCCTCCTGGGCTTTGGGACTTTGGCCCTGCTTCTCAACCCTCCTGGGTTATGATTTCATCCCTCTTGGGTTCTGGGTCCTTGGACCTGGTTCTTGCCCTCTTGAGTTTCTCACCCTCTTGGGCCCAGACTTAGTTCAACCTAGGCTTCAACCCCTTCCTGGTAGCTACCTGTATGTGCCTTGAGCCTAGTCCCTGGCAGCGCTCAAAATGCCTACATGCCCCTTGGACACCACTGGGACCTCCTCCACCTCTGACAGTCCAAATTCAGTCTGCCTGTGATAAAGGAAAACATAAGCACACTGGCTATAACTAAAATGCTAAGCACACTGGCTGTATAACAACACCCTACTCCTCCTGGGTCCTGGCCCTCTGCAAGAGCTCAGCTCCTTACATGCAGTCCCAGTTGTAGTAGGATCCCAGACATTAGCTCAGCAACAGCCACATCACTGCAAAGCTCTAGCCTTGTGGTTTGACTGCCCTGGCTCAAGCCCTGGGCTTATATACCTCTTAAGCCCTGTCCCTTCTGGTCAGGTGATCTGCTACCCCTGGCACAGCTGTCTCTCTTTCATTCTAATTGGGATGCTGATCTGGCTGCTGTAGCAGTGCCCCTGGTGCCTAGGCAGGGCTCTGCCTCACTGTACTATAGCAGGGCAGCTAGGTCACACACAATCTCAGAGCCCTAACTGCCTATTGTCCTGCTGCCAGCTTATCAAGGCATTGTTTCCTTCCACCCAGGGAATTCTCTGCTGTTGCTTTCTCCTTAAAGCAACGGGGAGGCAGGGCCTGATACACACTGCATCTGAGCTAATAAAGTCTGCTAAAAAACAGGGTATTTAAGCTAGGCAAAATGCTGTGTTAAAATAGCTATGCTGCCTCTGGTACCTGAAGTAGCTCCTTCAGAGTTCATATGATATATATGCATATATATATAGCACTGCATTGCACCTTGTAGACATACCTTTAGAATCTGGTTCTGGAAAGCAGCAAGGTCCAGCTAATGAGGTAGGTACTAGATTATAAATCAGGAGAGTGGTATTCTAACCCCAGCTCCAACCGGTTGTTTAAACTTTGCTTTAGCTTCTCTGCTGCAGAACGGTGATACTACACCTGATCTTCTGTGAAATGCTTTTCATGTATACTTCTCATAGCCCTTCATAAAAATCAAGCAGGGTTATCTCACTTCTGCTGTCTTAGTGGCTCTACTCCTTATTTACCGCACTGTCAATGCAAACAAAATCAGGACAGCTTTGTTTTAATTGGAAGTGTTCATTTAGTGCCCATGGCTACAGCATCTAGGAATCCAGCCTAGATCCAAACTGATAAATGCTGCATCTGCAAGAACCATTTAGGGACACGCATTCAAAAAGCCTGAGCCTGAATTGATTCAATCTTTGCAGGTTAGTCTAACCTGGCTAGGCTAAACCAGTT
>NW_017729029.1:40695385-40695649 GCF_001723915.1 Gavialis gangeticus
AGCACATGCCTACAGTGGCTCAGGCTAGAAGCTGGGGGGTGCTAGAGCAGCCCTCCTTTCCCTTGCACAGAACTGAGCTGAGGGGGGGCATGGCCAGGCCTAGCAGGATGCTCTGATTAGCCCAGCAGGGAATTGATAATAGTGTTTATCATCCCATTAAGAAAACAACAAACAACAGAGGGACATTACCAGCTACCTGTTGATTCTGTCTGTTGATTCAGCACGGACTGTAGGCAGCATGTGGTCTGCTAAACTAATACACAG
>NW_017729029.1:40695675-40703210 GCF_001723915.1 Gavialis gangeticus
TGATTTATCTTAAACCAGCAAGGGGTCTGGGACAGACATTGCATAACCAGTTTGTGCCAAATCAGTTAAGTCTGATACTACATTCAACTAGGTTTATCTCAAACCGGTTTCAGCCATTTTCAAACTGGCTTATGTGCACCAAACATCTGTCTTGTTACAGGTTTAAACCAGTTTCTGATCACTTAAACCGGTTTATGTGCAATGTCTGTCCCTAGCCCTAGTTTGTTAACACCACCATCCCCCATTACAGATTCCAAGCCCAACATGCACACTGAGTTCTGGATGTCCCCAGCCCCAGGATTTGGGTGATTACCAAGAGGAGCACATTTGATGAGCCCTCCACTGAGCATGCATTACCATCAGTGATGGAAAGTTTTATCCAGAACCAATGGCAAGAACAATCCAGGAGCTTTTAAATGTCCTTCGTGAGTGAGACAAAAAGGTCAGTGTATGAATTACAATGACACTAAATAGCATTTTATAGTTTCAAGGCCATCACTTCTGATCAAACCATAAATTGGACTTGATCCATGGCTTGCATATATGTAATTGATAAAAGAGGGAATGCTGGGCTGTAGGGCCTCTACAATGCTCCCTAATGGCACAGTGGTCATTGTCAGTAATACAAGGAATCACTTGCACATCTGTAGTACATTACACCCCCCCAAATCTCAATCTTGTGGTATGGTTTAACACCCAGGATACAGGAGGTGAGGGTTCAATTCCTGACTGTTGCAGACTCCTTGTTTGGACAAATCACTAGATGCTTGATTTTTTTCAGAAGAGCCCAATCCGCTTGTCTTTCCTTAAGAACAATGAAGGAGCTACTTACTTTATGTTAAGCAGCTCAGCTCCAACAACACCAGCCTCCCATATAGTCCCTCTTCACAGTCATGAATTTCCCTCCAGTGAATTATTAGACACAAACTCATGTGTAATTCACACATGTAAATTACAGCAACTGCACTTCGTCCATGAAGGCACGGCAGGGCTGAACAAACTAACTGCAAGGGGAAATTATGAAAACACAGCACATCCTGTGTGGCAAGAGAAATGTGCAGAGGTTTGCATGTCAGTGACAGAAAGGGAGACCAATTGCAACAAAACAGGACAGAAGATTTGCCAGTGTCCTCTGAACAAAGTTCTTGCCAATGATCTTTTAAAACCAGTACATGGCACAGGGTTGGAGCTGGTTGTGACATCATTCGCTCCAGGCTGATTCCTAATAGCCTTTAAGCAAAACTACTTATACAACCCCATCACTTCCAGTGTTTCTGAGCACATAATAAATATTAATGAATTTAGCCAGGTAGAGAATTGGAAAGGTGAAATATTGAGTAAGGTTGATCAGAGAAACTTTGATGGAAACACGTTCCATTAAAATATAGTGCTCTGTTGAGAATGAAAAGTTTCATGAAATTAAATTGAATTTGCTAGGATTTTTTTTGGAAAGAAAACCAGGGGAAAAGCTCAGATAATGTTAAATTGTCCAAAAAATGACATCTGTAGAAGTGAAACATTTCAGTGTTTTATTTAAAAATGGCTATTCATTCATTTTTTAAAAACTTAATATTTTATCTAATAAGCAAATGTAAGAAGTTAATATTAAATTGTACTCTTTTGATCAGTTTTGAAATAAACTTTGTGTTTATAATTATTTGGTGGGAAAATTCTGAATTTTCTCAAGGTTTTTTAATGATATGGAATAAAGACAAATTTTCAAATCTCATGATACTTTCTGAAACAGAACTTGTGTTCTTTGCTCAGTTCAGCTGCTACTTGCTTAAGTCACCCAGGGAACATAGGGCACTTGCAGACGTAAAAAAACAACCCCAACAACTGGTACTTGAAACTCTGTGTGGTCCCATGTTGAGCCCTGAGCGTGCCTAGAAGAGGCAGCACGTTACTTCAACTATGCCCGCCCAATGCCTGTAAAGATCAGGTGCTTTAGTGGGACTTCTCTGGCATTTATCTAATGGCTCACTGAGCCAGCTTTAGCTAAAAGCACCAAAAAGCTCCACTGAAATGCCTGATCTTTAGGATGCTGCAGAGCCAGGTTGAAGTAACATGCTGCTGCTTCCGGTAAAGCACAGTTTGGTTTGTTTTTTTTAATGCCTGCAAGCACCATAGAGTGCAGCACAGAATTTACTCTGATCCATTAGTCAAGTCAGTCTTAACTGCAATACCATCCTTCCTCTCTAGTTGCTAATGTCAATTCCAGGGGTGGCTCTCTGTGAAAACAGTTGGTGAGAGAAGCGAGTGCATTCCCTTGGACATCCAAGAACAGTTGTTGCCTTTCTTCTTCTTCCACTGAGAAGGGAGACATTGATGTACAGGAATCTGTGTTGTCACCATGTTTTATCACTCATCAGACCACATTGGTATGCCATGTCTAACTTTCAGTAGGGGTCTTCTAACTATCTCTTGGTAAGGCTGGCAGGATGCAAAACATTCAAGTGATCTGAGACCATTTCAGCTCATTCCTGCTGCTGTACTCAGACTGCACTAACTTTTGATAGTCAGGTTGGAGGGTTATGTGGTGGACTTACCAATATAGCCCAGCTCAAACGGGCTTGGAAAATCTTCATTTTAATTGGTGGAGCCCGTCCACCAATCAGGTAAGGACTGGGCAGGAGCCAAGAGCCTCCCGGACCTGATTGAAGTCTGCGTTCTGCAGGTCTGGCCAGACTTTGGGGGTGGAGCCTCTGAAGTGAATAAAAGGAGCTGCATGTCCAGAACGTAGGAGATGCATCTGGGGGTGGAGAAGAACTGGGAAGAGCTGCCCAGCTGGTGGAGCCAGCGCCCCAAAAACTCCCTCGCCGGGACCGTTGCCTCAGCCCCATTCAGTGTGCAGTGTGGCACATGGGGCTAAGACCCTGGAAGCAGCTCGAGGCAGCTCAGGTCTGCAACCCTTGGCAAGTGGCCAGGGCACGGTGCAGAGATTGCTGCATGGAGGATCCGGAAGGGGATCACGACTTGGGGAGCTATTTTCAGGTGGCTCAAGTCTTCATTCCCTGGCATGCAGCCAGGCAATTGAGGCAGGCAGCATCAGCTCCAGGGGCCCAAGAGCTGATCAAGCCCTGGCACTGCACAAGGGGGCCTGGGCTTCCAGCCTTCAGCAGAAGAACAAGCCCCGCAGTATACGTATCAGTGCAAAGGGCCATGAGCCAGCTACAGAGTAGGAGAGAGCCTGGACAGCGGAAGGCCGCTTCTGCCTGGAAGCGGCGCCCAAACTGAGACAGCTGGAGATAACCCAAACCTCACCAGGAGTTGTAAATTGTTGGAAAAATGGGTCTCCCACAGGGCAGGGAACTCTCAGGAGGAACCAACAAAGGCGCCTGTGGGATAAGAGGTGTCTGATATAGTCCCTGAGAGGTAGGGAGTCCTGGGCATTGTTTTCCTCCCTGGCAAGACACAGCAGAGCTCCTCAAAGTTGATAAGGGAAGCCCAGGTATACCCAGCACCACTGGCACCCCTAAGGGGGTGACAGCGCCTTATATTTTGTTATATTTCAGGTTATTGTGAGCAAACTCTCCATGATATATAAGAGTCTAACCTTTACCCATTGGTTCCTGGTGAATGTCCTTCATAAATAGTCAAGTTACCTGCTGTTAGCTTGTGTTCAAATATTGTTGTACTTACTAATGCTTACTTGTTCCAGGACTCACCTGTGCCAGGTGTGTATTGTTTGTCTTTACCTTCATTTTCCTGTTCTAGGACTGGTCACTTACCTGTGGGGACTCAATAGCCACTGGTGGTGGTACCCTTTCCTGGCCAGTGTTTGTCAAAAGTGGCTGTATATGTAAAATCATATCGTAAATATTTACTATTCATTTATGAGTCTTATCTATATTTACGTGTATATATTAATACACTTGTACATAGTTACGTTACATGTCCTGGCATGGCTTTATGGAGAAATAGAGGAAACTGATTCAGAGGTGATCAGGTCCCTCTCACAGCACAATTGCCTGACTACCTATCCATTCCATTTGAGGATGGGGCACATCCTTGGGTGTACCCAGGCTACATTTTGGGAGGCTCGTGCAGGATACGGTGGCAGGCAATTTGTTCATGCAGGTGCTGTGCCTCTCTATAGAGAACCAGAAAGGGAGACATGTCCAACACTACCAGCACCCAGGAAGAGATACTCCAGTTATGGGAACCAATGTGGGCCCTGGAGGACCCCCCCCCCACTTGAAGGGGACATCAGGGCCAAGTGTTTCAACTGTGGACTCTGTGTGAAACGTAAAACTTTGCCGATGCGCACAACTTATCTCCATACTGTTCAAAGCTCGCAACCCATGGAGATAGTGTGTATGGACTTCCTGTCTATTGAAGGGGAGGGCAATCAAAGGGGGAACGTCCTTGTTGTCACCGATCACTTTACCCAGTATGCCCAGGCATTCGCTACTCACGCTCAAACTGCAAAGACTGTAGTAAAAGTGTTATGGGAGAAATATTTTTTCGTTTTTGGATTGCCTGCCCAGATCCACTTGGACCAAGGTCCAGGCACACCCTCGGGTCTACCCGGGCTACAGTTATTTTAGCCATGATTGTCCAAGGAATATGTAGGAGGTCTGGTCTGTTTGGTAATATCTTTAATCGGACCAAATACATAGTTGGGAGAGAAGTCAGACAGCTCAGGCTTTCCCAGACCTGAGGAAGGGCATTTTGTGCTCAAAAGCTTGTGTAACATCTCTCTTAAGTATATAGTTAGTCACTCCTACAGTGCTTTGGTTCAATAAAAGATATTACCAAACAAACTTTGCTTCTGACTTTCAATCACTGTTAACTACATGAGATACTGAGTTATTAACCTCATATTTCAGAATTTGAAGTGACATGAGGGAAAGAGACAGAGCCATAGCAGAGAGATCTTGTAGGAATATCACTAACGCAAATTGCACCAAACATCTGTTATGGATTCAATAATAGCAAACCCCTTGCACTCACTAGGTCGGAACAGCCTCTGCAGGGAACTCCTTTTTCCTTCCTCCTTCCAATCCTATTAGCATTAGAGAGTAGATAGAGCTATAACAGGAAAAAAGCCCATCTCTTAGCAGCACTGCTGACAGCTTGCCTTTTAAATCTTTAATAAGCATTAGCTTTAGCAGCAGCTCAGATGTGCTGCAGAACAGCATGGGTGTGGAAGCCTATCTGGTCTACCCCAGATGAAGCTGCCATCCGGACAGTTGGATGTGTGAAAGGTGGATGGAAGAGCTCTCCTATTAACATGCGTTATGGTGTTATTTGTAGGTGGCCTAGACGCAGCAACTTGTGATTCTATTTAAAAATGTTTCTTCTCCACTCATCTGCCATGACCTAAACAAAGGGACCTGTAATTCCTTTGAAGAGTTGATGCTAATGTGGCTGTTTTTTACCAAATACTTTGCAAGGGTTTGGGAAACAAACCATGGGGAAAAAACCTCATTGCAGATCCCAAGAGGGAAGTAAAACAAAAAAACTCCCTGCAATGATTTTGTTCATGTTTCATTTTCTGCAGTCATGTTCTACCCTACCCACCCTATTCAACTTCCACAAGTGCTGGCAAGGCTATGGCAGTGTAGAGAGAAACAGAATTAGGCCATGGAGAGGTCCAGTTTTGTGCTCTGCTTTGGGCTTCCTCTGTGACTTCAAGCAATTTGCTTAACATGAAAGCTGGGCATCCGTCAGGGATTCCACTGACATTGCAAATTCTGGCTTCATTACAAATAAGAATAAAACCCAAACATTCTAGCTAGGGACAGAAGATGCACAAACCAATGGGTAGATAACCAATTTAAGTGATCAGAAACTACTTTAAACATGAAACAGAACATAAGTTCAGTGCACATAAACCAGTTTCAAAATGGCTGAATCTGGTTTAAGATAAACCTTGTTGACTTAACTGATTTAGGTCAAACCAATGTATGAAACTTCTGCCCCAGATCCCTTCCAGGTTCAAGTTCAATCAGAGTCCCCAGCATCCCAGCATGCTTTCCAGCCCTAGGATGGGCTAGAGTGTGCAGTCTGCTCCAGAGAGCAGGGCTGGCCCCACCCCTCTGCTCCCTAGCTGGAGCAGTAAGGGCTGGCTGACTGCCCCACCTCTGTCCTGCAAACCCCAGCTAAGGTCTGGGGCCAGGGAGGACAATTAAACTCACTTTCCCCAGGGTAGGAGCTGCCCTGATGACTTAAGTAGTGCTGGCTGCAACTGTGGACTACAAATCCCAGAAACACCTGGAAGCAGTGGAAGTGGAAGTGGTGAGCAATGCTGTGGAGTCCTGCTGTTCAACTGCAAATCCCAGAGACCTCAGGGGCAGCAGGCAGAGGAAGGAATACACCTCTTAGGATGTGTTTATAATTTTCAGTTTATAGTTTTTTAGAGAAAACTATTCTTGTTCAAGCTTTTATGAACTAAGTGCTACAACCTCCTCCCCACCACCCAGGCAGAATATGGGCTGGGGCCTGGCCATGTCCCCTCTGCTCCAGCAGGGAGTTGGGGATAGACTTGGGGTGGCTGGCAGGCAAGCTTTAGCGCCCCGCCTCCCCCAACCCAGCTTCTTGCTTGAGCCCCTGTAGGCATGTGGCTGCATTTCCTGAATCAAAAGTGAATGTGTGTTCATTTGCTTATCAGTTCAAACTCTGCAGCTTAGACTAACCTGCAAAGACTGAATCAATTCAGCCTCTGGCTTTTTGACTGTCTGTACTTAGCCTTCAAAACTCAATGCAATGGACAATACCCAAAATTTTACAAAGCGGATTAAAACTTTTTGTTTCGATGTCATTCTATTTCAGATTTGGGAACACAGTTTTAAAGGGCACATAATAAGAGCCATTTTATATTTATTTTAAACCTTTGAAGACTGAGGGACAGTTGTGGCTGTACCCACATTACCAGCTTCTCTGGGTAGAGATTATTCATAGTGCTTAGGGTCAGAAGGGACCTAAACAGATCATCAGGTCCAACCCCTTGCACCGGGCAGGAATGAGTGCTGGGGTCATAACACCTCAGCCAAATATCTATCCAGCCTCCTCTTGAAGACCCCCAAGGTAGGAGAGAGCACCACCTCCCTTGGGAGCCCATTCCAGAGCCTGGCAGCCCTAACTGTAAAGTAATGTCTCCTGATGTGCAGCCTGAACCTTCTAACAATTTGTGGCCATTATTCCTAGTAACCCCGAGTGGTGCCCAGGGGAAAAGAGCCGCACCCAATTTCTGCTGGTCCCCCCTGGTGAGTTTGAAAATGGCCACCAGGTCCTCTCTTAGCCTTTTTGTGTGGAGGATGAATAGATTCAGGCCCTTTAGCCTCTCTTCATAGGGCCTGACCTGCTGTCCCTTGACTATGCAAGTGGCCCTCCTCTGGACCCTCTCAATGCTAGCCACATCCCTCTTGAAGTGCGGTGACCAGAACTGGATGCAGTACTCCAACTGCGGCCTGACCAGCGCCGCATAGAGGGGGAGTATCACCTCCCTGGACCTGCTTGTGATGCATCTGTAGATTCACGACAAGGTGCAGTTAGCCTTACTGACCGCTTCCTTGCATTGGCAGCACATG
>NW_017729029.1:40708210-40715272 GCF_001723915.1 Gavialis gangeticus
CCTATAGGTGTGTTGCAGGTTCCTTCTCCCTAGATGCAGCACCTTGCACTTTTCTGGGTTGAATTCTATCCTGTTCTGATCCGCCCACCCCTGTAACCTGTCTAGATCTAGCTGGATTCTGTCCCTCCCCTCCAGCATGCCCACCTTGCCGCATATCTTGGTGTTGTCAGCGGATTTGGACAGCAAGCTTTCCACACCCACATCCAGATCACTGATGAAGATGTTGAACAGTACAGGCCCCAGGACCAAGCCCTGGGGGACTCCACTGCCCATATCCCTCCAGGTCGAAAATGTCCTGTCCACTACCATTCTCTGGGTGTGGCCATCTAGCCAATGTGCTACCCATCTGACTGTATAAGCATCAGTGCCGCAGTCATCTAGTCATCTACATTTTTAGGAGAACGTGGTGAGAAACAGTGTCAAAGGCCTTCTTAAAGTTCAGGAAGATGACATCCACCTTGACACCATCATCCAGGGACTTTGTGACCTGATCATAAAAGGAAACCAAGTTAGTCAGGCAGGATCTGCCCTCAGTGAACCCATGTTGGTTGCCCCTGAGCATTACCTCCCCTGGTGGGCCCTTCCAGATGTGTTTCTTGATAATTTTCTCAAAGGTCTTCCCAAGGACTGAGGTAAGAATGACTGGCCTATAATTGCTGGGGTCCTCCTTTCTCCCCTTCTTGTAAATGGGGACCACACTTGCCCTTATCCAATCCCCTGGTACCTGGCCAGAGCCCCACGAGCGCTCATAAAGCCATGCCAGGGGCCCTGCTATGACCCCTGCCAATTCCCTCAGCACCCTTGGGTGAAGAGCATCTGGATCTGCTGATTTAAACACATCCAGGCCCTCCAAAAGTTCCCTAACTAGGTCATCCCTGACCTTAGGCTTGGCCTTGCCTCCCCTGGGTCTATCCATAATTCTAGTGGGGGAAATTTCCTGGTCCCTGTTCAGAAATATGGAAGCAAAGAATTCATTAAAGAGGTCAGCTTTTTCATTTGCTGCAATCACCAGATTGCCAAGCCTGTCCTGTGGGTTTCCCATGTTACCTTCTGGGAGCCTTCTTCATACTACATACGTATTTGAAAAAGGACTTTTTGTTATCCCTAATTCTGATCGCTAGCCCTAGCTCCATCTCTGCCTTGGCCTTCCTAACAGCCTCCCTGCAGTCATGAGCAATGGAGGTGTAATCCTCCTTGGTGATAGCCCCTTGCTTTCACTGCTTGTATGCTTCCTTTTTTGCCCTCAGGCATTCCTGGATGCCTTTGCTGAACCATGAGTGCTATTTAGCACTCCTGCCCCACTTGGTGCGCATTGGGACTGACTCCCTTTGAGCTCAGAGGATCATCTCCTTGAGGAACAACCTCCCATCTCATTGAAGCTCTGAGACCTCAATGCCTCTCCTACTGATCTTCTTAGCTCATTGAAGTTGGCTCTCCTGAAGTCAAGGACTTTTGCCTTACTGCTTGCTTTCACCACCCTGTGCTGGACAGTAAATTCCAGCAGGAGATGATCACTGTTGCCCAGGTGGTCAAGTACCCGCAGACCCCCCACCAGGTTGTCGCCTGTGGCAAAGACCAAGTCCAGCAAGGTATTTCCCATGGTGGGACTATGCACCTCCTAGGTTAGGTGGAGGTCCTGTATCCCAGCTAGTAAACTACGTGAATGGTCAGACCTGGCTGACTGCTCCTCCCAGCAAATGTCTGGGTAGTTTAGGTCACCCATGACAACCACATCTCTTGACTTTACAGCCTCCGTGAGCTGTCCTGAGAATTCCCGGTCCAGCTCGTCCCCCTGGTGAGGCAGTCTGTAGTAGACGCCCACTAGCAAGTCCATTTCCCCATGACCCCCTTGCACTCTTACCCAGAGCGCCTCAGTTTTCCCCTCCTTTGACCCCATCCTGATCATCAAGGACATATATTGCTCTTTAACATAGAGTGCTATACCTCCCACCTTTTTTCCCTACTCTATCCTGTCTATACAACCTATAGCCCTTGATGTCTACTGCTCACTCATGGGTAGAATCCCACCAGGTCTCTGTGAGCCCCACTAGGTCTGGGTTTTTGCTAGCTAGCAGGAGGGTGAGTTCCTCCTGCTTATTCCCCATGCTTCGAGCATTTGTGTAGAGGCATTTGAGGCCTCCCGTGTAGAGGCATTTGAGGCCTCCTGTGGGTGCATGTTCTGCCCCCTTGTTCCTAATCCTGCCCTGGCCTGTCACTTACCTGGGTACTACCTGTGTGCGTCACCTGGCTTGACAGTGAAGTGTCCTCATGTTCCTCTGTGGCCCTGTCCCCGTCCCCCAGCAAAACTGGTTTAAAGCTCGCTGAATAAGATCAGCCAACCTGGAAGAAAAAACACGCTTACCTTTTGGGAAGAGATGAAGCCCATCCTGCCTGAGCATGTCCTCTGTGCAGAAATGTGGGTCATGGTCCAAGAACTCAAGGCCCACCAGGTAACACCAGCTCTGAAGCTGCCTGCTGGCTGACTTCATTGATGCATGCCTCATGGTACCATCCGTGTCTGCTCACCGGAAGAATAGAAGAGAAAACCACCTGTGCCCCCATCTCCTTGAGCTTGGCCCCCAGAGCCTTGTAGTCTCTCATGACGTGGTCCAAGTTGCTCCTGGCAATGTCATTTGTTCCCACATGGATGAGAACATTGGCCCTAGAATGAATTAGAATGGCATTTATGGTTCAGGGAAGTCATGAAATGTCCATTGAGCAAATAGGATTAAATTTAGACTCTGAAGGTCAGGTCTTTTTACCTAGCACCACTGGAAAAGGGTACAGAGCAAACTTGTACTCTGTTGTCCTCTACTGTATGGAATATCTACAGCTTGCCCAAGTATGTAATGGCTGTTGCAGGCTGAGCCAGCTGGAGGACATGGTTTACTGATCTATACATTAAACTTGTGATATCCAAGGTTCTTGCAAACAGAATTTCTAACCTCCTCAGGCTTTTATTTTTCTGACAGAGGCATTTCCTCCTGTGCTTTCACACATATGTCTATATGGTGTAGAGGAAGTCAAGGACTCCTTCACAAGTCTTTTCAGAGTAAGGGTTTCCTGGACCAAACACATCCTTTCCGTCTCTAGAGTACCAATGGCTGCATTCCAGGGTGTGCTGGTAAATATTTTTCTGCATAAAAGGTGCCACACAAATTCTAATACAAGGCCAGTGTCTGAAAGCCTATCATTCGTATTGACCTTAGTGACACAGAAGAAGTGCTAGGCATTACTCAGGAGCTGCCTATTAGCTAGTTGCTCTATTAGCACCCCAGAAAAAGGTCTCTTTGTTTGAAATTGGAGAGTTCTACTCTTGATGGACTCTTCATAGTCAGCTTTTAAATGACCATGGAGTTGCTGTCTTGATGCATCTATAGGCTATTATAAGGTGATGCTGAGCAGATGTTGGTGATCCTGGAGATCTGCCCAGAAAATGAGCAATATCTTAAGGTATCTGTATGCACCCAAGCCATTCCTTAGATTAGGTGGAATTTTCCTGTTTATGCTAAATATCTCAGGTTCCATCACCATGGATGGAATCCAAGATGTCTGTGTCTAATGTAGCCCTTATTCAATATGCTTAACCCTTGCTTAGTCAGGCAAAACTATTTAGAGCATATCCAAAGTTTGTTGTCAAAAGTTTTGGATGACTAATAACTTTATGGCCAAAATGAAAATTTCCACAGAAACCTTTCATTTTGATTGTGAGAAATGGAAACTGAAACTCACATGATTTTGGTTAAAATGGTCATTCAGGGGTAATTTTTTCAAATGCAGTTTTTGGTTAACAAATCTGAAAGTAGACTTTGAAAAATGATTTTTGCACCAAAACCTGAACCATTCTACTAGCAGTTTTCAGGGAAAAAAATAAATGGCACTTGGAAATTTTGAAAAAATATATATTTTCCAAAAATTTACAGCAACAATGACTTGATATTTTTCAGCCACTTTCACTTCAATTGACTTCAATGATAATTCTGCACTAAAAGATTTAAGGATCTGGCTCTTTAGATTCACCTTAACAATAAAGTAAGGCAGAAAGAGAATTCCATTCCATTTCCACTTGAGTTTTGCTCACATGACCCATCTTTCCAGCCGAATGTCCTCATATAGAAGGTGCTGATCTAAGCTGAGTTTCTTTTCCAACCTCTTGCTTATGTCACCTGTCTATCGTAGGTAAGCCACATCATGCCAACAGGCCCAATCTCATACCCAGCAGTGATGCTGTAGTAGACTTATAGCCTGATCCTGAAGGAAAGAGTCCATAAGGGATGCCGCCCACGTTCCACCATTTTTGCAGTGATATATTTAGTGAAAGTCTGTCTAGCTGTCCTGATGGAAATTAGAGATCCTAAAGTGAACAGGAAGTTTTCCTGTAGGTCAATGTTACTGTTTTTCAAGGTAAAATAGTGCAGACCTCCCGGGCTAATTAGAGTGATTTCTGTTATTGATGGACTCTCAGTGTGCCTTTACACATGATGTTCGTCTGCATACTCTCACGTCACCACTCTGCATTGGCAAGGGATGTTCTAATGCCCCTGCCTGTGTCTGAGTAGATTCTGTTGTTAGTAGATTAATGTCCCAGCAATGTTTAGAGGCATCAGCCAAGCTAAAGGCCTCATTACACTCAGCACTGCACAAGCCAGAGTAAGGCAGAGTCCCCGCTGCACAAAGTTTGCAGACAGAGTAAGGAGTATTACCCCATGTAAGAACCAGATCAAGAAATTAATTTACCTGTCCAAGTTATTCTCTGGCACCCAGATGTCCTGAGTTGCATTCCAGCTTCTTAATCACAAATCCATTTGCCACATGCTTACTAGGTTGCTGACTCTTTAGGGAAAACAGCGTGCCCTGGAGAAACAGAGATGCTACCCTTCACTAGTATACTGCAAAAGCAGCATGAGTCCCTTCCCTCTGTGTCAGCATGTTGAGAGCTGCCAGTGCAGAGCTCATTCTGCAGCACCTCTTCACCTCATTAACACACAGCTAGGGCCTGAACCACCAGATTTGTTCAGTAATTGGCTCCTAATTTGCTGTTTACTGAAGTCATTTTTTTGCCAATTAACTGGAAAGAGGAAGTGAAGGGAAGCAGGGGGAGGTGGATGGAGCTCTGATGAGACCTTGTGAGAAACTAGATGCTTGATGTTGGTAGACAGAGTGTTTTCTGTTGCAGAACATAGGGTGGAGGAGATATCATTCAGAGACCAAGCTGAGTACATCTTCTTTCTTTGCATGGCAACTTGAAAAGCAACATTAAAGGTCATCATCGAAGTTTGTCGTTCACTGAGTGGCTTCTACTGACACAGAATGACTAAGTCTGTTCCTCTGGAGAAGAACCTTATAGGGAAGTGGATTATTAGATATTCCAGTTTGGATGTCTTCCACAGTCCCATATTCATCCCTCCTTCATAACCAATCATGTACCAGGTGAATCCAGCACCTCCGTGAGGTACTGTGATCTATATCTTACCTGGCATGGTGAAGCCAGATGTTTGACAGAAAGGATCTGGAATCTCATTGGGTCTTAATTCTCAAGCCTGCTGTTTCCCTACAAACATTGCCAATTGTTTTTGGGTGATTATCCAAGTGTTTTGAGAGCTTTAGACACTAACCAGAAGGGTTTCCTGGCCTTAAGACTGGAGATCTCACAGATAGGCAAGGTTGGATTTATTGTCACAGTCATATTTAAAACCAACTGCTTGGGAGGGTCAATAGCATTTCTACTCAGGCAGTACTGAGGGGGTTAATTGACTTCATGGCTCATTATAATCTACCTGATTCCTGCTAATCTCTCTTTATAGGTGTTAACGACCCTTTCTCCTTTTTAATAGTTTGGATGTTCCATTAATTAAGTTATCCTTCCTTCTCCGCTTTTGTCTTTTTTTAGCCATTCCTGGTAATATCTCTCTTCTTTTTCGCAGCTCTGCCAACTGTTTTTTAGTTCTAGCTAAAAACCTTAATTCAGTCATGGTAATTTTAACTCTGGTGTACATTAAACTCAGGCGTGGAAATGAGTAACAGTTAAGTGTTGGATGCACTGTCAAGATGCTGAAGAAGGCTAGATTTTATATTATGAATTTGAATAGGAGATGTATACTTAACCTTAATGACTACAGGACTAATAAAACAGTATCTTTTGACTATCTTTGCCTAGTTCACTGTGAGGTTTTTTTAATTTTAGTATGTAATAAGCAAATTAGTGCATATTACAGTAAAGTGGTGCTTAGTTTTGCCTTGATCTGAAACTGAATAATACATATCTGGAACTCTAGCATATTGATAAGTCTAGTTTCTCTTCAACTGGAGAAAATATGTTGTGTTGATGCACCATTAGTTTGTACCCTGTCCCTTTTCAAAATCCTACATTCACCCATGATTACATATCAACAATGTGAACTACCTACCCAGAGTGGTGTATTAATAGTTGTTGAGAAGACAGGAGCCAAGAGGCACATCCCCACAAGTATGCGCATGCAGGGGTGTGTGTTCCCCATGGGACAAATAGCAGCTGCACAAACGTGCAGCTGCTATTTGTCCCCGGGCATGCCCTGGCATGTGTGCTCCGGCATGCAGCAAATTGTCATAGGTGGGGTAGAGGGGCTGGGGCTGGGAGCTGGACTGACCCCAGAAGGCTTACCTGGGGTCCTCCTGGGGCAGCAGCAGTGCCAAGCAGGCTGTTTAAAGCCTAGCCAGCAACCAGAGCATGGCTCTGGCTGGGCAGGCTACATGTCTGGTGGCACATGCTGCTGCTGTGTGCACCACATCACTTTTTTTTTTTTTAAGAGGCATTTTTTTTGATACTGGGATCTTCCGGTATCAGAAAAGCTCCCCGGTGTACTGCATGTTAGTAGGGGTGTGTGAAGCGGGCCCTATTTGGTTCTGAATCAAATTCAGCCTGAATCAGGGACAGTGATTCATAGACTTCTAGAGTCCGAAGGGACCTGGTCAATCATCGGGTCCGACTCCCTGTTCCAGGCAGGAAAGAGTGCTGGGGTTAAGTGACCCTAGCCAGATGCCTGTCTAATCTCCTCTTGCACACCTCCAAGGTAGGGGAAAGTA
>NW_017729029.1:40720272-40721235 GCF_001723915.1 Gavialis gangeticus
AGGGTAGGGGAAAGCACCACCCCCTTGGAAGCCCATTCCATATTTTGGCAACCCTTACTGTAAAGAATGTCTTCCTTATGTCCAATCTAAATCTATTCTCCTTCAGTTTGTGACTATTATTTCTGGTAACCCCGAGGGATGCCCTGGTAAACAGAGCGTCCCCTATTCCCTGCTGACCCCTCCCCCCAAAATGAGCTTGTAGGCAGCCACAAGATCACCTCTCAGCCTTCTCTTGTGGAGGCTGAAGAGATGCAGGTCCCTCAGTCTGTCTTCACAGGGTCTTACCTGCAGGCCCTCAACCATGTGAGTAGCTCTCCTCTGAACGCTCTCAAGGTTGTCCACATCCCTCTTGAAATGTGGTGCCCAAAACTGGATGCAGTACTCCATCTGCAGCCTCACCAATGCTGCACAGAGAGGAAGCATCACTTCCCTAGACCTGCTTGTGATGCATCTGCTGATGCAAGAAAGAGTGGGGTTAGCCTTGCTTATTATCTCACCACACTGGCGATCCATGTTCACTTTTGGATCAACCAGGACTCTGAGATCTCCTTCCACTGTTGTGGTACTCAGAATGGTACTGCCCGGTCTATCGGTGTGGTGGAGATTCTCTCTCCCCAGGTGCAGCACCTTGCATTTATCCTTGTTAAATTGCATCCTATTTTGATCTGCCCATTTCCCCAGTCTGTCCAGGTCTGCCTGGATTCACTCCCTGCCCTCCAGTGTGTTTACTATACCCCATAGTTTAATGTCATCTGCGAATTTGGACAAGGTGCTTTCAACACCTTCATCCAAATCACTGATGAAAACATTAAACAGTACTGGTCCAAGGACAGAGCCTTGGGGGACACCACTGCCCACATCACTCCAGGGAGAAACTGACCCATCCACCACCACTCTCTAGGTGCGTCCCATAAGTCAGTTTTTCACCCACCTGACTGTGAAAAAATCCACATCACAGCTACT
>NW_017729029.1:40721246-40727833 GCF_001723915.1 Gavialis gangeticus
CCCTGCTTCCACAGCCTGTAGGCCTCTTTTTTCCTCTGAACGCTCTCCTGGATTCCCCTGCTCAGCCAAGAAGGATTTTTTTGGCTCTTTTGCCTTCCTTTGCGTGTACTGGAAAGGTGTCCCTCTGTGCCTATAGGATCGGTCCCTTGAGGAACTCCCACCCTTCTTAGACTCCCATCTCACAAATGTGATTGCCCCTCAGTCCCACCCTAACCAATCTCCTGAGCTTGTTGAAATTGGCCTTCTGGAAGTCTAGCACTACTGCCCTACTAGTTGTCTTTCCCACCTTATGCCGGATTGTGAATCCTATCAACTGGTAGTCACTATCCCCTAGGTTACTTTGTACCTGTAGATCCCTCAGCAAGTCCTTCCCTGAAGCCAGCACCAAGTCAAGTAAGACATCTCCCCTAGTGGGACTGCATACCTCCTGTGTTAGATGCAGGTCTTGAATGCAGGTTAAGAACCTATGTGAATGGGCAGACCTGGCCGACTGCTCCTCCCAGCAGACGTCTGGGTAATTTAGGTCACCCATGACAACTAGGTCTTTTGAGCGTGCTGCCTTTGAGAGAATTCTAGGTCTAACTCTTCTCCCCTGGTGTGGGGGTCTGTAGTAGACCCCCACTACCAAGTCCCTTTCACCCCATCCCCTTGTAATCTGACCCATAGGACTTCGATTTGCCCTTCTTCTGTCCCCATCTTTATTACAGAAGATATATATTGTTCCCTAACATATGGAGCAACGCGCTCCCTCCCCCCATTTTTCCCCAATCTATCCTGCCTGTATAGCCTGTAGCCTTCAATGCCCACTGCCCAGTCATGGGTAGGGTCCCACCAGGTTTCTGTTAAACCAACCAGGTCGAGATCTTTGTCTGCAAGCAGGAGTGCAAGTTCCTTCTCCTTGTTTCCATACTTCTAGCATTAATATAGAGGCACCTAAGCCCCCCGATAGCCCTTAGTATTCCCCTATCCTGATTCTTAGTGGGCCCCTTAGTACTTACATGATAATTTCCAGCGTGCGGTTTGTGGCTTGTGCTACCCAATCTTGTCCTGAACTCAGCATCCCTGTCCCCCCAGGAAGCTAGTTTAAAGCTCCATGTAGGAGGTCTGCCAACCTGTAAGAGAAATTAGATTTGTTGTTTAGGATTGCTGTCCCTGATTTGATTCAGCTGAATCTGAATCTGAAGATCCGATGCTGATTCAGAGAATCAGCGATTCAGACATAGACACAGCTTTAAAGTTTTTTTCTACATACCTTGAGGTAGCACATGTGGCTCGTGATTCCTGTGGTGCTGGGGCACATGGATCATTCCACAGGAGTGGGGGGGGGGTGGCCATCCACATGCTTGGTGGTGAACCCAGAAGTGTACTGAAACTAATTCTGGTCCACTCCCGGGTCTGCCGGAGAGCACGCTGGGCCCCCACGCCCCTCTGACTTGGCAATTGGCCTCAGGGGGACCCCAGGTGCCCCCTGCAGACCCAGGCACCAGTTGCTGAGCCAGGGAGTGCAGGGGGGGTGGGGAGGGGCTCTAGCATGCTCCCCAGCAGACCCGGAAGTGCTTCTGGTCCACTTCTGGGTCTGCTGCCAAGTGCTCTGGGGAGCCCCCTGTGCTTTTGTGGGACGCTCCATGTACCCCAGCTTCACAGCAGTTATGAGACCCTGCTACCTAGAGGTATGTAGAAAAAACATTTAAAGCTCTGTGTCTATGTCCGAATCTCTGAATCTTTCTGAATCTCTCCAAGTCAATTCGGAGAGTTCCACTTCAATTCGGAGAGATTAAAGGGTCCTCTGATTTGATTTGGATTTGGAGATTCGCCCACCAAATCAGGCCGAATCTCTACCAAATTGAATCATGGACCGAAGCTTCACATAGCCCTTCAAATTAGCATCCAGGATGTCTATCCTTAAGGTATCAGCATCTGTTCCCCAGCTGGTGGTGGCTAATTTGTAGATTATATTGTTACCAGCAGTTCTCTTGGCCATGGGCGACTGGTGCCTCCTGAGTCTGGAGGGATGCCAGATCACCAGCAGGGGAGAGGGGTCCCCCAGTGACCGACCACCAGTCTGGGGGCAGGGGTCCCCCAGCAGCCAATCACCGAGCCAGGAACCACCACTGGCCAAACCAGTGGAACCGGAAGTGCACTTTCCCACCAGTACTTCCAGTTTTGCGGCTGGCACTTCCAGGGGGTGCACAGCCAATCTCAGGGGCTGTACGTGCACCTGCATGCACCCCCCATGCATTGCCAATGGTCTTGGCAGTGGTCTTTATGAGATGTTAGTAAGTATGCGAGACTATAATCCAGAACCATTCCAAGATATTGTAGAAAGACTTTGTACCCGAGTTTGGTACCACTAAAATGACATTCAGTTGCTTCTTTTGTTGGTAGTTGCACAGGTGGGAGAGAATGTAGAGAGAAAGGAGCAAGGTAGCAGCCTTAAGTGGTTTGCCATAACCAAAACTATTCCTGGTAACTGAACAATGGCCTCATGGTCCAAAAAGCAAGTGGAACAGGTAAGTATGTTGTACAATAAGAAAATCTTCTTCACATCTGATAGCTTGCATTCCAAGCATACTATTTCCTTTATGACCATCATACCCTAGGTTTTATGAATATCATCATGCAAAGAGGAGGAATTAAAATAACTTACTGTGTTACAGAGGATTAGAACATAAGGACAGCTCCCCATGGGGGTTATTTTCAGAAAGCTGTGTTGATGTTTTTTTAAGTAGAGTTCCTTGTAATGCATCCCTTGAGCCAATACAGGCCCCTAAAAAAATTTAAATACGCTTATTTAATAGTGGGAGGTAGACTATTCAGAGGTTACTGGTATATTGAGTAAAGTTGGTTAGAAATTTTCCTACAGAAGGTTTTTCCTTCAGAAAATTCTGTTAATGAAAGAGCTTTAGAAGTCTGCAGAACTTTTCATGAACTATAAAATCCAGTTCCTGATCTGCTCTAATAGTTTTTGTGGGAACTTGTCTGTTCCAAGAAAATTTCATTTAAAACATCGGAAAGAAGCATTCCAATAATGTCAAAACATTCAATTTTGACTTTTTTTATTTTCATGTTGGAATGATTTTTCTATTTAATAATATGATATCTTAATAAGTGAACTAGTTGCATGTTATTAAAACATATTTTTGTGGGGGAATTAACTTGGGCTGTATACAAACAGTCCATCCACGTGTGGTAGGCTCAATATTAGAGTAGCTCAGAAACTGAATTTTACATTTTGTGGAAAATTCTGCACATTTCTAAATCTCTATTTTCATGAAGTTCTGAAACAATAAAAAATGCAGAATTTTCCACAAAATATAAAATCCAGTTCCCGAACTACATGAACCCAGAGCCTACCACATTTAGATGGATTGTTTGTATCCAGCCCAAGTTATCAAATTTAATGGCTAATTAGTCCCCATCTGGTGCAAGTCAGTACTGACTATAGTGTATCAATGGTGAGTTATACCAGCTGAAGATCTGACCCTTTACTTTTCCTATTTGATGAAAGCTGAGAAGCAGGGCTTGAAATCCATTCAGGGGGTTGGACATTGCAGATCAGGTGAAAGGAGGTAGGTTACAGAGGTATCACAGACATTTCACCTAACTCATTCCTTGCCACTGCATGGGCCAGTGCCCCACCCGCCCTCTTTCAGTGGCAAATTATAGGAGGAAGGCATTGTTTTGTACTAAAGAGCCTAACTTTTTAGGGGGCACTTTGTGGTTTTGATGAGCAAGAGATCCTAAAGTAGATGTGCTTGTGGAGCCTACTGGACAAATTACTGTCTAATTATTTATTAGGGCTGTGCGAAGCTTCAGTCCCCAATTTGACTTGGCAGAGATTTGGCCCGATTCAGTGGCCAAATCTCCAAACCCGAATTGAACCAGAGGACCCATTTATCTCTCCACGTCGAATTGGAGAGATTTGGTGATTCGGACATAGACACAGCTTTAAATGTTTTTTCTACATACTTCAAGGTCCCAGGCAGCTCATGAATGTTACAATGCTGAGGCTCATGGAGTGTCCCACAGAAGCACGGGGGACTCCCCAGCGTGCTTGGTAGCAGACCTGGAAGTGGATCAGAAGCACTTCCAGTCCACTTCCCAGTCCATTGGAGAGCGTGTGCCCTCTTGGCTCAACAACTGGTGCTTCCTGGGTCTCGGGGGGTACCCAGGGTCCCCTGTGGCTGATCACTGAGCTGGGAAGGTACAGGGGGAACCCCCAGCACGCTCCCCAGTGGACCCAGAAGTGAATCAGAAGCACTTCTGGTCCACTTCTAGGTTCACCGCCAAGCACACGGGGTGGGGGGCCCCGCACTCCTGTGGGACGCTCCATCTGCTCCAGCATCACAGCATTCATAAGTTGCACCTGGTACCTTGAGGTATGTAGAAAAAACATTTAAACCTGTGTCTATGTCCGAATCACTGATTTTTCAGAATCGGCATCGCATCTTCAGATTTGGATTCAGCTGAATTGAATTGGGGCCAGTAATCCTAATCAATGAACTGAATCACTGTCCCAGATTCGGTCTGAATCCAAATCCAAATTGAATAGGGGCCATTTCACACACCCCTATTATTTATTACATATTTGTCTGAAATTGTGGGAGACAAAATTTGTAACTTGGGAGCTTCCTTCCTATTCTATTTCCAATGTTCCTGTATGTCCTGCTATATTTTATTTTTGATGAATTGGAAATTCTGGTTCCTGCTCAGTTCTGTTTCAGATGTTCTGGAGGATATGGAGAAAGAAAAGCTGTCTGACATTAGGTAGGACTGGAAACCCAGTGCCACCACAACATATCTGGTAGGCCTGTACAAGTAGGCACGTATTCGATGCAGCTTCGGATGCAGCTGCTTTAGATGGCAGCGATCTGATCTGGAGCTCTGGATCAGTTTTCTGCTTCGATCTGGCCAAAGCGGCTCTGAAGCTTCGGAGCCGCCTCGGAGATCTGACCATAGGCTATAATGGGGGATCAATGAAATATCTATAAAACTTTGTTGTTTTATCTCTGATTTGGATGAAACTTGCAGGTCTGGTAGCCTCTGCTGAGAGCATGATGCCTGCCAAGTTTCAAGAAGATAGGTGTAGGAATTTTGGAGGAACTGCACCCCAAATTCCTGAAAGCAAAACTCCTGTCACGTCTGTGTGTTACACCACAAGGGGGTGAAAACTGCAGGGATGGTAGCCCCTGGTGAGGCCACAAAGCAAGCCAAGTTTCAAGAAGATCAGTGTAAGGGTTTGGGGAAAACTGCACCTCAAGCTGCTGACAGGCAAAACTCGCGATGTGGGTGAATGTTTGGGCAACTGTGTTTGTCTTGGGGCACAGGGGGGTGGAATCCAGTGCAGGCCTGGGTGCTAGGCCCTGCCAAGCCATGAAGCCTGCCATCTGTGTGTCAGTCATCTAGGGCCCTGCACCTCAAGCTGCTGACAGACAAAACTCATGACATGGGTAGGTGACGCTGTGTGCGTTAAGGTGAGCCCTTCCTGGTGCTGGGGCCTCTGCACAACATGGCAGCGTGCCCCAGCGAGGTCTCCTCCTCCCCTACACCCTCATGCCCAGTCCTCCACTTTACATGACAACAGGTACAATAACTCAGCTGGCTCAACACCAGTAGCAACATCAGCAGCATCAAAGGTACCCACACAGAACCGTCACAGAACTTTTCTTTTTATAAAGGAATTGACAGCAAGAAGTAAAGATGTTGTGTTGTGTTGGACATATGATCTTACTCATAGTGTGTGATGGCTTATCTTGTGTTTTTAGGTCTATATGTGTATTATGAAAAAAAAAGAGTACTTAAAAAAAAATGTATCTTTGGAAGCTTTAGGGTTGAAAACCCCTTTGTCAGGCTGAGAAAGTACCTGCAGTTTGTCCTGGATGGAAGCAATAGTAAAGAAGCCAGAGGCTGGCCTGGCCCGCAATGCAGGCAAGAAAGCCAGTCAGTGAAAATGGAAATGGAGACGTCAGGGGGTGAGGGAGGAATGTAGCAGCGCAGATAAAAGTGCAGAGGTGCCTGGGGTGTCAGATATCCAGTAGGTTGCAGTGTGCCAGAACTCCACTGTGTATATTGAGTCTATGAGTTTCTGTACCTACTACGTAGGAGGCTGATGAAGTGCAGTTCATAGGCCCAGCTCTGAAAAGTGGTTCGTACCTTCAAACAAGCACCTAACCTCATCACCAGAACTGAAGCCAACATCCTACAGCTCAAAACACAAAACCTGCCAAATATCTCCAGTACCCCCACAAACTGCACACCAGAATCTATTAAAGACAACAAAACCCAACTACCTGTGGGGGCACATTCCTCACGAAAAAAACTCTGCCTCCAGTCTCTCGGGCCTGATCCTGAGAGGGAACAAATTACCATGCAAACAACTGGTGACAGCAGCTTGCCCCAGCCAGGAACATTGATCCCCTGGAACTTCTCCATTTGGTTCTCGAGTTCCCTCACTAGGGGGATCACCTGGCTGAGGAGGGCATCACCAGTGCTCAGGGTTTTGGTGGCCGTGAGGAAGGGCTTGAGGACCACCAAAATCTGGGATATGGTACCCCACTGAGCTCTGTTCAGGGGGTCGCTGATCCCAA
>NW_017729029.1:40732833-40733175 GCF_001723915.1 Gavialis gangeticus
CACCAATCTTTCAAGCATCAGGTATGTGGAGTTTCACTGAGTCTCTACATCCTGCATGATTTTGTACTGTGGGATGCTCAGCTCTTGCTGTTTCTCCCACAGCATCTTGCCTACCTTGATGCTGCTGTGGAAGTAGCCCGCCACCTTCCTGCATTTCGCAATCAGCTGGCTTGTAGCGGTACTGGTGGCGGCGCCATCACCAGGAGCCCTGTCCCCCTCCAAGGCATCCCTCAGTATTAGGTGAAGCCTGTGTGCCACACAGTGGATGCCAACAAAGCTGGCATCATGGACTGCCTTCACCATATGGAGAGGTGCCGGAGGACTGGAAGAGGGCCAATGTGG
>NW_017729029.1:40735860-40736618 GCF_001723915.1 Gavialis gangeticus
GGTCCCTTCCAACCCTAGAAACTATGAAACTATGAAATATTGGCCCCATTGTCAGTGACCATGAACCCGCAGGTGAGCTTGGCCTACCCAACGAGCCACCCCTGCACCATACGGTTCATGGTTCCCATGATCCCCCTTGCCGTGTGCGACTCATCCAGCACCTCGGTTTGCAGTAGAGCCCACCGACGGCCTGACTGATTGCACCAGTGCCCGTGAGGGAGAGGTAGGTGTGATCGCCACCCCGGCTGCTCCAGATGTCAGAGGTGAAGTGCAAGGCTACCTGCGGCCCTGCCTTGCACAGCTCCTCCCTCAAGTACTCCCTGCATGCCTCATATAGGGAGGGCACCACTGCCCTGCTAAAGGTGGTGCATGCAGGCACTTTGGAAAATGGGGCCAGAAGTGCTACGAACCTCCTGAACTCTGGGCATTCAACTAGGAAGAAGGGCTGGCTATCCAGAGCAAGCATCTCCCCAATGCTCTGGGTGATCTCGCTCGCCTTGGGAATGTGCTCCTCTTTCTGTCCACCTTTCCCCCACTGGCCCAGGATGGCCTGCCTCTGCTTTGGGGGGTAGGGGGCTTTGGAGCAAGTGGGGGACTTCCCTTTCAGTGCACACACATTGGTGCCAGGCTGAGCAGGAAGAAAGGCAAGGGGGTGCTGCCTCCTCAGATGCAGCAGCATCGCTGTGGTGGAAACGTGTCTCACATCCTTGCTGCAGCTCGTGTGCCTTCAGCAGTGCTGGCAGATGGCAACCCTGGAA
>NW_017729029.1:40741618-40744828 GCF_001723915.1 Gavialis gangeticus
TCCACGCACCATCCATCCCATCCTGCACCATTCTGCACTCCATGCCCCTCCTCAGCAGGCTGAGGCTCAACAGCAGGAGGAGCTGCCTCAGCTGAGCCACTTGCCTCCACAACCTCAGCCTCCTCCGAGGTGCTGCTTTCCAGAGACCTGGGTCTAGGGGGAACTTGAGGGGTGTGGAGCACAAACTCTGATTCCCCTGTAGTCCCCAGAATTGCTTGAGCCAGCGTGCTCAGCATCCCTGGTTCCAGCTCCAGCTCCTCCTCTGGAAGTGGGAGGCTCACACTGAGAGCTGAAATTAGGGTGGAGGAGACCGTGATTCCACTGCTGGTGCCCACTTCTGGACCGAGTGGAGGTGGTGCAGGTGCAGGGACATCAGGTGCAGACACTGCTCCCACCTCCTTGTTTCCCCTGGCAGCACTGATGTCATGGCTCCTTGGGAAGAGAATGTGTCTGTATTTGGGATTGGGAGGGGCTTGCAGCTCTAGCTTTCCCCTAACCCCCTCTTTCTAGCCTGCCAGAAGACCTGGCACCTGCCTTTCTAGTATGCTGGAATATCCAATATCCAGTAAGATATTGATCTTTCCTGTGCTGCAAAAGGTCTCTGTGTGTGTCAATCTTTTTGTATTGTGTGTTTTATTCCCCTTCGTTGCATGCGTGCACTGGCCTCTTCTTTGGTTGTTTGCTTCAGTGTTAAAAGTTATGTAAAAATTGTGTGCTGCCTGTCTGTCGGTCTTTTTCTCCTCTGAATATCTTATTTTTCTCTATATTGTGTGTCTGTGTGCGTGCATGCAAGCAATCTGTGTGCCTCCCTACACAGAGATGGATCCCACTGGCAGGGAAAACACAGCTTTCTTTTTTTCAAAGTTTCCAAAAAAACCCAAAAAACAAATATAAATTCAAAGAAATGAATAGTAATACTAATAGTAATTGAATAAATAGCTAAGCTAAGCTAAGCTAAATCCTACCTACTCCTTTCTAACAAGAAAAAGGAGCAGGCAAGTTCAACTACTACGTACAGCCAGCAAGCTGCAATGCATCAGTCTGAGGGTTCCTTTCTCACAGTTCCTGAGATAGAACAAGCTGGGGAAAAGGTACAGCATGCCTCCAAACAGGCTTTTATGCTGTTTGTAGTCTCACTCCACAGATGCTGTCATTGGAAAGGCAGCCAGGGAGAAATCCTTCTCACTGGTCACCTACATGTCAGTCTTCCCACCCGCTCCTTCCCTCCTCACTCTCCCTCCCTGCCCCTCCCTCTTCTAACTTCCAGTTAAGCTGTCCAAAGCACCTGAAGCATCCAAAGTGCTTCAGATGCTCTGAACAACTTCAGACAGCCTAACTGAGCCTGTGCTTAGATCTGGGCTTGCCACTTCAGATGCTGAAGCAGCCCCAGATCCAAAGTGCAATCTGAAGACTTGCACAGCCTTAATATCTGGTGGGAGTGGCAGTACTTGGAGTTGTTCCTAAATATGATTTGTTTGACAGAAGGAGGGAAGACTGAGGGCAGGCCAGTGGCATTATGGAAATTAAGTCTGAATTCCAAGCTCAGGCAGAAGCAGGAGGAACTCGTGCCCTGAGAGAAAAATCAAATGACTATTTCTTGATGTCTCTCAGTGTCACCACACACCTTTGCTCCACAGGCAGAGGACTCATTGCCCAGAGTCCCTGTCCTCCAGATGAATGTGTTTGTAAATTAGGAGAAGGTGAGGCTTCGAATTGCTCAGGCTGTGAGTAATCCGAGTGCTTACAGCAATGTCAGCTGTCTCTCCAGTTCTATCAGCCTACTCGACAACAGCCTGCCAGTGGCATATCATACCTGGAATGAGTCTGTTAACTGACAGCTGAAGTGATGTCTCCAGGGAATGCAATTCCTCTCAACCTTGATGGAGAGGTGTACATACATCAGCAAGGAAGGGGCTCATCCCTTTCTCCATGCACTCCAGCACTTCCCCCTGAGACCTCAGCTTTATCTTAAAGCTCCTTCGTTTTTCTGGCAGTTTCCTCCCGCCCTCGGGTAGCCCTTAGATGCATCTTGCCTCATCCTTTCCAGGGCATTCTGGGTAATCCCCACTTGCCAGCTTTGAAGTATTAGATAGAAGTATATAACATACAATGCTCCCCTGATCTTCCAGTGAACCCTGGGCTGGAGACAATGGGATGCTCACATGCTCGACTTTGATGTCTGAAAACGAGCCTCTTTAAACCATAACCTTATGAGAGGAAATAATATTCTCTTATTCCACGTGGGATAGCTCTGATTAGGACAGGAACAAAACTGCATGCTTCCTGAGGAATGTTGCCAAGGTTGGCGATTATGAAATAATCTCTGGCTGCGGCCTAATCACAAAGGCCCAGATTGTGCTACCTTGTTTCATAGAAGACCAGACCCTGATCTCAGTTAAAACAGTGAAAATTGGGGGTCACTTCACTGTCTTCAATGGAAATGCTCCTGATTTACACCAGAGTGACTGAAGTCAGAATCTGGGTCAGTGAATAGTCCCACTGTAATTCAGATAGGCATGCTGGTTTGATTTTCCTGTCCCATACTTTGCTTTTACCCTGGTGTAACTGTATTGACCTCAGCAGAGTTGCTCTTTATTTATACTAGTGTATGCGAGAGGAGAAACAGGGCTGGTGACATCAGTGGGATATTCAAAGAGGAGGACAGTACCTCATGTGAATAAGAATGATATAACCTGGCCCAAAAGGAAGACACCATAGGACCCCATGGCTTTGCCCCTTGTGTTAGCTTTCACACCTCAGGTAAATTATACAATGGCTCACCACTCCAGTGCCTTGCTCAATCTGGCCCAGTGATCATTTCCCTTACTTTGGTGTAAATCAAAAGTAACACCAGTGTAGAATCATAGAAAATGAGGGTTGAAAGGGACCACAAGAGGTCATCTAGTCCAACCCCCTGGCTCAAAGCAGGACCACCCCCAACTAAATCATCCCAGCCAAAGCTTTGTACAGCCAGGTCTTTAAAGCCTCCAAGGATGGAGATTCCACCACCTGTCTGGGTAACCTGCTCCAGTGTTTTACAACCCTCCTAGTGAGAAAGTTTTACCTAATATCTAACGTAAACTTCCCTTACTGCAACTTGAGAGTGTTGCTCCTTTTTCTGTAATCTGCCACCACTGAGAATAGTCCAGCTCCATCCTCTTTGGAACCTCCCTTCAGGTAGTTGAAGGTTACTATTTTAATCCTGTCTGT
>NW_017729029.1:40749828-40754132 GCF_001723915.1 Gavialis gangeticus
CAAGGATGAAGAGTCCACAACCTCTAGGAACAGGTTACCCAGAGTGTTTTACTACCCTCCTAGTGAGAAAATTCTTCCTGACAGCTAAACTAAATTTCCCTTGCTGCAACTTGAGACTGTTGCTCCTTATTCTGTCATCTGCTACCACCTGAGAACAGTTTAGCTCCATCTTCTTCCAAACCCCCGTTCAGGCAGTTGAAGGCTGCTATTAAGTCCACTCAGTCTTCTCTTCTTTAGACTAAATAAGCCCAGTTCCCCCAGCCTCTCCTCAGAAGTCATGTCCCCCAGCCCCTTCACCATTGCTGTTGTCCTCCACTGAATTATCTCCAATTTATCCATATCCTTTCTGCAGTGGGAGGTCCAAAAATAAACACAATACTCCAGATGTGGCTTCACCAGTGCTGAATAGAGGGGAATAATCACTTCCCTGGCCCTACTGGAAACATGCCTACCAATGCAGTGCAGTATGTCATTGGCCTTCTTGGCAACAAAGGCACACTGCTGGCTCATATTCAGCTTATTGTCCACTGTAAGCTGTGTCCAGCTTATTGTTCATTGTCTAGTGTGAAGGTTTGCACAAGGGGAGAAGATGGGAGAGAAAGTGTTTGTAAATCTTGCATTTGCTCCTTGAAGTTTGTTAGCCACAAAACTGAGACACAGACATTTCTGGAACCTAGTTGGGTTTTTTTTTGCAGAACCTGAACCATTCTATAGGGTGTGCACTCCTGTATGTGTGCGCGCACCTGCAGTCACCTTCTTAACTATCCATCCTCTTTCCTAACCAACAGCAAACTTAGTCTTCCACACTACAGCTTCCAGCATGCATACAGCCTGTTCTCCTTAAGAGTCTGCATAGTTAATTTACTACAGGATGCAACAAATGGGTGTCCTGGGGCCGGGCCAATCATTGGCCCACCCACTTGTCTTTGGGCAAACCGCCTGCCTACTTTGCCCACCATGCCTTAAATGATACAGTTAAATCATGATAACAAGGCAGGAGGCTACACATTTACTTGCCCCAATGCCAAGGGCTTATATATACACATGGCTCCGACCTCCTCTATACCATGTCTCACAGATGACATCCATGTTACTCTGGCGCCTCACACTGTGACCTGTGGTCCAGAGTTTCACATGAGACTCTCACTCCCCACTGGATCTTGCAGTCACTGTGCCCTAACACTGGGCTTGCCTTCAGTCTATTGTTCTGGGGTCCCAGCCCCATCCCTTTCCCTACACTGGGCCTCATCCTCTGCCCCACGCTGGGCTACAATCCCTTTATCCCCTTACCCCAGAAGCCTCATGCATAGCTCCCCACAGGCTTAGGGCCCCACCCCCCGGGGCCATACACTCAGCTCCATAATGCCACCTCAGAGTTCACAATGAGTCTGGGTCCTTGCTTTGTTCTTCGGGGTGTGCTCCCCTAGCCTTTCCCCACCACAGGGTCACCTGCAAGGCAGAAGCCTGCTGAGGTTCTCATGCCCCATACCTGCCCTTCACTGGGGAGACCCCAGGTGTGGCATTTCCTGCAGACTACCCCACCACCAGCAATCCCACCACACCATCCAGCCCTAGCAGGGTGTAGTTTTAGGTCATGGCCCAAGACCAGGAGCCTCCAGCCATCCCCATAGTGTCTGCCCTTACCTCCAAGATATTGTGACCAGTAGCTCCAGCCAGGTGGTGTTCTCCTGGCTACTCGCAGTGGACTTCTCGCATTGCTGCTCAGGGCCCTGCTCTTAAAGTGAACACCTGGGCCCTGTTCCCTATCAGGTAATTAGGCCCGATTGGGGAAAATAACTAGCTGCAGGCTTCTTTACTGCTGCCCATGCCCCTAGGAGTAACAGAGCACACCCTGTGCTCTGTTACACAGGGCATGTGAGGACAAATGCATACTCTTTCCAGTGTCTCAGGCTCCCATGAGCAATTCACTTGTAGTCCTAGTAGCCTCCACTTAGCAAGGCACATGGCGACCACATCCTGCAGAAGCTTCCAGCAGTGAAACACACACATAACGCATAACATGATGGATGGAAATGAAGCTGTCTACACTTAGGTCTTCCTTAGGGTCCCAAGGACATTTTAGTGATGATATTGTTACAAATCCTTGTTACAAGTACTATAGGGAAGGAAAAATGTACTGTCTGAATGGTTCTGCTGGCCTTGTACGGGGGGGAGAGTAGATAACTTTGGCTATTAGATTCCATAACTTTGGCTACAGGAGAGGCCTATTTAGCACCTTCATTTAGAAAGCAAAGGGGTTACACTGCATGGGAAGGAATAAAGTTGAGTGGAGTGTAACTGGATTGTTAATCTAATTCTATGATACTCAACTGCATCTCTCTTCTCTCTTTGGGTCAGTGTATTTGGTAGTGAAATGAAACTCTGAAGGAAGGGAGAGAGGCCACACAAATGATGAACTGTGAAGGGAGGGATGGACTGGCAGGTGTGTTGCCAGCAGTTCCAGGGAAGTGATTATTCCCCTCTATTCAGCACTGATGAGGCCACATCTGGAGTACTCTGTTCAGTTTTGGGCTGCTCACTACAGACAGGATGTGGGCAAATTGGAGAGAGTCCAGTAGAGGGCAACAAAAATGGTGGAGGGGCTGGGGCACTTGATTTAACCCCCGTTCCCTCAGCCTCTCTGCATATTTAGCCTAAAGAGGAGAAGACAGAGAGGAGATTCAATAGCAGGCTTCAACTACCCGAAGTGGGGTTCAAAAGAGGATGGAGCTAGACTGTTCTCAGTGGAAGACAGAGAGGATAAAAATAGTAGCCTTCAACTACCTGAAGGCTGGTTCCAAAGAGGTTGGAGCTGAACTGTTCTCAGTGGTGGCAGATGACAGAACAAGGAGCAATGGTCTCAAGATGCAGCAAGTGAAGTTTAGGTTAGATATCAGGAAGAATTTTCTGACTAGGAGGGTAGTAAAATACTGGATCAGTTTACCCAGAGAGGTGGATCCTTGGAGGTTTTTAAGATCTGGCTGAACAAAGCTTTGGCTGGGATGATTGAGTTGGGGGTGGTTCTGCTTTGAGCACGGGATTGGACTAGATGACCTCCTGTGGTCCCTTCCAACCCTCATTTTCTATGATTCTGTGATCTCTTGAAACTGAAAGAGGATTGGAACACTATATACGCCTGTACTTTGTATGAGGGAGAGCCTGTGAAGTGGCACTGTAGTACTGTTATAAGACAAGCTGTCACTATAGGGTTGGGAAAGATAAGCAGGGTGGGAGGCACTGGAGGAAAACCAAAGCCAGATGTTGTCAGTATGCAACTGAATGATGAGAATCTAGGAATGAGAGAAATGTCAGGAGGTGCTGTGTCCTGCACTGTGGGAGCAGTCCCTGCATTCCTGCTACCTACAGTTTTTGCTATCTCTTCCAATTTTCCAGCTAGGAATCTCATTTTTAGCATTCTCTCTTTGGCTTATTAGGTGGCTCCTGGCTCAGCATGGCTGCTCTCCCATCTACAGAACTCGCGCAGAGCCTCAAAACACACTTCTCCTCTTCTTCTGAACCCATACTGGACTTCAACACAGATGTAACTGCAGGACTTACAGGTAGGAACGACTGACAGTTCAGGGTGATATGCCATTTGGGATGGGCACATAAGGACAAGTGCAGATCCTTTCTAATATCCCAGGTCCCACTGCTATAGGAAACATGATGCCTCTGCATATTTGGAGCCAGCTGCACCTGTAGCAAAGTTTTTGGTTTTATTATTAGTATTAGCAATCATCTTTCATAATAGCTAGTTAGCTAGCAGGAAGATTCTTGCTGGTATTACAGTGCTGCCTGGGAGCCTTAATGAAACTCAGGGACCTGCTACAGTATGTGCTATGTAAATTCTAATATTATAAAACCCTTAATCAGTCTGTCTGCCTGTCTGTCTGTCCATAACACTTCATTCGCACTCTGATTCGCTGACTGAAACAACCAGTCAGAGTGTGAATACAGCGCTTGGACAGGAGGTGGTGGCACGGCGGAGTGTTGCCATGATGGCAGGGACACGGGATGGAGGCAGCAGCCCCTGGAGGTGGCAGCAATGGAGCGGATGGAACAGTGGAAAGAGGCCAGTAGCGGAGAGGTGGGGGGCGAGGCCACCGGAGCTGGCCTTGCCCCCCCCCCTTGCTTCTTGGAGGTAGCAGTGGCAGCATGGGCAGGGGAGTGGGGTTGGGATGCTGCGGGGTGGGGGGCAAGGCCACGAGCACTGGCCTCAGCCCTCCCCTCCCCTCTTCCGTCATCGCTGCCTGCAGGGCTGACATGGCGGTGGTGGGGGGAGGAGCAGGCCCAACACAGGGGTG
>NW_017729029.1:40754389-40755310 GCF_001723915.1 Gavialis gangeticus
GGGGGGAGGAGCAGGCCCAACACAGGGGTGGGGGAGTGGGAGCGCTGTGGTGGCAGGGGGGGTGGGGAAAAGTGGGTCTTGGCCAAAACAGCAGCGGTAGGGAGAGGGGAGGAGTGGGCCCAGGGTGGAGAGGAGAAGTCAGCGCGCCGCAGCAGGATGGTGGGGAGCAACAGGCCTGGCCCAACATGGCAGGAGCAGTGGGATGGGAGGAGCAGGCCTCCTTCCCTCCTTGGGCCTGGGCCCACTCCTTCCCCTACCTCCCCCATGTTGGCCCTGAGCCTGCTCTTCCTGTCCCCCCACTGCTGCCATGTCAGCCTGAGCCCGCTTCTCCCTTCTCCCCGCTGCCACAGCAGGGAACAGGGGCGCACGGACCCCAAGCAGCAGGAGGGAAGTGGGGAGTGGACCTGCATGGGGCACGGACACTAGGCTCCATCTTTGCCCACTCTCCCCTGTCATTCTTGATGGGCAATTGGCTAGTATATAATAAGAAACAATGTCTACCTCAAGGACTTTACAACCTAATAGCTTAGCCAAGGGGTAAAAAGAACCATTGTTTCAAATGTCTAGATGGGGAATTGCAGCACAGAGTAAAGGTTAGATTTGTAAAGATATTTACATGCCTCTAGATGCAGATAAGGCTTCAGTGGGCTTTCAAAAGAGCCTAGATACCTATGTGCCTTTGTTTTGAAAGTGATTAGGCCTCAGTTTGAACCTTTAATTGCTTAAACATTATTAAAATGCTTGCAACTTAAAATGCCTCCCTCATTCTATATTGGGGTGGGCAAAATATGGCCTGTGGGCCAGATCCGGCCCACCAGGCCATTCTTTCTGGCCTGTGGGGCCCCTAAAAAATTGAGAAAGTTAATATTTATCTGCTCCTGGCTGCCTGTCAAAGATGACAGGGGCAATAGAACCAGGGGA
>NW_017729029.1:40756553-40759954 GCF_001723915.1 Gavialis gangeticus
TCCCTCCTCCCTTTTTTAAAGATGGGGACCATGTTGGCTATCTTCCAATCATCTGGCACCTGGCCCGAGCACCGTGAGCGCTTGTAAAGCTGTGCCAAGGGCCCTGCAATAATCCCTGCTAGCTCCCTCAACACCCTGGGGTGGAAAGCATCTGGACCTGCTGATTTGAACACGTATATTTTGAATATACTTTGGTAGTTTTCTGGTTCTGAGATGGCAAAAGCCCTTGCTGAAAGGAGTATTTCTGGAGGCAAAGGGAGGGACTTCTGGTGGCAAAGGTTGGGGGTTAGGGGGTGGGACTTCTGGTCCCAAGATGGCAACCAGGGGGCAGGACACTTGTCAAGGGCTGGGTGTGAGAGGGGGCAAACTCGAGGCCAGATCCCAAAGTGACCTGCCCACCTGCCTAGGGCAGTCTACCCTGACTCACCTGTCATAACTTGATTGTTAATTTGATTTATTAAGTGGGAGGCTGCCCATTCCTTGCCCCAATGCCAGGGAGTGCTATCCATGGCTCCAAACCTCCCCTACACTGCGGCCCATGTCTCGCAAGTGACAATCTGATTACAATTGCTCCTTGCTCTGAGACCAGAGCAAACTCAGTTCATAGTGAGGCTCCATTCATTCTGCTCCCACTCTCACAGGAAGCCTCTTGCACTTCAGCCCCCTCTCACAGGGCCCTCTGGCATACCACCTATTATTGGGCTATACTCCACTGCCCTTGCACTTCTTTAGTGGTCCCTCTTGGGCCATCAGGTTTCACTACTTGCACGCTGGCCCTACCATGCAGTCCTTTGGTTCCTGTGAGTTCCCCTACTCTACATGGCCTAGCTTTGTGCCAAACCCTGAGCTGATTCTGCCCCAAGCCCCTAACTGGGCAACTGCTCTCATGCTCACACTTCTGGGGCTGACCCATGTACTGCCCTTCAAGCTGCTTTCACAGCCCTACTCAGTATGCCCCAGTGTAGTCCTTCAAACCACTCTCGCAGCCCTACTCTGCACCCCAACACACTTTGTCTTTCAGGCGCCCTTTATTGCACCCTACTCTGAGTGGGCCCTCACACTACACTACACAAGCCACTCCCTCTGGGGCCTCCAGGTTCTCACATCCCTGCTGGGCTCAGGTTTCTCAATACTAATATATCTGATCCCCCTTGTTCCGCCTGTTCATAGTATTACCCACCAGATGTAGGGGTGGGGTTAAGGAACCCTTACCCACCTTCCACCAAGAAGCCTCATGGTCCTGGCACTTCTTGGGGGCTCCCTGGCCACAAGGAGCCCCACCATGCCTCCCTACCCTGGCAGGGTGCAGTTTTAGGTCATGCCCAGGACCAGTAGCCTCCAAGCCATCCTCCTAGCTCCTGCCTTTACCTCCAGAATGTTCCATGCTGCAAAGGAGCTGGATGGTGCTGGTCCCACGGCTGCAAGCAGCCAACTGCTGGCCCTGCCTGGCTGGCCTATATTTGAAAATGGCTGCCCTCATCAGGCACCTGCCAGCAGCCTCCTTCAGCCCTTAAAGTGGCAAGTACCTGAAGGTGTGCTGCCACAGTGGGGCTACCCAGGTGGCCTTCAACAGCTTGCCAAAACTCTGTAAGCGGCCCTCCACCCAAAATAATTGCCAGCCTCTGTTCTATATCTATGTACTTACATGCATGTAAGTATTATTATTATAAATATACTTAGAATGTAGATAACTATCTGTATATGCAATAGAGCAGTTTATAATCTATCTACTATGGCAACATAGGGGTAAATGCTTGAGTTTGACCTTCACTCTGGATTTATGCCAAAGGTCCCAGTTAACCCAGTAGTAACTGGTTAGTTGGTCTTTTGGACTGGGGGGGAGTCAATGGCAGCCAGACATGATTGCCCTTTTGTACTGTAGGCAACTGGCATGCCTCAGTGATTGATACTAATGCAATGAGTTGCTAAGCTCAAGCAGATCCTCAGCCTTTTTTATCTGTTTTTGGATATTTGAAATATATTGGACCTGTTTATGTTTCAATTTCTCATACCATTCCTGATTTAAAATGATGAATGTGAACCCAAGCTCTTGTGAAATTAAGCATGTAAAATTCCTAACCATACCAGCAACACTTTAGTTAATTCCAGTGCATACCATTTACTTTAAACAAAATTCTTTGTATAATTTGCACCAAGAAGTTTGCAGCATCTGCTAGTGCAGGAAAACCATGGCACAGGCAGCCTCAGTGTGTGCCGCAGGGCAGACTGGGAAGGGGGCAGGCAGCACAGCAGGGAACAGAAAGCAAAGCAAGCTGGGGAGTGGGATGGGAGTGGCATGCCTGCCAAAAATGTTAGCTCCTACTTTATTAGTGAATGAGAACTTGACATAAAAACTGGCTAAAATAAAATGTGAAATTTGGCCAGTCCTATTGTCAGCGCTCACCTATAGAAACATGCAAAGGCAAACCAAAAATAAATGAACAAATCCATAGTGGCAAAAGAGGAGTTCCTTTAAAAAGTCTCTTGAATAATCTTATATATTATTTGGAACAATATTTTCAGGGGAAACAAACTGTGATTTTTAACCTGCCAGCTTAAATAGACAATATTTTTGTAAGACCTACACAACACCAATATACATGTATCTATTAAGTAGTACAGTCCTTATCACTGCATTGAGAGTTTTCTCTACTGGAATCTGAATTTTTTATTTGTGGTTGTATGGTTCAGGCTCTATTCGGTTTTCTCTGAGCGTGACAATGCATGAATCCCTTCTCTGTCATGCACTTACGAGCACATTTGATATCATGTCTGCAGCAGCAACAATTTCTTCCTAAACCTGAAAACTTCCAGGACTCTTTTCTGGCACTCCCTAGGCAGTAGCTGGTTATGAACACATGTATGCAATATATTAGGCAGTATCTGGATATATCCACATGTATAAAAAAATTCTGTCTATGTATAGATGAAAGCCAGGGTAGAATTACACCTTATAGACTGATTTAGTTGGTTTATAAATTGAAAATCTACTCTGCCTTCTGCCTGACTTCAGCTTAACACAGTTAATTACCTCTGCCTATATACAGAAGACTTCATACAATGCTTATAGTTTCATAGTTTCTAGGGTCAGAAGGGACCTGAGCAGATCATCTAGTCCGACCCCCTGCCATGGCAGGAAAGAGTACTGGGGTCAAACAACCCCAGTAAGGTGGTCATCCAACCTCCTCTTAAAAACCCCCAGGGTGGGAGCCTGCGCCACCTCACTTGGAAGCTGGTTTCAGACCCTAGCCGCCCTGACCGTGAAGTAGCGCCTCCTGATGTCCAACTTAAACCTTCCCTCTGCCAGCTTGTGACCGTTGTTCCTGGTCACTCCTTGCGGCGCTCGGGGGAACAGGGACTCCCCCAGCGCCTGCTGGTCCCCCCTAACCAGTTTATAACAG
>NW_017729029.1:40764954-40775922 GCF_001723915.1 Gavialis gangeticus
TTCCTCCCCTTTTTGAAGATGGGAACCACGTTGGCCCTCTTCCAGTCCTCCAGCACCTCTCCAGAGCACCACGAGTGTTCATAAAGCCGCGCCAGGGGACTTGCAATGACCCCAGCCAGTTCCTTTAGGACTCTAGGGTGAAGATCATCCGGGCCAGCTGACTTAAAAATGTCCAGCCCCTCCAGAAGCTCCCTAACTAAATCCTCACTCACCCTAGGCCCAGGTGAGCCTCCCCGGGGCCCGAAGGGGGCCCAGCAGGGAGGTGGCAGTTCTGGTCCTTACTGAGGAAGACAGAGGCAAAGAAGTTATTAAATATGTTGGCTTTGTTGTCTGGCGTGGCAACCAGATTCCCTGTCTTGTCTTGCAAGGGCCCCACATTTCCTGGGGCCTTCTTTCTACTCCCTATGTATTTAAAAAAGGACTTCTTGTTGTCCTTAATCCGGGAAGCCAGCCCCTGTTCCATCTCTGCCTTGGCCTTCCTAACCATCCCCCTGCATCCCCGAGCAACTGCAGAATAGTCCTCCTTAGTGATGACCCCTCCTTTCCATTGGGAGTAAGCCTCCCAATGGAAAGGAAATTATTATTTCCTTTCCATTAAATTATTATTTAAATTATTATTTCATTTTATAGATCCCCATAAAAAAATCTCTGTATTCTAAGTGTCCTTTCTCAAAATTTAGCAAATACAGTCAGATGTCTGCCCAGCCATACCATTTATACACAGAGAGGCATGCAATATACTGGACACGCCACTAAGAGCTATCCCTACACACAGTGAATTGGCCATGCCCAGCTATTTCAAGAACCTAGATTGCCAACATGCATGTCATTGGCATTAGCATAGAGCATGTAGACACTGGATTAATGACCCAGATACCTTGTTCCGACTGGACCCAAACCCTCAGACCAAACACGACTTTTCCATTCAATAATAGGCAAATATTATTGATAAGCATTGAAGCAGATAAGAATAATGCAAACAATTCTATATCTACCAGGTCTAAGGCTGTCACAGAGGGAAGATACATCTGGCCAGTACACAAGCTTCACCCTGATGTTCTCTCTTGAATGTCAGCAGCCTGGAGCTCAAGGGCTGAGGCCCAATCCCTCCTGTGTCCCCTCCCCAACTGGGGTGGGTGAGACAGGCTGGTGGTGTTCCCTCTGTCCATGGTGCCCTTGGATTCCCCACTTGGGGACCCTTTGCTGCTATGAAATCCTTCCTTTTGTATTCTTCCTCCCCTCTGACTCTTCATCTTTGGGCATCGTTGATTGGATTCCCCTGTGGTTGTCATACTGTTCATGTTCTGTCCTGTCAGCATATTCCTTTGTTCCAACAAACCCATCACATGTACACATCTTAATTTGGGTATTTACCATTCCTAGTAATCTGATCTGTTCACCAAAGCCTCGTCCCTAGGGTTCTGCAGTTTGGCATTGTGACCTAATGCCACTGTAGCAGGGCACAGATTGTGCATGCCACTTTAAGGGGCTTAAGCAGCCAGCAGGTGCAGTTCGGCCTAATTAGGCAGTCACATGACTGGATTGGACAAGGGCTGGGCAACCTCCGTATAAGCCCAGATCCTAGGCATAGGCAGAGGGAGAAACATTTTTTGCAGGGGTGCTGAGTGCATGAGTACCACCCCACCTCCCATGGTGGGAAAGTCTGTGAGGAAAGGGGCAGGGGGAGGGGAAGGGATATGGGAGGGAGGGAGGGAGGGAGTAGGCCTGAGACCAGGCAAGGATTGAGAGAGGGCAGAGCTGTGCTGGGCCTAGGATCAGGGCTGGGGCCTGCTGTGCCCATGCAGCCACCGCTTCCCCCACACCTGGGGTTGTTGCTCAGTGCTGGCAGCCCCCATGACAGTAGATCCACCGCCCCCCCAGCCCTGCACTGGCCCTAGCCCTGCATCGCTTTGGGTGCCAAGAGCTGGGGGCTGGAGCAGGGCCAGCCTCAGCTGTGCTGCCAGGCTAGAGGGGACAGAGCCCCCAGGACTCCCGCACCCACCCCACCCCACCCCAAGTTGTTGTTGCTCTCTGGGGGATGCAGGGAGGGGATGGAAGCTCCCACCACTGCATGCATCCCAGGGGCACATGCTCCCAGATCTGCATGGGACAGGGCAGGGTGCTGCTGCAGGCTGGGGCAGAGGCTGCGCTGGGATCTTCCCAATTTACCCCACCCCACTAGTAACAGCCTGGTGCAGTCCCATCCCCAGCCCACAGCGGCAGCCTGCTCTGCCACACGCAGATCCGGGGGTACGCACTCCCCGTGCCTCCTGGGGTGTGCGTAGCAGGAGGAGCCGCATCCCCGGATGAGCCCTTGTGGCTCAGTCCCACACCCCACTGGCTGTGCAGCACCTTCCCTTCCCCTAGCCCTAGCCTCAGCTCCAGCCCCAGCCCCAGCCCCAGCCTCACTCCCTCCCCACCCCTGCTGCACCGGAAGCCCTAGGCCCAGCTGCTTGGTGGCCCCACTGTTGCCCTGCTTAGGGCCCAGGAGGGGTCAAGAGAGTAACTATGTGGCCCACAAGCTCAGAGAGTGGGGACAGTGGAGGGGCCTGAGAAGCCGGACCCATATGGGAAAGAGGGCTAGCTGCTCAAAAACCTAGCCAGAGAACCTCAACTGACCTATGCTGGGACCAGGACCATGAGGAGTCAAAAGGCAAGAATGCCTACCATGAGGGATGGCTGGAAGCTAGAGGACTGGAGTCCCAACTGGCCTAGAGTTAAGGCCAGGGTCTGCAAAGCCAAAGGTCCTGGAGGCGGCCACTGCCAAGAAGGAAAGAGGATGAGCGAGTTTTGCAGCCCAGGATGATGGTGGAGATTAGGTCGCCTGAGTAGGAGAGATCCAGGTTGGGGTACAAATGTCAGCTGGAATACAGTGGGGCCCAGTGTGTGGCTGGAGCCATATAGTGATGTAGTGATGTCATCTGCAAGGCATGGGACACAGGGTAGGGATAGTACAGAGCTGTGTATTATGCCTTTGCCATTGGGCATTAAATGGGCAGCCTCCTGCCTAGGAAAAACTATTGAACTTGGTTATAACAAAGGTGTGGCAGGGGAGTCATGTGGACAGACTGCCCGAGACAGGTGGGCAGGCCAACATTTGGACTGGCCTTGAGATGGCCCCCTGTCACAGCCACCTTATCTCATGTTATGGAAAAGTGTGGTACACGTCTTCAATTTCCCAGTCTGTGTATCTGCTGGCTTGAAACACAGTAGGCCTTGAAGGAAATTTTGTCACAAACTGGCTTTTAAAATGAACCCTTTTAGAATCAACCAATTAACCCTTGCCGTTCCCCTGGACCATTGTTTTAAAGCAATATCTATTTCACCTACAAGCCAGTTCTCAAAAAGCAAACCTCTAGATAACATTTTATAGCCATCAGAGCAGACTGTGGCTGAAATGTTGCACATAAATGTGCTGACTTGTCCCTGATTGCATGGAGAAGACTAGCAATGATGACAAATATCTATTTTCACATGTTACCCCATTTGACCGCCTGAGACATTAACTGAAAAAACTGCCATTCTTCAAGAAGAAACAAAAAAACACCAGTGATAGGAGATTCAAAAAAGGGACATGGGCATGGTTACCTTGAAAATTAGCTAGGAATTTTAAAAATAATAAATTATGAGCAGTGTTTTGCATGATTTGCCTAGCTCTTAGCTCACTGAAGGGGTAGCTAGAAAAGCATAAATCCACCTGTTAGGCATTCATCTCCAGTACTTATAACCCTATAAGGCATTACATCCTTGTACTGTGTCACAGCCTGGGCTTGGGACAGATCCTTTTTGTTTTGTTTAAATCAGTTACAAACAATTTACTGCTTAAGTTTTGAATATGCAAAATCTGTTTCTCAATAATCTTGTTAAACCTGATTTTGAGGCTGCGGTTGGGCCATAGCTGACATGCCTCAGGAACAAACAGATAAATGATTCTTGACACTTTGGACCAAATTTTGACTGACTAGGAGGCTGTGGGTGTTCTTGATATGAAGAAAAGCATGGAAAGGCCTAAAAATCTGCCCATGAGACCTAAATCACCTTCCCCCAATCACTGCAATATTATTTTTCCATTCCCTATAGCAAGATTAGGAAATACTGCAATCAGTGAAGGGACGTATACGTAAGGAGAAACTAGCATTTTAAGAGCAATAACAACATTGAGGATAAATACATTACAAAATGCATCTTGCAATATAATAATGTCCTCAGCTATCCCTGAGCTGTGTGCTATTACATCTATTTAGAAGTGGGCCCTTCCAGACACACCCACTTCTCACTTGAACTTCTACATAGCTAACTATACAGGGTTCACTCCAAGAAGACATTACCAAGGCCACTCCAAAGCTTAGGGAAATCACTACCCAAAAAGGTGAGGCCTACATCATGACCTGAAAGTCTTTCCAGACTTGATCCAATCATCACAGTAACCACCAGTGACCTATTCAGTACTGCATTCAGACAACATCCAGGGTAGCTCTACAATACACTGGAAATGCTGAGCCATGGAAAAGATTAAGATGAGGTGGGCTGACACTGATATTGTCACGTTGGCAGGATATGCACATAACATTGTGAAGATATGAAGGCTCTCGACTTTCATTGCAGCTATGGTATTTGCAGTCAATGTACAATTAACATGTATGCCTTAGGCCAAATCCTTTCCTGCTGTAAATCCATATGGCTCCATTGGCTTCAGTGGAACTACTCTGATTTACTCCAGCTGAGGATCTGCACCTCTGATCGAATAGGGTTGAATTTGACCCTCTACTAAGTTGAACATTAGTTCAACTTTTCCAACGCATAAGCTTTTGTCACACTGTGATTCACTTCTTAAAGTTCTTGACCAGACAAAACAGTCAGTTGCTGCTGGTGGCCTTACAGAAATTTACCTCTTCTAGCCTGGGAATATTGGTCAGCACTTTCTGAGAGTCCTCCAAAGACAGGTTTTGGGGTATTTTTAGCCGCATGGATACTATTCCATTACCTGAAAGATGCTGCTAGCACTTGGGTTGTACCTAGGGAATCTAAGTATCTTGAGAAATCAAACCAGCTTCAGCCCAGTATTTAGGAACAGCATCATCATTTTAAAAAGGGGACCAGACTTGACACGACTTCTCTCTAGATTTGCTGCTGCTTCTCTCTAGATTTGCCCTCCTATGGCTGGGAGCACCCACTCACTCCCACTCAGTGCATGCCAAACCCTGGGGATAAGGACCTGTTCTGGACTAGTCCTGAGCACATACCAATAAGCATGCTTGAGACAGAAACCCTGCCAATAGTGCTAGGGTGTTTATTACCCAGAGCACCTAATTTTTGGGAGCTGACTTGCACTAACTGGGTGCAAGAAGACAGTGTTCTCTAGGGTATGCTTTCTAATGGTGCTCCATATGCAGCATGGGAGCAAAGTTGACAAGCCCTGAGGGGCTTGGTATTTTTTTCCCATCACATGGATATTCCAAAACCAAGGAACATTACTGCTGCTTCTCTGTGCTGAAGTGATTAGATTGGATGGCATGTATCATCCATAAAAAGATATTCTGAGATCAAAACAATACCAGTTGCATGGAAATTTATGGCTCCCAGACAGTGTTCTAGAATGGGAAAATAGTGAATAGGGTGTTACCAGCAGAGGGAATGGTTGGTAGGCATGAATGATCCACACAGGGACTGGGCTTGAATGGCAGTGCTGGGCTATATTACCTAATGCAGGAGAAGCATAAGCTCTTCTTCCTCCCTTCCTGAGTCAAATTGCTGCCACCCTCTAGTATAACTTGCTCCACTATAATTAACCACAACATATGCAAGACCAGTGCCCACCGTCTCTACTGTGATCCCTTGAGAGAAGAGACAGTAAGGGAGGAAGTTATGGCTAAAAAGCACCATAGTATGAGCCTGGACTATGTTGAGCCTAGTGGTGAATATAAGTATCAGTGTTCACTGGGGGACCTCAAGTGTAATGAGATATGAATTATAATCATTGGAGAATTTGACTCCAGTTTTGTGGCAGTCGTGCATATTTTATGTCATTTGCTCAATGAATTCCAAGTGGGCCCTGTGAATCATCTGAGGCTGGGGGAGAAACATAATCCTAATTAGATCAAAAGGGAGGTCTTGGTCCTGTAAGACTTATCTACATGGCCAACCTACTATGTGAGAAAGTGGTGCTCTCAAACATGCCAAGCTCCTAAACTGGAAGGGTTATAAGGGTGTTTGTGTGGTGCTTCTGGAAGGCTAGTTATGTCTGCTAAATGCCACTGACAGTTATCCCATCCACATGCCAATAAGCCTGGAACTCATTACCACAAGTTGTTGTGGAAGCTAACAGTTTAGCCAATTTCTAAAAGGCAATGAACAAATTTTTGAAGGAAAGATGCATCAGTAGCTATTGAGCATGGGTGTTAGGGGCACAGTCCCTAAATCAGAACTTCCTAGACCTTTAAATGTTGGAAGGTGCAATTGAGAGAAGAATAGTGGAAAAAACTTTGGTCATACCCAGTTTTCTCCCTTTCAGCATCCACTCCCTGCCACTGTGTGATACAGGAGACTGGGTAAGATGGACCCAGTAAATGACTGTTCTTATGCTCTTATGCTTGTAGTACTGCACAAATACAGTTTCCTCTTTGAGGAAATCTGCAGAAAAATCCAGGCTGACACAGAGATTTGTTTTATTTTATGGAAACTCTCAAGAAGGTGTAGTTTCACATAATTAGATACTCCTGTGCTGTGATCCTGCCAGCTAAGCAGCACCTCTAAGCTAGATGAATATTTGACACTAACCAACAGGAGATATGAAGAATGGCAGTTGAGAGCCTGTTTCTATTGCTGTTATTAGCTTTTGATTATCATTATCTTCACAACATCCCCATGTGCTAGGCAAGTATGGTTATCCTCGTTTTACATTTAGAAACCTGAGGCCTGGAGAGATGATGATGGCTTCTCCAAAGTCGCACGGGAAGTCTGTGGCAGAATGGAGAACTGAAGTCTGATCTTCAAAGTCCCATGCCTGCACTCTACCAACTGGATCATTCTGTGTAGTGATGTGCCCATTGATCTCTCTCAGGGGTCATAGTCTTCACTGAGCCACTACCTTACCACGGTATTGGTGCCCCTATGCTGCTGGAGATGCTCTAACAACTGCTAGTTACTGATGACCCTAAGCAACATTCTTACATAAGAGCAGGTGTAAACTCTGGTGGCCTGGGCAAATTCTAACCTAGGCATTGATGTATTCCTGCCTACATGCCCCTTCTAGGCCCATCAAGAGAAGATACTTCCCTGTTTTCTCTCTCAACTGCTGTTTAAATGCTGCTGTTCACTATAAGAGTTGTTGACCCATATGTAGTTCACACAACAGTTCCCACAGTGGTTCCCAGTGTTTTCTTGATTGAGTTCTTGATTTTACCACTGGTGATGGCTTGGATCTTCAGATGTCGTAAACTGAAAAGAACAGAGACATGCTGCTTTACACCAGCTCCATATTTCTCATTTAAATTTATAAGCCTTCACATCACCAGGACTCCTCTCCCATATACCTGTGCATAAATGAAACAATCATTATCAATAGCAGCTCTAAATTTTAAACTGGAGAGTACCCATTCTGTATGGAGGCATTAGCACAACTGGATACCTCATCATGGCCACAGGACAATCAAATGTCTGCCTAGTTGCTCCTTTGTGCATGCAGTTATACAACTGAATACACAACCACAGATGAGTTATAAGGAGACTGTTTCATAAATATGGGTCAATAATGCTACACACTTAGGGCCTGGTCCCACCCCATTAGAGTATATTGAGAATCCTGCTGCTGATTTTAAGGAGAGGTGGCTTGGTTAGTACTTTGCAGGTGTGATAAGTAATGACCACCATTTTAAGCACAACCTGGGATCAAATAAGGGCCCCCAAAACTTGAGCAAAGCTCTAAAACAGACTTGCAACCTCTTTGGATCAGGCACGCAACGGCAAGCACTGGCCATGGGTGATACATGGAGAATCACAAAATTGCAGAAAAGTAGGACTGGAAGGGACTGCAGGAGATCATCTTGTCCAACCTCCTGCTCAAGGCACTACCATCCCTGTCTAAACCATCCTAGACAAGTGCCTCACATATTCTTAAAACTGCACAAACAACCCTCTTGCATAGCTATCAGGCACAAGCCCAAAAGCATTGAGAACAAACTAACTTGTCACATAAAACAGGGAAATAAGGTCAAGATACACTGACCAAAGGATATATTGGGTTTACAGGAAATGCTAAGTGTGGAACTGGAAGGCTCCACTAGCCATGACTACTACACCTCCAGTAAAACCTCACAGTTCCTCCATTTCAGGTATTTTGCAGGTGCCCAGACTGGGCCTCAGAGGTATCAACAATTTTTGACCTGTTCCTTCCCAATCTAGAACTCAAAGGCCTGTGGTGGAAACACAGCTGGGCTTGCAACAGAAGCCAGAAACCCAATCCTTGCTTTCTTGATTGCTAATTAAAACATGCCTTCTGTCCCCCTCTGCTGATGGCAGCGCTTCTCTGATTTTAATTTCACCAGATGCTGCTTGGCCTCTGGCTTCTCCCTTTGCTGCTCCTGAGTGTTCAGCCCACATTGCTTCACACTGGCAGTGAAGGAGTTGCTGAGTGGCAGGGGAATACAAGTAGTCTTATTTTAACTCAGCAAGGCTAGTTTTTTCAAGGGATCAAGTTAGTTTCATTTTGATGCAAGAGCAGAAGTTGACCGTTAAAAGCAGCATTGGAGACTAGGAACAGCTAAGGAGTGCCTGATTGTTTCAACTGTATAGACGTGTATGGAGCCTAGTTTACATCACATGTGAAATGAGTTTGGGCACAAGTTGGCCTCTGTGGCTAGGTACAGACATTCAAAAAGCCTGAGGTGGAATCAATCTAAGTAATGCACTTTTCTGTAAGTGGTGTACTTTAGATTGGTTGTGAACAGAACACACATTCACCCTTTTGTTCGGGGCAGAGGGGACAAATCTTAGACTGGGTTCTGCCATTTTTAAACAAGTCTATGTGTGCTGAATTTTTGTTCTGTTATGGGTATAGACTGGTTTTGTGTGCTGAACTTCTGTTACAGGTATAGACCAGTTTCCAGTCTTTTATAATATAGGTACCTGGCCCAATTGTGAGTCCCAGGAGTGTAGGTCCTGGGTCTAATTCATGGCACTTCACAGAAAGTGTCACGAGTTAGACTGATCTTCCTGACCCAAGAGACATTAGCTGTTGGGTTGGGAGGGTGGAGGATTGAGCTTCAATTTGGAGCCAATCCAGGAAGAGAGGCTGTGTCTCAGCAGCCTCTTTCCCTAGTTCTACCCCTCCTCTCCCAGCTCCCTTCTATCACAAGATGGGAGGGAGAGAAAGCAGGAGAGGGAGGTCTGTTCTGGGGTTTCCCCAGCTGTGCTGGCATGGAGCGGGGGCGGATAGATGGTCCACCTGTCCCACCCAATCCGTTCCAATCTACCTGTCCCACCACCCAGCGCTGGCTGACCAATCCTCAGAATGAGCTCCCTCTGCTCCCTCCCCACCCTTCTGAAAACAAGGTGAGGAGCAAGGGCTGAGCTGTCATCTGAGCCCTGCTTCTGGTGTGTGCAGACACAAGTTAATGAAGGCACTTCACTTTGGAGAGTGTTGTAGGATCGGGCCCTTTTAAAGTGCTTTGCAGCCATGCACTTTGTTTGGTCACAGCTGTAGAGTGCCTTCGGGGGCCAGATCAGGTGAAAATTTTCACTTCTGTCTGTGTCTACAATAACCAGATTTTGAGTGCCTGTCATAGGACTGGCACCAACTGCCCCTGGGAGAGCCAGGGTTAAAACAGAAATGGCTGTTGCAGATCAGGAGTGGTGGAGCTGTTAGTACAAGTTCAGGGCTAGGATAGCAAGGGACTGATGAGCATTAGCAGAGGTGTGTGTGACGGTAATCATTTCCTAGAATAGCAGTGGGGGCAGCAGGTCAGGAGAAGCGAGGTGTACTGACACAGCAGCAAGTAGAAAGCTTGTTCACAAACTGTTGGCTGCATTGCAGCCTTTATTATCCAACCCAGACTTTTTTATAACTTGCAAAGTCAAGGAAAGTTGATGCTGATGAAACACTGTTAGGTTGCTAGGTCTTGGCTTATAGCAAACAAGTTTCAAACTCCAGGCTCTCTGTTGTTTGCCTAACCTTGTGCTGGCACCCTGGTGTCAGAGAGGGGTTGCCATGGCAGTTAATCCAGCTGCAACATCAACTACCTTGCAGATTTAGCGAACAGCCTTCGCTGGCATCACCAGCTTTATTGAGGCTTTCAGAAATGTGGCAGGAAGGTGCTCGAAGGAGACGCACTTGAAGCTATACATTTACACGTAGCCTTTTCCCTCCCAGATAAGGCAACAGGGGTAAGTCACTGTCAGCAGTTGCTGAAGCAGAATCAAATATATGTTTGCAAACTCTGGGTGACTTCCTCATGATCACCACAGGCAGATATAAATACTGAAAATCATGTATGCTAGGCACTTCCCAGGCAGCAGGATCTGTATGGATCAGCCCAGGCTAAGTCATAAACATTCCCCTCCAAGTTAACTCACAGTCCCTCAACTTTCCAGGACACTTTGCACCTTCCCTGCAGTGCCCCCAGAAGGGTGGGCAGGCTAGCTTTGACCCAAGCTGTCTGCTCCAGCCGAGCAGAGAGACATGCTCTAGCGACCCCAATAGAGCATGATGGGTAGGGTGACAACTCATCTGTAATTGGGTGGAAACACCCATCCCTAGTTGGGCAGGATAGTCCCGGGATGGGAACCTCAAGTCCCGATCCCAGGCTGCATGACTCTGGGACAGCATTTGTCCTGGATTTGCAGTGTTGTGCAGGAATCCTCAGGAAATGGCAGGTTTCCCCTTGCAGTCTGGCTGCAAGGGGCTGCCACGAGTGGGACATACGGGGCATATGGCTGGGGATGCAGCTGAGCAAAGTGGAGAGCAACTTCCTG
>NW_017729029.1:40780922-40782191 GCF_001723915.1 Gavialis gangeticus
GCCACTGCCAGCGGAAGTGGGGGTGGGGTGGGGTGGGGTGGGGTGGGCAGGACAAAAGGCGGGCATGTGTCCTGTCTTTCCCTTTTGAAAAGGTGGTCACCCTAGGCTTGGGTCACTGCAGGCATATGCCTGCATTTCTAGAATCAAAAGTTAATTTCTTAACAGTTCAAGCTATGCAGCTTAGAATAACTTGCAAAAATTAAATGAATACAGCCTCAGACTTTTTTGACTGTCTGTACTTAACATGGGGGTGCATCCCTCAAGTTCATAGGAGCTTAATTAACTAATTGGAGACAAGCCATAGTGGGTATCTTTACATGTGCTCTGGGGTGGGGGAGCACTTTAATTAGAACACTCTTGGGAGCTGCTCTAATTAAAGCCATAACGTCTCATGTATTCAGTATCCACATGCTTCAAAATGGCAGCGGGTGCTTTAAGTCAAAGCCAGGCTTCTTCCATGACAATATGGAGAGGACACTGCTCCCCTGGTCTAGCTCCCCAAAGGATGGGTTAAGGATGGGTGCTTCCTTTTAGACAGCCCTTGAGTTGGTGGGGATTCAGATGCATGAGTGAGTCAGGAGGAGAATAATAGCATGTGGCGCTGTGAAGCACACAGCTGACAAACCTAGGTGGGATGGGACTGAGTTGGCTGGAGTGCCTCTTGGGAGAGAGAACATGGGCTCTGGAGTGGAGGAAAAGCAAAGGTCCCTGTGAAGGAGAAGCCTCTGCCTACAGGTGGGTGATATTGCTTTCATCTGAGGATCCTTTTTGTGTACTCTTCAGGTTCATTGTTATGTGCTGGGACACCAGGGACAGAAGTTACACATAAACTGGTTTAACCAACCAGAAACTGGTTTAAACCTGCAACAGAACAGAAGTTCAGTGAATATAAACCAGTTTCAAAATGGCCAAAACTGGTTTAAAATAAACCTGGTTGAATATAGTATCAGACTTAACTAATTTGGGTCAAACCAGCTTATGCAATTTCTATCCCAGACCCCTTCCTGGTTTAAGTTAAACTGGAGTCCCCCAGCTTCCCAGCATTCTTTTCAACCCTGGGCTGGTTTGTGCTGTTTGCTCCAGAGACCCTGGAGCTGGGCCCTTCCCAACTGGCTGCAGCCCTTCCCTGGGGGCAGGGAGCCAGGACCAATCTGGTTGTCCAGCCCCCATGCCCCCAGCCCAAGCCGTAATCCACTGGGAAGGGCCCAGCACCCACAGCCCAGCCTGGGCCGGTCCCTCTGTGTCTGCTCGCAGCAGTGGCTGCAGGCC
>NW_017729029.1:40782205-40782692 GCF_001723915.1 Gavialis gangeticus
TCAAGTCCCGATCCCAGGCTGCATGACTCTGGGACAGCATTTGTCCTGGATTTGCAGTGTTGTGCAGGAATCCTCAGGAAATGGCAGGTTTCCCCTTGCAGTCTGGCTGCAAGGGGCTGCCACGAGTGGGACATACGGGGCATATGGCTGGGGATGCAGCTGAGCAAAGTGGAGAGCAACTTCCTGCAAGTAAGTGTATGGGGGGGGAGGGGGCATAACAGGGGCAGATGGAGGCTCTCACAGTGAGGGAGGGAGTGGGGCAGGGGCTGGGAGCACTATCCAGCCAGAGCGGTGTGTGGAACTGTGGCATGGAGCAGGATGGAGCCACAGGTGGCTTGTCCAGAGGGCAGGAGGCGTGGGGGGCATGTGCTACCCCAGATTTGTGTGTGGGGCAGGAGCAGATGCAGGCTGCCTGCTGTAGGCTCAGGGCTCCCTTCCTTGCCCCTGGGGACTCCATGTTGGCTGCATCACCATGATGAGGTGCCCC
>NW_017729029.1:40783122-40789892 GCF_001723915.1 Gavialis gangeticus
GGGCAGGACAAAAGGCGGGCATGTGTCCTGTCTTTCCCTTTTGAAAAGGTGGTCACCCTAGGCTTGGGTCACTGCAGGCATATGCCTGCATTTCTAGAATCAAAAGTTAATTTCTTAACAGTTCAAGCTATGCAGCTTAGAATAACTTGCAAAAATTAAATGAATACAGCCTCAGACTTTTTTGACTGTCTGTACTTAACATGGGGGTGCATCCCTCAAGTTCATAGGAGCTTAATTAACTAATTGGAGACAAGCCATAGTGGGTATCTTTACATGTGCTCTGGGGTGGGGGAGCACTTTAATTAGAACACTCTTGGGAGCTGCTCTAATTAAAGCCATAACGTCTCATGTATTCAGTATCCACATGCTTCAAAATGGCAGCGGGTGCTTTAAGTCAAAGCCAGGCTTCTTCCATGACAATATGGAGAGGACACTGCTCCCCTGGTCTAGCTCCCCAAAGGATGGGTTAAGGATGGGTGCTTCCTTTTAGACAGCCCTTGAGTTGGTGGGGATTCAGATGCATGAGTGAGTCAGGAGGAGAATAATAGCATGTGGCGCTGTGAAGCACACAGCTGACAAACCTAGGTGGGATGGGACTGAGTTGGCTGGAGTGCCTCTTGGGAGAGAGAACATGGGCTCTGGAGTGGAGGAAAAGCAAAGGTCCCTGTGAAGGAGAAGCCTCTGCCTACAGGTGGGTGATATTGCTTTCATCTGAGGATCCTTTTTGTGTACTCTTCAGGTTCATTGTTATGTGCTGGGACACCAGGGACAGAAGTTACACATAAACTGGTTTAACCAACCAGAAACTGGTTTAAACCTGCAACAGAACAGAAGTTCAGTGAATATAAACCAGTTTCAAAATGGCCAAAACTGGTTTAAAATAAACCTGGTTGAATATAGTATCAGACTTAACTAATTTGGGTCAAACCAGCTTATGCAATTTCTATCCCAGACCCCTTCCTGGTTTAAGTTAAACTGGAGTCCCCCAGCTTCCCAGCATTCTTTTCAACCCTGGGCTGGTTTGTGCTGTTTGCTCCAGAGACCCTGGAGCTGGGCCCTTCCCAACTGGCTGCAGCCCTTCCCTGGGGGCAGGGAGCCAGGACCAATCTGGTTGTCCAGCCCCCATGCCCCCAGCCCAAGCCGTAATCCACTGGGAAGGGCCCAGCACCCACAGCCCAGCCTGGGCCGGTCCCTCTGTGTCTGCTCGCAGCAGTGGCTGCAGGCCCCCCCCAGCCACAGCCCCGTGTGGGTGACAAGGTCATGACAACCGGCTCTGGCTAGACTCCCTGTCATGTGAGCAGTGAGCAGGGGGAAAGCCAGACAAACCCCAGCTGGGGTCCCCGTGACCAAGAGGGGAGAGAGTTTAATCCTCCCCTTTCCCCTTTGCCTGAGGTGCTGCCTGAGCCAGTGTCTGGCCTCAGAGATAAGCCCCCCTCCCCCTCCAGGCACACCCCAGCTGGGGTCCCAACTGGCCAGGATGGGGGTTTAAACCCCTCCACAATCATACTTAGCCACCTGCCAGGGAGGCCTGGCTATGCTCCCACCCCACCCTGTCAGCTTCCCTCCAACTGTGAGGCTGCTGAGGAAGAGAAGGGACAGCTGCCCTAGCACGTCCCAGTGTTTAGCCTGAGCCACTCTAGACATGTGCCTGCATTTGCAGAATCAAAAGTGAATGTCTATTCACTTGCAAATCGGTTCAGTCTATACAGGTTAGATTAACCACAAAGATTGAATCAGTTCAGGCTCAAGCTTTTTGAATGTCTGTCCCTAGAGAAGCCAAAAGCACACAGCTGCCTTTTAAGGGGGTTACAGACATCCTCAGACTAGAAATGTTGTTTTCCTCTCCCATTCCTTGATGCTTTCAGAGTATATTGCTGAGGCCCCAAGAATAGGTTGGAGCCATTGAGCTTGTTCCCATATCTAAGATCCTATGAAATGTCTGCAGCTGAAAGCACTGATACAGTGGGGTACACAAAATATAACCCTACCAGTGAAAGACAGGGTCTCCCAGCCCACATTTAATTCATCTTCATCCAGAACACTCTGCAATAAGATGGCCAAAAAGATAGAAGAGGCTGGGATAGTCAGAGGCTATGCACAGTACCAGCACATTAATTCTGCATGGCAGGATTTTTACAAACAATGACACACAAGGGCTGCTTAATAAATGTCATTTATGCACTCCAGCTGACACACCAAAATAGAATGAGAGGACAACCAGCAATGGCTTTGAAACAGCAAGGGATGAAAAAATTCAGGCTATATACTAGGAACTTGTTCTGATTGAGCCTGTGAGATGTTTTCAGGAGAAGGCTAAATACTATTTACTGTTTGTAGATAATACAAATTAGCTGAGAGCAGAGCACTCTTATGTTAAAAGCTGCATGACTATACAGTAAGCCTAGGGACAGACATTCAAAAAGCCGGAGCCTGAACTCATTCAACCTTTGCAGGTTAGTTTAACCTGCCTAGGCTGAAACAGTTTGTAACAGGACAAACATGCTCTCTAGACTGAGGCAATCCAGGCACATGCCTGCAGTTACTCAGGCCAGGTGCTGGGAGGCGCTAGAGTGCACCCTTGGCTGCAGGGAAGCTGTAGGGGGTGTGTGGTTAACCTGGGCTGAACAGGCCAGGGAGGGGTGTCACCAGCAGGGTCCAGAGCTAGGTCTGCTCGGTGCTCCCCCCTTGCTGCTGCAGCAGTAGGACACCACAGCACCTGAGGCAGGGGGGACAGGGAGGAGAGTTAGTTTCCCCTGTACCCCTACTGGCAGCCAAGTCTGCTCGCTGTCGCTGTGGCACTCAGTCCCTGGCCGGAATAGGCCCCCTGGCTGTTCCCTCACCAGAGACCAGAGGGAGAAGGAATAACCCCTGTCCCTGCCCCCCCACCCCAGGGCCTTCCCTGGCCATGCCCCATCCCTGCCACTGCACCGGGAGGGGGCAGGGCCATTAATGGGGGAAGCAGCCCCTGTCATAATGTGGGGGAGCGTGAGCCCCTTCCTGGTGAGGGGCTGCACTGCGGGGCCGGCAGAGCTGCAGTGGGCTGCATGCAGCAGCACCAGGGTCTGGAGCGGGCCAGAGCCTGCAAGCACCACTGCGCTCCACAGCAGCTCTGCCGGCCCCAGAGCGCAGCCCCTGCTGGGGAGGGGATCGCACTCTGGGAAGCCACTTGCTGTTCCAGCTGCTGGGTGGGGGCAGTGGCGGGGGCAGGGCCTGGCCCCCACCACTGGTTCTGTGTTTGGGACAAGCTACCTCTCAGTAAGAGGGGGCTTATTCAGCCTCTAGCCCCAAGCACTTGCAGTCCTGGAGGGGTTAACTTGCAGCCCCTGGGCTCCGAGCTGGTGGATGCTCCCCACATTGTTCGCCCCCCACACACCCAAGCTTCACCTGCAGGCAGGCCGGGCAGCCCCCACTGAGGTGCCAGAAGCCAGTGGCTAAATAAACCCCCTCCTGCTGGAATAGAGAGGTGGTGGCGGCCAGGCTGGGCAGACCCCGCTGTGGTGCAAGCAGCGTCTCTGTGCTCATGGCAAGCCCCCTCCCAACAGCAGGGGACTTATGCAGCCACTGGCACCGCAGCAGGGTCTCCCCAGCCCGGCTACTGCCGCTCTGTGCTCGGGGCCAGTGGCTGAATACACCCCTTCCTGCTGGGAGGGAGCTAGCTACGACCACAGAGTGGCAGCAGCAGTGCAAGCGACCTCTCTGTGCTCAGGGCAGGAGGGGGCTTATTCAGCCACAGGCCCCAAGAACAGGCTGAGCGGTGGCTGCAGCCAGGCTGTGCACACCTCGCTGTAGTGCCAGGGGCCAGCTGGGGCCTATTGTGGGCAGGGAGTGAGTGCCATGGCAAGGGCGGGCAGGCCCAGCTGCTAGTGTGCGTACAGGGGAAACTAACTCTCCTCCCTGCCCCCCTCTGCCTCAGGGGCCATGGTGCCCAGTGCTGCAGAAAGAGGGGGAGCAACCGATAGACTGAACAGGGGTCCCTACCGGTGGCACAGGGAAACGGTAACTAAACCTTTCTCTGGCCAGACTCCTGCCCCTGCCTGTCCCTGCTCGGGCTGGGGAGCAGAGTGGAGGGGCCAGCCCTGCTGTGGAACAGAGAACCCCTGCCAGCCCAGAGAGCATGCCAGGATGCTGGGGGTCTCTTGTTTAACTCAAACCAGCAAGGAGACAGCCTTGACCCATGTAGCTGGGATTGCGTCTGAACTGCCCTAATGCCTGAGGGTTCTTGAATCTTAAATCTTAATTCTGGCCAGGTAATTTCTCTGTTATAGGAATTGCTGACATGCAGTGGGAAGATGAAGGCTCACTTAGCCTCTGACTGAGAAGAGTCCAGAAGACATTTCTCTTGTAATATCTCACTTCTGGTTCATCTTTCATTGAAACATCCAGCACCGACCAGATATTGAACTAGATGGATCACTAGCCTGAGATGTCTGGCAACTCAGTATTCTGTGAGAGTGTATACTACAGGCTGAATGATCAAATGTGGCCGCCCTGCTGGAATAACTGAATCAGTTCTGAACACAACAGTCTCTGCACCCTTTTAGCCCTACCTGGTACTGCAGGGGTGTCCAACCTTTTTGAATGTGGGGCTGGATCATGAACATATTCAAAGACCTGGGAAGCGGTATCACATTCCCCCCCCCCCCCAAAACAAAAGTACAGTGTTTACTTTTACTTTCATTTCCCATTGCAGCACTTCGGGCCTCAGAAAACAGCTTGGAGGGCCTCATGGCGGCCCACGGGCTGTATGTTGGACAAGCTTGTGGTACTGTATTATATGCAGGAAATACCTGCCAGTTCAAGGGAGCTCTTCTCTATGTGAATCATGTGGGATGTTTGCCCAGGAGGAGCTAGGTTTTTGGTTGTAGCTGTGTTGGTCTAAGGACGTAGACAGGCAAGATTCTTTGAGTGGATACAGTATCTTTTATTAGACCAACTGAGTAGTTGGCTAGTGTCATGATGCCCAGGAGGAGGGCATAATGACACCAGCTGGACAGAGAGAGCAAAGAGCTGTCAAAGTCTGCACGTCTTGCTGAGTGCAGATAATTTCTACAGACACTAGCATAAGGGCCAGGGTGGAGGGAGGACATGCCCTCAGCAAACAGGATGAAATAAGGCTAAGCTGATATATATGTGCTATTACTGAGCTAAGGCATTTCAAAGGCAAAGCATTAGCATCTTCCTGCTTCTAAATGCAAAGCCTCTCAGGCACCCAGAGATGGCATTGTTCACCTCACACTGAAGAGCTGCATGTGTATGGCTTGAACTGTGAGAGCATAGGAGTCCAGACCTCTGCTGGGTGTAAATCCGCAGAGCTGTGCCCAGGTCAGTGGAGTTACACTAGCTGAGATTTTGGCCCCTGAGTGTATATACACCTAGGGAAAAAATACTTAGCAAAGACAGATACTGCAATATGAAGTTTTTTGCAGCATATTGGAGAGTAGGATCCTACTAAGTATAATACAATGGTGTAACCCTTTCCCAGGAAATGCAGCTGTAGAGGGAGATTTTCAAAAGCACCTATTAGACTCAGGGGGGCTAGTCCTATTGAAAATGAACAGAAGTTTTGGTCCCAGCTCTTTTGTTGTGGCAGAAAATTTCTCTACTAAGCAAGAGAGGAGCAATGACATTCCCTAGGGAGGTTCTTGTCTGTGGTTCAAAACATCCAACATTCCCTTTTGGAGGCATGCTCCAACTCTACAGAGTACATTTGCTCATGTTTTTTTTTCTTCCAGGAATGAGGTTATTTTGCATCCACACACATCCAAAGAGGCAGCTCAGGGCAGGTTGGATTGTGAAGGAGTAGAGAGAGCAACAGGGAACAACAGTCAATACTGCAGGGATGGGCAAAATGCGGCCTGGGGGCCAGATGTGGCCCGCCAGGCCATTCTATCCAGCCTGCAGGGCCCCTAAAAAATTTAGAAAATTAATATTTATCTGCCCCTGGCTGCCTATCATGTGGCCCGCAATGGCTTGCCAAAACTCATTAAGCAGCTCTCCACCCAAATAATTGCCCACCCCTGCAATACTAAGTGGACTCCAAATCCAGGAGGGAGTTTCTGTTTACTCCTGATACCTGTGAAGACTGAAGTAAATTGATAGAGCTCCTGGGGGGCCTGTGGCCTGCCTGGCTCTGCAAACTGACACCCCCTGTGAAACCTGGGAAAACCCCCCTTCCCACCTTCGAAATGGATGAGCATTAGTTCTGATTAATGACAGTGAATTGTGCTGTGAATTGTTTTTCTACAGGCTCAGAAGTCAGTAACCTCTCCCCAGGGAGATATGAAAATGATGATGAGGCACTCAGCAGAAGGGCAGACAGCTCTGAACTGGGTGGACTGTGCAAACCTGATGGTTGGTGTCTGATGCTCCTTTACCCCCAGCTCACCCTTCCCTGAACCCACAAGATGAGGTGTCAAGGTTGCTTACTAGAGAACAGCATGAGCCTGAGACTCAGAAGACCTGGTTTCTATTTTCACTTCTGGTTGTAGGTGATCTGCAGCATTTTGCCTCTGTTTCTCTGCCTCTATAAGAGGGCAATAATACTGACCTTTCTTGATAATGTATTTTGAGATCTGTGGGTAAAAAGTATTGTATGAGTGCTACATACTATTTTATATAGTCTGTAGTGCAGGGATGGCCAACCCACAGCATAAGTGCTATAAGTGGCATGAAAGACCTTGTGTTTGGCATGCAGCAGATCAGGGCGGGAGCAGGGAATGCCGTTTCAGACAGGGCAAGAAGCAGAAAGCAGAGCAACAGATTGAGCAGAG
>NW_017729029.1:40794892-40801693 GCF_001723915.1 Gavialis gangeticus
TTTTATATAGTCTGTAGTGCAGGGATGGCCAACCCACAGCATAAGTGCTATAAGTGGCATGAAAGACCTTGTGTTTGGCATGCAGCAGATCAGGGCGGGAGCAGGGAATGCCGTTTCAGACAGGGCAAGAAGCAGAAAGCAGAGCAACAGATTGAGCAGGGAGTGCAAGTAAAGGAGTAAAGAGCAGAGCACTAGATCCAAGAGGAGAAGGAGATCAAAGTGGCACTCATGGAAGGTGAGGGACTTACCTTGTGGTACTTTGACCAAAAAGGTTGGCCTTAATTGGCCTAATAACTACAGCGTTACACTAGGATTCAGGAGACTTCCCTTCCCACTTCGTCTTCATGCCTCTTACGTGACTTGTAAGTCCCTGAGCTTTTGCTCCACATTTGTGCAAAGATGCTTCTCAATTGGAGAATAATTAGTTAGTTAACTGTGAAACATTGGTTATGCTGAATAGGGCTGTCCATGTACTTAGATAGACAGACTTTGAACTACGCCAGCCAAAGAATTTGGGAATAAGATACATACACTGAACTTCCTGGAGAGATTTGCCAAAGCCAAAGCAATTTTCAAGGTCACTTTTTAGTCATGGATATTTCCACTATCAATTTCAACTTTCTACCTTCAGTCATTTTAGTGCTGGCGCTGACAAGTAAATGTCACACTAAAAAAAAGAGACTGAAATATAAGCAAGAACTCTGTTACCTCACAAAAGGCTTTGGGGGAAAGAAAATTCACTCTGAAATTTTCTAACTCAGGAGGAAGGCTTAAAATGGAGCTATCTACATAGCCTTCATTACACTTGCTCCTAGCAGATGTGTTTCAAATAGGAATAAACTCCATAGGGATTTAGAAAAAATTAAAAGCATTCTTCGTCCCACTGAATTTTTCAGTACTCTTCTTTGCTTGTTTTCAGAATGTGCAGCTGGAGTTTATTAGTCAATTATTTTTATCTTTGGAAAACAACAGTTTTCTGATTGAAGGCAATGTTGAACAAGAATAAGAACAAGAAAATGTAGGTTCTAATCCCAACTTTGTTACAGGTCTGTTGGGTTGACCTTGGTCAATTAACTTTCCCTCCCTGTACCTCAGTTTCTACATCTGCAAAATGGGAAAAACTATACCGATTTTTTTAAGAGTTATTGATGCTACATGCTGTATAACTATTCAATATTATTAACAAGGGGAAGGCTTCCCATTTTGGAAAAAAAATCTTCCATGAAACTAATCTGATCAACAAGATGCAAAGCAATGTAAAATACAGCAAAATAACAGGATAGTAACATAAAAAAAATTTAAAAGAAAAAACAATAAAATAGTAGGAAAAGTATTTTTTTTAAAGAAAATGCTTTTTAAAATTCTAACTTTGAGAAATGGCCAGCCCCCAAAGTTTTTTTTCTGAAAGCTTTCTACCAGCTATAATTGGTAATGCTGCAGCTAAAACAAAATATATGGCTTTAGAAAGTCATTGCTCTGCATAAATTGCTCAGCTCATTGTCTATCCAGCTCTCACTAATCTATAGGATTCCCCTTTGTGTCTCTGAATTTGAGATGGTCACACAGCAGCAACTTCTTTAGAAGCATGCAAGTGGAACTGCCTTGTTTTTCACAGTTGTCTCCTATCTGTAATGTTTCAGGCACACACTGGCGTGCAGTTGGGCTGGATACACGCGTGCTGGGAAAATGCTTCCTCCCAGCTACAGATAATGTGTTGCCGGCTCGGGGGTGGGGGGGCTGTTCTACTCATAAGAGAACCTCAAGGATGCTGCTGCCTTGACAAGATAACTTTAAAAAGTCTGCAACAATCAGATGAGTTTAGGAGAGGAGCCCTGTAATCACTCTCTCCATGGCTGGGCACAGGGATCAGTCAAAGACTGCAGTTCTTCCCCAAGCCAAGGTAAGGGATTAAGACTGACCTTTGTTAAATGGTTTTGTGTCAGTTTCCATTAGCATCTCTTATTGTTTGATTTGTTCCTAGGGCTAGTAATTGAAACATAGTGGTTGTTTCCAGTGCAGCCACTGCTGCTTTTACAATAATGTTAACAAACAAAAGTGAACAGTGACTGTCTGGAGGCTGTTTGAAACTGAACAGCTAGTCCTGTCGGAGACGGTGTAACTCACTCCTCACTCTCTAGTTTCCATTTCTCTGGGTTGCTCGTTTAAATCATCACACAGCTAACTACTATTCCAGCATGTTCAGCTCCCCAAATTATATGAAGCCAGTGTCTTGTCCATGGAGCCATAGGAGCCAGCCTGCAAAGGGGGACTTGGGTGGTGTTTCAGCAGCAGGGGGCTTTGCCCATGCCATAGCTGGGGAGAAGTGATGGGGGCAGCCGCAGCTGGGTCCTAGGGCCAGCCTTCCTTGGACCCTGGCCAAGCCATTCTAGTTCACTGCTAGAATACTTTGCCAACTGCTGCTCTACATGATATCCACCCCAACCCACAGCTCAGCCCCATGTTTGCCAATACCTTAGTTCAGGTTTGTAGAAGGATTTATGAACAGGGCTCAGCTTTCTAACCACAGTCCTGTTTCAAAACAAGAGCTGAGCCCAGCTCTACAAATTATCCTTAAGAGATTCAATTGTGTGAGGTTTTATGAGTTGCATAGGAAAGGGAAAACAGCCAAGCCCACATATAGAATCATAGAATTGTAGAAAAATAGGGTTGGAAAGGAGCTTGGGAGGTCCTGCTTTGAGCAGGGGATTGGACTAGATGACCTCCTGAGGTCCCTTCCAACCCTAATTTTCTATGATTCTGATCTTCTTCTTAAACCAGGACCATCCCCAGGATCATACCAGTCAAGGCTTTGTCTAGTCAGGTCTTAAAAACCTACCAGGATGGAGATTCCACAAACTTTCTGGGTAACCTGTTCCAGTGTTTTACTACCTTCCTAGTGAGAAAATTCTTCCTAATAGCTAAGCTAAACTACCTTTGCTGCAACTTGAGACCATTGCTCCTCGTTCTGTCATCTGCCACCACTGAGAACAGCGTAGCTCCATTCTCCTTGGAACCCTCCTTCAGGTAGTTGAAGGCTGCTATTAAATCCCTCCTTAAATAAGTCTAGTTCCCTCAGCTTCTCCTTGGGAGTCATGTGCCTCAGCCCCTGAACCATTTTTGTTGTCCATATTCTTTCTGTAGTGGGGGGCCCAAAACTGAACACAGTACACCAGATGTGGCTTCCCCAGCACCAAATACAGTGAAATAATCACTTCCCTCAATCTTCTGCCAACACTCCTACCAGTGCAGCCCAGGATGGCATTAGCCATCATGGCAACAGCCTGGGAAAGCAGGCTCTGCCCAAGAAAAGCAGTGAGCCTGATTTTTTTTCCCTCCCCCCAGAGCCTGCCTGCTGCCTGAGCTATGCAGGGGCCTGATGCTTCCCTCTGCAGCTGCAGTGCCCACCCCCCACCAAGACCATCCAAGCCGGGTGCCTGCGGGCGGGTGCTGCCTGGTGGGGGGCCACTGCTGCCATGGAGGGAAGCACCAGCCCTTCCTCCCTGCAACCCAGGGATCGCTCCACCTGCCGGCAGCTTGCTCTTCCCTCCCCACCAGCTAGGTGAGTAAGTCAGTGGGGTGTGTGCATGGCATGGGGGTTTAATCAGCGAAAAGTGAAGCAGTGTTTTTTAAAACCCACCGCTTCAATTTAGGGCCCCTGTTTTGTCTACACATGCCCAGGGGCACACTGTTGGCTCATATTTAACTTATTGTTCACTGTAACCCTCAGGTCCTTTTCTATGGAGCTGCTCCCTAGCCAGTGAGTCCCCAGCTTGTAGCAGTGCATGGGATTGTTCTTTCGTATGTGCAGGAATCTCATGAGATTTCTCTTGATCCAATCCTCCAATTTTTCTAGGTCTCTCTGAAATTATATGATACACACTGAAATGATATGATACACACTGGGTGCATCTACATGTGCATTAATACGCTGTTGCTACTGTGCATTAATTTTAGTACCTCTAATATGAGGTACTAACTAAATGTGCAATAGCTGGTTCTACTGGTTCTACTACTGCACAGTACCAAAGGTGCACAGTCTTTTTGTGATGCTTAATGCACAGCAGACTAATTCTACTGTGCATTAGCACAGCTTTTGCCATGATGCACTGATGTGAAGTAGAATGTGTACTGTGCATTAAGCATCTTGTGTAGATGTGCCCAGTGACTGCTCTAATCTCCTGTTCTTGTAAAGATTATTGGTGGAGCTTGACTACTGACTTCAAAGGAGTTAAGATTCACTTGGCTAGAAGTGAATGCTGAACACCATAGTGCCCACCTGTTTGTTATTTGAATGAAAGCAGTTATTTCTGAACTATAGGCTGGGCAGCAGTAGGGTTATGTAGATGGAGATGGTAGTGAGGCTCCCTAGCTGGTAACGTTCTCCTTGATTGCTAGACAGTGAAATTAAAGATATGGGGGGTAGGAATGAAGTGATGATCCTTTCTAAAAGGCCAAAATCTAATGCAGCTAAAGAACCATAAGCACTTGTGTCAGATTCCTTTCCTATGTAACTGCCCTAAAAATACCATTAAAACAGGTTCCAGGTGAAGAGAAACAGACTAGGTTCTCTGCTGATTGCCGTAGCCCTCACTACTTTCATTTTGAGGTTTTGAGGAGAACTATCTTTGACATATTACATGCCTTGCAATCTTTTAGGTATAGAGGACTCAAATATCCTAACATGGACTTCTGTTTTCCCCCTCCGTAGGCACCTCTGTAGCAGCAGACAGCATCTCTGTGGCAAGAGAAGAACTGAACCAAACCCTAGTGACCCGCATGGACTCATCTGGCGTGAACAGCAGCTGTGAATTTCCAGCCTCCAGCATGGACAGCCATTGTGGACCTGACCTAGCTCTGGCCCCTAGGTCAAACCTTGCTGACAAAGTTCCCCTGGTAGAGACTGGTGAACCCAGCTCAACAGCTTCCTTGCCACAGCTGGAAGCCCCAGAGGAATGCCCACCTCGGCCTAACATTTTGGATTTCTCCAAGACCCTAAAAAATGTGGAAGAGGTAAAGCAGATGGGGCAGATGAGGAATAGTGTCCATTCAAACATCAAGGAGAATGGGGTGGAGAACTGCTCCAAGGTGCTACCACTTAGTGAGGAGCGCAGGGCACTGGAGTCTGAGCTGGGAAAGTGCATTGAGGACTTCAGGAAGATCAAGATCCCCATCTCCTTTCCCAACAGAAAGCGGCAGTGGCAAAGTGAATTGCTGAAAAAATACCACGTCTGAGGGGAAGGACTGGGCCAAAGAACTCCGCTCACTCCCAAACTGATAAAACCCTGCCATACTGAGGAGATGACTTCCACAACCACAGAATCCTTTCTGAATCCTTTCCCTGAGAGGCCAACCTGCTATCTGTTGATATCCTCAACATGCTTTGGCAACCAGGAGGAATCCAGCATCTTGCAGGATCAGACCTTATTTAAAGACATGCATATGTGACAGCATGTTATTTAAAAAGAATTTGTTTTTGAGACACGGGGATCCTCATTTGCACCATGTGGAACTTCATTGACTTCATTGAGTCTGTATAACCAAAGGACGGAGTTTGGCCTACACATTCAGAATGAAGAGCAGTGGTCTTGATCACTCAGTCATTCTACCTATGGCTGCTTCATAGGCAGAGAGGTCACAGGCAATGACTTGAGGCTGAAGAGCAATACAGTCATGAAAAGAGCTACACCAGTGCTAGAACTGGTAGTTTCAAAAAAGGAGGAAGAAAGAAAGAGAAAACTAAGGGTGGTTCAGGATATTCTGAGCCAAACTTACACCCGAGGAAATGTGAACATTCCTGGATTTACAACAGTGTGACTTGTATTTTATTATCCAAGATAATAAAATGTAGGAGATGCTGAAAATTTCTTAGTCCCTTTGCATCTATTTTTATTCCAAAACACATATCAGGGCTAGGCTATGCAAAAGGGGAGAGGAAATTTAGATGCATGGCTCTTGGTGAAGTTAATAGGAGTTACACATCTAAATCCCCTAGATGTAACTAAAACTGGTAAAAAAATTTCCATCTAAACCCTTTTTTGGAGGAGGCTGAAAATTGGGTTTTCAACTATGCTTTTTTCCCCCACAAAGTGTCTGTTTTTCATGTAAAGCCATATTTCCTTTTTTTTCTCAGTGCTCAAAAATGAAGAGTTGTTAGGTTTTGCCTAAAAATGGAAATAGTTCCATTTGGAAATACTAGTTGAGGTCCCTCACACCCTCATTCTTCCTTTTGGGTAAAGCTATCCCATTGGACTTTGTTTCCTTATGATGTACTCTGGCCACGAGACTACCGTGGTGTATCATTTTGTTACCAGATTTGCCTGCTACTTTGGGGTGTGCTCACTTTTTAGGGCTAGGGTCTTGGTAATTCTATCAATGTGCTGCTTGTGTTACTTGTGTTTGTATACGGAGCTGTATCTCTCCCTTCTGCAAGTCCTCACCCCCAATGGAGCTATGTTGCGGGACTCAGTTCAGTGGGGGCTGGGTTCCTCCAGTCCCCAAATCAGTCATACACACAAACACACACAGATTAACGTGACACGCCTGACCTGGCCGGGTTGATCAGCATGGACAGGCTGACACCCTCATATGCCAAGAATCAGTTCATCAGAGCAACAATAACTACAGTCAGACACAAGCACACAGTTAAACCGAATACCTCTGAATCTGGCTGGGTGTCCAGATGACACCTCATGGGCCAGCATTCAGTTCATTAGAGCACGTCTGAGCCAAACTGGATCAATCAGCCTGTATAAGCTGATCCCCTTATGTATTTCAAACTCAGCTCATCCCAATCTTTTAGCC
>NW_017729029.1:40802242-40806715 GCF_001723915.1 Gavialis gangeticus
TCTGTGTCCTGTGTCAGGGTTCCCCAAGAACATGGAGCTGAGAGGTAACAACTTCCCCTCACTAAGACAGAAAACCGTGCTTCCTCATGGGAGATGTAGTCTAGCCAAGAAGATTGGTCTATAGGAGCGAATGGAAATATGAGGCACCTAATGAAAAATTTCCAGGAGACATGGGTGGTTAAAGGTGGTGTACATCATTGAATCTTTCCAACATACATGTAACATGCAGGTATGCTGCTCAGCTAGAATCAAGTGCAAGTTCCGTTAAGGAATAGGCACACTTTTAAGTAGCATCGGGGTAGCCAACCTACATCAATGATTCTCAACTAGGGTGCCTTGAGATCCTTTCAAGAGTACTATGGAATATCACACAATGTTAGCACTGTTAGGCATGCAAATACAATTCACAAGGCAAACTCAGAGATTGTGAATAGGAATCCATATGGTAAAAAACATTCTGACCTGATGTGATTTTTCTGAGGTTTTATTCAGGAGAAAAATTGTTGTATTATTTTTTAGCAGTCAAAAAACAAGTAAAAACTAAGCTGGCATTTTCCAAGGGGCGCCCAAGTCTGAAAAGGTTGAGGACCACTAGTCAACATCTTGCTGTACCTGGGGATGGATTCAAACTAGGAGTGCTTTCTCGTGTGGTCTCCATAATGTATACCTTAAGTTCCCGTGCATAGCAACTCTTACTGTTACAGTGACAGGCCGGTATTATGGGGACATTGTGTCATAGACAGCAACACAATGATAGCCTGCAAAATATGGCACAGGGAGCCAGGTGTAATCTAAGGAAAAAAAGGACAATCGTGGTGATAACCTGAAAAGGGGGGAAGAGAAGCAGGGGAGATTACTGCACTGGGAGCAGCTGCACTGGAATGCACTGCAGGTGGAGGCAGTTCCCTCTGGGCTTCTGACAGGAAGTGTGACACGATCAGCTTCAAGCCAGAGCTGCCAAAACGCCCAGGATTTGATTTTTTTCAAGCACCTGCTCCTAAAGTTATCTAATGCTTTAATTTCTTTCTTTTTTTATAAGAAAGAAAAAAGCTTTTAGCCCTTTCAATTACAGAGAAAACCTTAAAAACTGACTGAAATGTAGCCCAAAAGCCTGGAAACTAAAAGGCAAAAAAGAGGCCAATATTTATTGTTAAATATAGCACAATCTTTAGTCACACTCCGGACTTTTTTCTAATGTATGATTTTTAAATGCTTCAAGTGACCCTACTGATGACCTTACACCTTGCCAGGAATGTTATCATGTATATATTTAAAATGCCTTTTGGATCTAGTTAGGCTCAAACCATGTACAACGAGGCTTAGTTGCAGGGACCCGGGTTTTCTATTCATCATGGACAAATGTGGAAAAATGTGAGTTTTGTCTTTTTAAGGAGAAAAACACAGATTTTCTCCTTTAAAGGAGAAACACGCAGGAAATGGCAGGTTTCCAGCCTATAAGGAGCTGTGGGGAGCAGAAGGAGGACGATCAGGCCCGGGGCATCATGTGCATGTGCACACTCACACGTGCATGTGGCAGCCAGGCAGCATGGAGAGCAGCTCCTACAGGTCCCCGCAGGTAAGTCTGGAGTGGGGGGGATTGAGAGCCCCATAGTGATGGAGGGAGGGAGTTGGGCAGGGCTAGCGCTGGGGGCACTGCCCAGCTGGGGCAATGCATGGGACTTAGGGTCTGGGGCCGGGGCAGGCATGTGCAGCCACAGGGCCTTGCTGGGGAGCATGACAGAACTGCCCCACTCCGCCCTACCCTAGTATGTTGGGTCCTGCCCACTGGGCTGTGGAGGCCCCCGTGGGTCAGCAGCAGGGTGGGGGGCCCTAAGCCTGGTGACTCCCTCTGGCAGGGCTGGGGGGAGCAGGGGCCTGTGGGTGAGGAGTGAGGGGCACCAGCAGGGCCAGGAGGCTGTGGGTGGAGTGTGAAGGGGGCTGTGGGTCCTGAGTGGGGGGCACTGGCAGGGCCAGGGGGCTGTAGGTCAGGAGTGAGAGGCGCCAGCAGGGCTGGGGGCTGTGGGAATGAGGGGCAATGGAATGGCCAGAGCACCAGCAAATGAGGGCAGCTCAGTGCCCCAAAGCAGGGTGGGGGGAGCGGGGACAGCCACAGGTGGATCCAAGTTCTGGTGAGCGAAGGGGTCAGGGGGAGCTCTGATTTTGTATGATAAAAAACCCAAAATCAAATGCCAAAATTTATAGGTATTTAGAATTTATTTTATTATAGTGATTGAGGCACTGGCAGACTTCCAAATTGCTTTAAAATTGTAAATACATCAATAAAACATTGTATTCAATGGATGCCTATATATATATGGTGTTTCATTTTAATCATGGAAAAATGTGGATTTGCGATTTTGTTTAAAAGCAGATCATTTAGGATTTTTAAACAGAGAAAACCAGGATCCCTGCTTATTTCTAAGGCTGGTGTCCCATGTGATACTTCTGGGGTGGTTTACTAAGGAATGAAGAAAAGGGGTATGAGATAGAAACCCCAGAGCCAAGGGAGAAGTGCTCACAGTGACATACCTCTCACTTTTATCCCCTTCCAATAATGCTGAACCTTGCATGCCTATCATGAAGAAGGGACAGTTAACTTCAGCTACTCATAGCATCCTGTGTGTGCATAACATTGGTGGGGGAGCCAGGACTGGGGGGAACACAGTGCACTAGAGAGAAATCACCCCACATGTCTCCTGTACTTCCCAACAAGTTAAACTACACTCCTCATTTGAATATGGAAAATTGAGCAAGTCAGCACAGAGAAGCTCTCCGGCCTGACTGAAAGTATGCTGATGAATATTGGCTTCCTTTTTCAATTAAAAAAACCAGAAAACTACAAGCAGTGGTGTACCGTGGGGCTCCGGCACCTGGGGGCCAAGGCCTGCATATGCACTCCCCCGGGGATGATCCGAGCAGGGCATGGCACCCCCTCCCCCTCCCCCCTGGCACTTCCACAGGGAAATCAACGCTGTAGCACACCGGGTGCCAGGGGAGGAGTGGTGGCCGGACCTGCCAGCTGTAACAGGTAAACAAATGCCCAACCTGCTGGGTGGGTCGGCCACACACCAAACGCCGGAGGCGCAGCGGCCTCTCAGCCTGGCTGGCACTTCCCCTGCAGGCCAGCACCTGGGGGCCATGGCCGCCTCCCCACCGTTGCTGCGCTACTGCCTACAAACCTTTGGCACTGATGAGACAGTATTTGGAGTGAAGAATTTCTCAGTTTGTCAGGAGAATAGAGTAGGGTTGGCTGCATTCTTCTTCGTTTTATATGCAGCATTATTGCAATAGTTTCTAAAAAAGCCCAGGCAGCCAGAGGAATACAGGACAACTCTGTGGCAATGTACTTTTTGGCATCGAGCTGGCAACCTGCAAAAACTTCACTCAAGGGGAAATCATTTCACCCTGAGCCACCAGCATAGACTGCTCAATTCCAGGAATACAGTCTGACCCAGGGCTTATGAGGGCACAGGAAATGCCAGAAAGGGGAATCAAACCAGAGTCCTTCTAGTTCAATAGTTTGTCTCCAACAGGTGCTTCCGGGAAGGCTGCAGTGTATAACTGCAGTATAACCTGTCCACAGAGGAAATGTCAGCTGGCATCCGGACCTGGCAGTCAGGTTTGTATCATTATAATTGTTTTTAGCCCATCACGGGGGCTGTGGATGTCCTCATTACCTCCCTTACATATTGTAATTTTTTAACTGTTGCTGGCCACAAAATGGGAGGGAGAGAATAATTTCCCTACCAAGCAGGCTGCTAAGAGTCCCCAGCCATGGGGCAACAGGGACCTACTGAGGGAGGGAATTTTTTTCCCAGCAAGAAGCAGGGTGATAAGAGGCCCCCACCATGGAGCAAGAGGGAGCTATGGAGGGAATTTTTACCCAGCCATAAACAGGGTGATAAGAGGCCCCAGCCATGGGGCAACAGGGACCTAGGGAGGAGCCTTCAGCCTCTACTACATCGCGGACCAGTTTGGCGTGGCTCCCTGCACAGCAAGGGTGGTGACTCATAAGGTATGCCAGCTGCTGCAGGACATCGCTGCAAACGAATTTATTTGCCTGGGGAATCCACAGGGAGTCCATAGATGGCTTCAGTGCCATGTGGTTCCCTAACTGCGCGAGGGCTTTGGACAGCACTCACATCCCAGTGCAGACCCCTTCAGGGAGGGGGAGGTCTTTCACAAACAAGAAAGGATTTGCCTCCATGATCCTGCAAGTTATGGTGGACCACGGCTGGTTCACGAACATTTTTACTGAGTGGGCTGGCAGTGTGTATGACACGTGCATGTTCAGGAACTCTCCTCTCCCTGGAGCCTGCGAGACAGTGATCTGTGGTGTTGCCATTCCCCTGCTTATATTAGCAGATGCTGCCTACCCCCTAAAGCCCTGGCTCATGAAACCTTATGGAGGGAATGTTACAGACCCGCAGAAGCTGGTTTTCAACTCCCATCTGAGCAGGATGGCCATTGAAT
>NW_017729029.1:40811715-40816968 GCF_001723915.1 Gavialis gangeticus
GCAGATGCTGCCTACCCCCTAAAGCCCTGGCTCATGAAACCTTATGGAGGGAATGTTACAGACCCGCAGAAGCTGGTTTTCAACTCCCATCTGAGCAGGATGGCCAATGAATGTGCCTCCCGGTGATTGAAAGGACGATGGAGGGTGCTTACATGCAGGCTTGAGCTGGAGCCAGAAAATATCACGGCTTTTATAGTGGCAGCCTCTGTGCCCCACCAACATCTGTGAGACCCACGGAGAGGTTTTCAGTGATTTGTGGGCTGAAAAAACGTGACAGGCACTGGCCAGACAGAGATGTGGCTGGGCAGCAGCGCAGGGACCGAGGAGATAGCCTCAAGGAGAAGCTGGCCAGGTGGCCTTTTTGCAGGATTGCCTGGCAGCACTTATTGCTGACAACTACGAGCAGTGCTTGTTCTTTCTGTTGATTACAATAAATTCTTTTACAATTTACAACATAAACATCTGTGTCTGTCTGCAGGGGTGTGTGGGGGATGGTGGCAGACAGGGGTGGAGGGGAGGACGAGCAGGGCAGGGTGGGGGATGTGGATTGGGGTAGGTAGGGGTTTGCATGGGGGGGGGCTCATTACACACTGGCACCTAGTGTCCAATGGGTGGAAGGGTTAAATATACCTCTTGTTGGCTAGCAGGGAGGGAGGGGCGGGTGTCAGAGCAAGTGAAAAGCCTGGAGGAGTCCATTTTAGGAGTATGGGGCGGAGAAGAGGGCCTATTCCACCCCAAGCCCAGCAACAAACCACCATCTCAACATTTCACAACACCCCACCACAAGCCACACATTGCACTGAACAAACAGATTCACGTGGGCAGGGACGAAGCAGACCCATTGACGCGTCCCCATGGAAACTGTTCCAAACCCTGGCAGCTTGGGAATGCTGGGAAATTTGGTCCTAAAAAGGCAGAAAAGCAAGAGCTTGCCACCACCTTGCCACCCACCACCATCAGCCGCAATTGCCAACCACCCAGGGTGGCAACACCCACCTGCTATTCTCAGCCCTGTACATTTCAGAAATCATATCAATTATATAGTAAAAAAAAAAAAAATCATATATATAAATTCTCATAACTTTGTAACATGGGGGGAAGGGAAAGGGATGGGAGGGGATGATTCACAGGGCTTGTCGTCAGGATCACCATGGTGTTGCCTATGAGGAGACCAGCCCAAGCCTAGGCAGGTGCAAGTGGCAGGGTTTTGGGATGACTGCCCAGGCAGAGCGGGTGAGGGGGGATTCAGCTGGAGACTCGCAAAGGAGGGTGGGGACAGGGGGTGGGGACGGTTTAGGTGTGCCTCCTGCTGTACTTCATTAGGAAGACATTACTGGGGGTAGATTGGTATTTGCCTCCCCCTGCTGGAATCTGCGGGGAATAACACATGGGACTTAACTCACTTGAAAGTGCGTGGCATGCAAAGACAAATGCGACACACCACAGTGACCCAGGTTAAAAATTAAGGCACAGTAAATTAATGAGGATCAAACACTGTGGCATGTACAAACGCCCATAGAAATCAAATTAATTATATTTAATATAGTACATTAGCCCATGTTTGCAAAAGCACTGACACCCCATATACCTGGAGTCACCCCATATACCTGGACTATAAACTGCTTTCCAGGACAAAGATCCTGGCTGCAGCACCACAATTTTATTATTTTCCCTTTTGCAACAGAAATACATCTTTCTGTCACACAAAATCTTTCCACTTGAAGATTCCTCATGCATTTTACCGATGACGTTTGTAATGATGCAGCCATGGTTTCTGTTCCTTAAAGCTTTCCCAGATTCTCATCTGGACTGAAGTTTCCATGTGGATTTTTCCTCAAGCTGATATATAAATATATATTTTTAAAAATTCTGCCAACATGGTTCAATCATTGGCAAAACTATAAATGAGTCAATATATTTATTTGGATGTTAAAAAAAATGTTAGTACCCCCACCCCCACTTTCTTGGAGGGAAAACTTCTAGTATCTCCATGAGGCAAGGAGTGGTCTTCAGACAGGGGTATGCTTATGAAAATCTGCCCTAATTTCTCCAAGTTATAGGCGGGGGGGGGAGTGGGGCAAACATATCATAGTTTGCCTATGCTCAGTACAAGCATAATCACTGAGTAGCCCAGTTCTCCAAAAAGCCCATGCAATGGGAATACTTCAGCCAGGAGTTGAGTAGGGCTTTCCCTACAATTGCAGCCCTGGGCCACGGTGGGCCTAGCTCCAAGCACTTGACCAGGGAACCTGTCTCTCAGCAATCCTCTGCTGGGCCTTTATATGAAGGAGGAAGCTACCTCATTCATACATGATCCCTCTGCAGGTTTGTGAGCAGCAAAAAGGGCCAGATTGAATTATCCAGTGGTTCTTTCTGAAAACTATAACACTGACTCAAGCCCCTTCCAGAAACCTTGGAAAGCTAAATTACTTCTCCTGTGCACTCTTGGCAGACAGTACTTGCTCACTCACAAGCAGAGTCCAGGGTTTTTAGGAGGAAAAAAAATAAAGAGAAATTTATTGTGTATGGTGGAGACAGGATAAACTAGCCAAGAGCCAGCATCCATAAATCAGATAGATCTGCTAGGTTAGACTCACACCCACTAGGGTGTTTTGGCAACAGTCCTAACCTCAGTCCTCCTCCTGCTGCTGAGAGCAGCTAATGAGGCAGTGCATTCAAGCATCGGCCACTTCCCTTCTCTGCCTCCCTCCTCTCCCCCACAACTTGTTGTCCAGGGTCAGTGGAATCAAAATTTCAGCAGATCCATACCCAACCCCTGCTGGATGTGCTGCCTGAGCTGCTCCTTGTATCTAGCACCTAACTCAGCTTAAGCAATTCAAACTCTGGCGCTGATAGCAAGGCCCTCACTGGAGTCTCTGCTGCTCTCTGGAGCTTCTGTCCAAGTCCCATCAGCACTATCAGGATTTTAACCAAACTACTCCAGACTACCACATAACTGACATGCAAACAAAGCCTGGCCCATCCTGTCCTGTCCTTCTACTCCCCAAGAAATGCTTCCATAACATACCCACCCCCCACGGAGCTGTTGTTTGCCTGGAGCTCTCCAGAGATTCCCTCAGCACTACCTGCCACCTTGAAGCTACCTCTGTTGCTTTTCATTTTATCTCTATGCTGAATTGGCAGAGATAGGAGAGACGGACCTAGGCTAGACAGTACTTACAAGGAGAGGAAAAGTTAACAAAGGGAGCTTTCCTGGGAACTGTACAGAAGAGTGGAGTAGGTATGGAGAGGCTTTTCTGTGAGCTGGTCATCTGAAGACCTGAACTTCCAATAGTGACTGGCTACTTGACTATTATCAATTTTGTAGTGGCTTATCTGACTCAGCTTGCACCTGTAGCACTGTGTGGCTTGCTTTGCTTCAGGTGGGGCTTATCTAGCTGATGGAGGGGTGGGGCCAGGAAGCCTTATAAAAGGCACTCCATAAAAGCCCCAAGCCCTTCAAAGACTGTGCTTTCTGGAGGCTTCAATAGAACAGGGCCTAGTTTTGTAGAGTTTAGGGGTATATGTTAAACTGGAATGAGAGGCTTGAGACTGTGACTGGTTGAGTGAGAGACCTGAACTGGGGAAAGTGTAGGTGGGGTGGGGGTAGAGATCACATGAGAAGCCAGATATGGGGGACTGGGACAGGTGAGGCAAGAAATCTTAGAATGAGATCTACTAAAGCCAAATGGGGGAAAGCAGGGACTGATCTGAGGAGCTGGAATACCAACAGGGGCTGGGACAATGAGTCTAGATGTGGAGAAGAAGCAACTTTAACCCTGGGATTTTTTTCCATGTACTTGTCTCTTGCTTCCGTGTCTGTGCAGTATCTTGGGGGATAAATGGAAATAATTGTGTACCACAATCCTAACTACAGCCAGCTTCAGCAGTATGTATTATTACTGTTTTGGGAACAACAGGTACTTTCCACTCATATCCTGCAACCTCTCCCCATCTCTTCCAAAGAGAATGCCTTCTGCAGCTCTATTGCCTTCTCCCTTCCTGCCCTACAGCTTTGCTTTCTATCTTCCCACCTCACTAGTGCACCAGCTTGTATTCTTTGTAGCAAGTGGTATTTGAAGAGGACTCCTTGGAAGTCAGTGCAGGATTTTGCAACACTAGGTAGAAATGTTTTGATATGAGGCAGAGCAGGACATAGGCAAATGGATATCTCCATCCTTTAGAATAAGATAAACTCCACCTGGTGCATCCTACTGAACCTTAGCTATTTTGCAAACAAAGAAATGTAATGTAAGGAGCTGCCTCTTGCACAAGGAGCCAAACCATAAATATATCAGTGTGTGTACTAGCCAAAATGTCATCCTGATTTCATCCAGACCATCAGCTCTGTCTGCCTGATCCATTCTGTGAGGTTTTATTAGTTCCGTCCTGGTAGTGAGGCTCACCTGCACCTATTCTTCCTCCTACCAGGAGAAGATGTAGGCTTATCCTTTGTAGAGCCTGTGTGGGGTCCTATTGCTCTGAATGCATACTTCACACAATGGAAAGATAAACATAATGGCTCTGACTGTGGCAAATGAGCATCAAAAACAATTCAACATCTTTCTGCAAGCTCCACACTTTAGCCAGTTATGTGAACACACAAATGAGGGAAATCTGGGCCTGAGCATACATAAATGACCTTTAGAAAAGAATTCTGGAAATATTTATAAAACTCTCTAGGAGGTGGTAATACAATAGAAATAACATACAATAAATCACAATGATCATCTATTAGCATTGCTTGAACTCTAGACTAGGTCACTTCCAAGATTGCTGCTGCTTTCCATGCCAGAGGTAGCTGTGTTTCAGGGAGGCTGCAGGCATTTTAATATAATAAAAGGCTTAGTCTGTCTGTCTGCCTGTTCATAGTGCTTTCGGGCAGCTGAGCATGCACCGCTGAGAAGGAAGGAGGCAACTGGCTGCAGAGCCTTGGCTGCGCGGGCCCAAGTTTGAGCCGCTGCCGGGTAAGTTTGTGGTGGTGGCGAACACATCCCGGCCACCTGAGCAGTGGAGCTTCCCCATGCCTCCCTGCCTGAGGGCAAAGTGGGGGACCATGGTGGTGGCCCCCACCACCACCCAGCCCTGATGTCCCCCAGAACAGCCAGCGTGGATGAGGAGGCAGTGGGCAGAAAGGGCGGGAGGGAGGGAGGGAGGCAAATGCAGGCCAGGCAGATGTGGAGTGGCAGGGGGGATGGGTAGAGCGGGGCCGGACTCTGAGTGGTGGGGTGAGAGCATAGAGCGGGGTTGAAC
>NW_017729029.1:40816989-40834191 GCF_001723915.1 Gavialis gangeticus
AGAGTGGCGGGGAAGGGAAAAGAGCAGGGCCGGACCTGGAGCATTGGGCGGCAAGTACAGTGGGGCTGGACCTGGAGCAGCCGGGAGGGGGGTGGAGCAGGGCCAGACCCAGAGTGGCGGCGGTGGGGCGGTCCAGGGCCAGACATGGGGCTCCGTTCCCACCCACCCCCATCAGTCTTGATGGGCAATTTGCTAGCATTAAAAATAGTTGGGGAATCTGTTGGTACTTAATAAAGGAAAGCTGTTCCTGTGAACTGGCATGAGGGAACATCCTGTCTACAGCAAATTTTTAAATTGAAAAGATTAATTTTTTGCTGAGGCTTTCTCCACTGGGTTGCATATGAAATTCATTCTCTTAATAGGTGTAAATGGGATTTCAACAGACACAAAATTCATGCTGGATATTAGGGCTGTGCAAAATGGCACCGTTCCATTTTGCCTTGAGTTTTGAGGTTTCCACGGAACAGCGTTTCATATCACATTTAATTTTGATTCGAAACAGCTGTTCCGTTTTGCTTCATAAAAACAGTAAGGCTGTTTTGACTCCATTTTGAGGTTTTGCTAGATCAGCCGGGGCTGGGCCATCAGCCCAGCTGTGCTGACTCCCCACCCGATCTAGCGCCAGGGATGGGAAGTCAGACCAGATGAACTGACTTCCACCCCCAACTTTATGGTCAAAACGTTCCAACTTTCAAAACGTTTTGACTAGCCTCATTTTGTTTTGAGGCTGTTTCGAAGCCCTTTGTTTCATTTTGATTTTGCTGTTTTGACATAGAAATTAGTTGAAAAGGTGTCGAAATGGCCAGAGAAATTTCACAGGGGCCTACTGGATATGTGCTTTTTAAAGTTACATGTGGAATACTTTAATCCTCAGTTAAGCACCAGAAGACACTTTTGTTATAACCGACTTGGAGGCCTTGTCTTTCATATAGCTAAACTAACTGAACTCAACCATCAGGATTTTAAATGTAGTTCTTAGTTGCTCAGGAACTGGAATTAATCATTGTTACTTATACTTCCACAGCACTTTCCATCCTAAAATCCCAGTAAACTATAAATAATATATATGCATATCCTGGAAATCCTTCTTGTATAACTACCTGCAGAACAGAGTTTAGCACCTATTAAATGGTGCACAATAATACAGAACACAGTTAAATACAACCTGCTTTTAACCCACTATAAGAGAACAGTTCATTATTAATGGTGTCATTAACCTCTTGGGCTAAACAATTAGAGCTAGAAAGCAGTTCCTTCAGAGGAGGCACCAGACATCAGACTATGGAAGGCAAATTTACATTTTTTTTTAATTAGTGTGCATTTTTCAGTTAGAAGCATTGGTTTTTGAGTGAAAATGGATTACCCTTTTAAAAAAAATCTACAGCAAATCGCCAGGGTGAAAAAGCTAAACAAGAAAATGTCCATTAAGCACTGAGTTCCTTTGAGATTCTTGAGTTCCTTCCTTCAACTTGTAAGATGAGATGGGCACTGCAAGCTTGAGGCACAAGGTTTTGTATCCCACTGGGAATTACCAGAACCATCCCATTCCCTTAAAAATATGGGGCTCGATTCAAAGTCTGTGGGAATTAAGGAATCAATGAACAACTTCCCACTTCTTTCAGATCACCTGGGAGGAGAGATACCCTGCTCCCTGACCTTGAATGGCTTTGTGTAGCTGAAGGTGGACACATGTCCATTGCACTGTAGGCTGGTATCCCTACAAGAATTTACTATAGCCGCCCAATGGGAGGAACTTGGCTACACACTTTATGAAGATGGGGATTTCTCCCTAGTTCTTTTGGCTAAAGGCAAGTGGGACTCTGCGGTATCTGGGCTTGGGTCTTGTACATGGCTTGGGTCTTGGAACTTGCAAATCTGCACTGCCATGGATTTCAGAGTATCTGAAGCCCCAGGCTGACTAACACCACATGGACCTGAATGACTGAGCTCAGTGGATGGAATTTAGAATTGATTTGACTAATTTGGCCTGAGACATGAAATTTAAAAAAAATAGGAGTTGTCGTTCAGGCCCATCTCTACTTAAAAGGTCCTTTGGATGTGGTATTGTCACTTTAAATAAACATAATATCCCTGACTATAATGTGAGCAGTGAAACAGTGCCCCCAGGATACTCTCACAGGTCTTATAATTCTTCTTCTTCTATTTGGTAGCCCTGAAATGGGAAGTTGGAAATTAAAAGCATGTTCAAATATAGGTCACAGCGCCTTCACTGAAATATGATTTATTCATGTATCTGGGGGGAAAAAAAGAGACCCTTCTGCATTTTTTATATCTGGTGCTCGACATCATGGGAGGGCTGGCCTTAAAAAGACACAGCTACATGCAGGCTTTGATGCAGAGGGAAATGAGACTTTGAAGTATGACTACTCTGAGGAGGTATTTTTGCTACAAACTTGGCTCAGCAAGCCTGTCCTTTTAGAGCACGCAGGAAAGGCCTCATACACTTAGCCCAAGAGGACTTGGTTTCATCCTTGATACCAACAACCTGCTAGGGACTCAAGGTAATTAGAGGCAGTCTCTGTGGAGAGTCAAGTTAAAAGGAACCACCAAAATTCAGGATTCGCAAACCCCAGGTAGGGAATGGGTAACCTATGCTGTTTCATGTGGTGGTGGGACCTGCTGTAGTTGTAATGACATTCTGCTCATCTCCTGAGAAGGAGGGAAGAAAGGAGTAACCTTATATTACTTAAGGAAAAGCATCATCCCAAGGGGAACGCATCCTCCTGGGATTTTTTTCATAGATTTCATAGACATTAGGGCTGTAAGGGACCTCAGAAGATCATTGAGACCACCCCCCGCCCAAAGGGCAGGAAGTCAGCTGGGGTCATAGGATCCCAGCAAGATAAGCATCCAGTTTGCTCTTGAAGCTGTTCAATGTAGGTGCTTGAACCACCTCCGACGGCAGGCTGTTCCAGACCTTGGGGGCTCGGACAGTAAAGAAAGTCTTCCTTATGTCCAGCCTGAAACGGTCGCAATAGTTTATAACCGTTCGACCTCATCATCTCTTCAGGCGCTCTGGTGAACAAAGGTTCCCCCAGATACTGGTGGTCACCCCTGATAAACTTGTAGGTGGCCATCAGGTGGCCCTGAGCCTGCATTTTGCCAGGTGAAAGAGCCCCATAGCGCTCAGCCTGTCATCGTAAGGTCTGTTTTCCTAACCTCTGATCATGCGCATGGCTCTTCTTTGGACTCTCTCAAGCTTCTCCACAACCTTTTTGAATTGTGGAGCCCAAAACTGGATGCAGTACTCCAGCTGTGGCCTCACCAAGGCAGAGTACAAAGGGAGAATGACATCCCGGGATTTGCTTGAGAAGCATCTGTGGATGCAAGCCAGCATTTTGCTCACTTTTACTAGCCGCAGCATCACATTGCAGGCTCATGTTCATCTTGTGGTCAAGGATGACCCCAAGTCTCTTTCTTCTGTAGTGCTAGTCAGTGTAGCACTGCTAAGCCTATAAGGATGCTGCAGGTTTTTCCTCCCCAGGTGGAGACCCTTGCATTTTTCGGTATTAAACACCATCAGGTTCTTGCCCACCCATTTGCTGAGCTGGTCCAGGTCAGCCTGGATCACCCTCCTGTCTTCTGGTGTGTATGTTTTGCCCCAACGTTTGCTGTCATCAGCAAACTTGGCCAGTCCGCTTCTGACTCCAATGTCCACAAGATGGGCTAGGGCAGGTGGTATCCAGTTTTTTTTCTGGAGTGTTGGAGAGAGTTGTTTAGATAATAGTTGGCACTCCTTAAGCTTTTTCTGTGCCTGACACTTCTTCACAGTTCACTCAGCAGGTCTGACTTTTAGGTTTTATAGCTGGAGCACAGCTGCAACAAGAAAAAACACATTCCTGGTAGCAACAATCATCAAGTGAAAAATCAAAACCTGGACCAGAGTAAATTCATCCTTCTTGCCATCCCGGTGGGCTCCATCAACACTCTCAGCATCTGCTGTTTGGGGCTCCCATTCCTTCTGGAATCTGATCCTTTATGTTGGCATAAAGTGACATTTTGATAGCTCAGCATGGTTGAGAATATAAGACATCTATCCAGTATCTTTGGTATTGTGGTTCTAACTCAGCCTTGTTCCCATAACATCTTTCCCAATGATTTGTAAACACTGGGCACATCCACACGAGACGCTACATTGCTGTAACAATGCACTACGGTGACATAGCACTGGTGGGCACAATCTGTGATGCTACAGCTACATTGCCATAGCAATGTGCTCCCTTGCTATAGCGTGTTACTACGGCAATGTAATGGCTAAAAATAACTGTGCGCTGGTGGCATGGCACAGCATGGGCTGTTACTGCAGCATCATGACAGTATGGTAACAGCAATACCATAGGGACACTTGTAGATGCACCCACTATGTATGCTCTTAGAAATGATACTTTGCCAATGCAGTAAGTCAGGAGATGACTCTATGAGCGGATGATACAGATAATGCATTTAACTGCCGGGTTGCTAACTCAGACAACTTTTTTTCAACCATGTCATGATATCTGGCATATTTCTTCAAGTCCCAGCTCCTTTAGTCATGTTAGCTTCTGAGAATCTCAAATGTTATTTTAGAAATATTAAGTATGTTTCTAGCTTTTGTGTTAGCAGAGAAGCTTGGAAAGGTGGTTCAACTGTATCCCAATACTTTTAAGCCAAGAAGATAAACAAGAAATACCTGGCCCAAACATCCCTTTGGTGATTACATTCCAATTAATTAATTAGTCCTTTACTATTACCCAAAGACAACATGTCTCTCCTGACTCTAATGACTTCTCTTGTGCATATTACCTTTATAGTATCATTGGATTTTCATCCTACACAGCAGTGATCTAATTCCTAAGGTCAGAGGCTGAATGGCTTGACACAAATTATTGTTGAGGAAACTGGATACTGGAATGCAAATTTTATTACTGTTATTTACTTGTTTGCTTTAGTGACACCCTAGGAGCTCCAGCCATCAACCAGGGCCCTATATAGTTCTAGATCAGAGATGGTCTAGAATAGGGGCTGGCAACCTATGGCATGCATGCCTAACGTGGCCACATCTGCACCCTGATGGCCCCAGCCCCAACCCTGTGCTGCCAGCAGGCCCCAGCTGGCACCATCCCCGCTGTGGGCCCTGTCCCCGGCCTGGCCACGTGCTGCCGGCATCCTGGCCCCATCACTGCCACGGGTCCTGTCCCCGAGCCAGTCCCGAACCGGCCCCAATGACATGGCGGGCCCTGTCTCTGGGCCCGGCCACGTGCTGCCGGCAGCCCGGCCCCAGCCAGCACCATCACTGCTCCAGGCCCCGCCCAGTGCCAGCACTGGGCCAGGGCCATCTGCAGCGTCGGGATGGGGCCATGGCTGCAGACCTGCATAGGCTCTGGCCCTATCCCAGCACTACAGATGGCCCCAGCCACGTGGTGCCAGTAGGCTGGGTCCCAGCTGGCACCACCGCTGCCATCCACCCCAGCTGAGCCAGGGCCATCAGCAGCATCATCAGCAGTGCTGGGATGAGGCCGGGGCCTGGGCCCATCCTGATGCTAGCAGCATCCCTGGCACGTGGCTGGGACCATCTGCAGAACCTGGATGAGGCTGGGGCCCAGGCCCATCTCAGCGCTGCAGATGGCCTTGGCCATGTGCTGCTGGCGGGCCGGGCCCCAGCCAGCACCACCACCACCATCTGCCCCAGCTGGGTCAGGGCTGTCTATAGCACCTGGATGAGGCCGGGACCCAGGCCCATCTCAGCACTGCAGATGGCCCTGGCCACGTGCTGCTGGGGGGTACAGCTCCAGCCCCGTCCCGGCGCTGCTGGCGGGCGTGGCCCTGGCCAGCACCTCCACCACCGCTGCTGGGCTGGTGCCATCGGCAGCACCAAGATGGGGCCGGAGCCTGGGCCCTATCCCAGTACTGCCAGTGGGCCTGGCCCTGGCGGCATAGCTGCTGCCCACCCCAGCCCAGCGCTGCTGCTGGGCCAGGGCCGTCTGCAGCGCTGGGATGAGGCTGGGGCCCAGGGCCATCTCGGTGCTGCAGGTGGCCCTGGCCCTGTGTTGCCAGCGGGCCAAGCCCCAGCCCCATCCCGGCACTGCTGGCAGACGTGGCTCCAGCCATCACCTCTGCCACCACTGCTGGGCTGGGGCCATCAGCAGCGCTGGGATGGGGCCGGGGCCAGGGCCTGGGACTGTGTACCTGTGTGGGCCCTGGCCCTATCCCAGCACTGCCAGTGGGCCCAGCCATGTGCTGCTGGCGGGCCCAGCCTCGGCCGGCACCTCCACCGCCACCCCGACCCAGCCCAGCACCACTGCTGGGCCAAGGCAATCTGCAGTGCCAGGATGAGGCCATGGCCAAGGCCAGGGTCCAAGTCCCATCTTGGCACTGCTGGTGGGCCGGGCCCCAGCCCTCACCACTGCTGCCAGCCCCGGCCCAATTCCACTGCTGGGCTGGCCCATTGGCAGCATGGGGATGGGGCCCATGTGGGGCTGGGGCTGTGGACCTGCACGGGCCCTGGCCTCATTCCACCACTGCTGATGGCCCCAGGCTGCCAGTGGGCCCGCGCTGCCTCGGCCTGGCCAGCCCTGTGCTGCCAGTGGGCCCTGGCCCCAGCCCCATGCTGCATATGGCCAGGGATCCAGCCCCAGCCCTGCGCTGCCAGTGGGACCTGGCCTCAGCCTCACGCTGCCCATGGCCCCAGCCCTGCTCTACACTTGTTTTGTTTTTCTTATATGCCGGCACTCTGGCACCTTTCATGGTAGACATTGTGGTTTTTTTGGCACTCCAGCCAAAAAACGTTGCCTACCCCTGGTCTAGAACTAAATTAGTGTCTTGGGATCCTTTCAAAGGTACTTTGGGGGTGCCACACAGTATTAATATTGTTAAGCATGCAAATGAGTCACAAGATAAACCCAGACATTTAAAATAGGAACCCCTTGTATTAAAAACATTCTGACTTGAACAGTCTTTCTAAATTATTTGCAACAGAAGAATTGCTCTATTATTTTTCTGTAGTCAAAAAACAAGTGAGAAGTAAGAGCTGCTATTTTCTGAGGGTACCTTGAGTCTAATGTGGGGTACCTGGAGTTTGACTTCAAAAAGCTTGAGACACTGTTATAGACACTGCCCAAACATACAACAGAGAAATTATTCTTGCCCTAAACAGCTTACAAGTTTTATTCCTGTCAATAAAGAAGATATTGCTCTGGCCTTTCACTGCCTTGTAGGAAAAACAAGATACTTAAAGATGAAATATAGTGCTCGTTCAACATCTTAAGGCATGTATAGATAGGGCTGTTAGGAAGAGGTGAGAAAATTATTAAGGCCTTTAGTATTTGTTCACCAAGAAACTTTCAATATTTATTTCTTCATTTAAAATGATTCTGCGCCTTACCCTTGTGGGGACAATCCCAATTTTTTCATATCATGTCTCAGTGCATGCGTCAATGCCCTGGGAACTTTTATTGGGACACCTGATATATCCCAATTTTTCATTTCATTCATCAAAATATTTGGATTTTGTTGCCTTGGTCCAAGGTTATATTGCTGCAGACAAATCAGATGTGTTTTGTTTTGTGAGAAACAATGGTCTCCATAAAAGGTTTTCAGGAGAAAGAACAATGAAAGGAATGAAAAGGTTAAATTAGTGTTGGGCCCCTGTGTTCTGGTTTTTTTCCTTCAAAGTGAATATTCATGCACTTGTTCAGTGGTTTGTTTGTTTTTATAAACTTCAACACTAACACCAAGACTCTCAAAGTTATTTAGGCACTTGAAATCAAGAGGAGTAAGGTGCCTAAATAGCTTTAAATATATAGGCCTTAGTTCATGGAGAGAATAAATCTTCATGCTTGCATATTACAGTTGAGACAGAAGCTAGCAGTCATGACACCAGCCCATTTTTTTCTTGCAGTGCACTTCCTTGTTTACGGATTTTCTTTCTTTTCACACACTCCCCCTTCCTTTCCCTCCTCCCCACAAAATGTGTGGCCTGGATCTGCCACGGACCTGTTGTATAATCTTGGACAAATTGCATCATCCTTCTGTGCTTCTGTTTTCCCATTTACAAAATTATTAAAATTATACTGGCCTTCTTTGTAAAACACTTTGAGGTCTGTGGATGAAAAGCACTCTGTCTGAGCTGGGCATCTCTATTATTCAAGTAGTGTCCTGCCTTTTGATTTTTGTAAACAATTGTAATTTCCCCTCAGCATTTTGCTTGAAATATGGGCCACTGAAGCCACCCAGAATCCTTCAACTGGTGGTGCACATTAAATTGGACAACCACAAATGTTACCAGGATTGGATAAATATTATAACTGGTCATTCAAATAACACTTCCATCAATTGGAAGCTATGTTCCTGCACTTATGGCCAGCAGATAGGATGGCTAAGGCTGTCAGTCATGTGGTGCAAAAGGCAAAGAGACCACCAGAACAAAACAGTGTTTGCTGTTGTGGGAATATACACTCAGCTTCTCCTTAGTGTTTATTTTCCATAACAGCCTCAGTTTTGCTCCAGCTCTTCTGTAGCAGCAGGAAGCTATTAATTACCCTGTGACAATGTTCTACTGGCATTCCTTAACTGAATGCCATTATCTCTTAATTAATTAAACACCAATTAATTATCAAGAACATTGTATGACATATAACAAATACCATGAGCTACTTGAGACGGAATAATTTAAAACTCTGTAAACTCATTTCTAATAATAACACACAGCAGTAGACTGAGAAAGCAAACAAAGACCTTCGCTGCATCATTCCATTCGAAGGAAGTGGCGAATGGGGAATGCAGGTTTGGAGAGAACAGGCTGAAGTAACTGGGAACCATGCCCAAGATGGTACAGAACTTCCAGGGTTAAACCCAAGCAGACATTGTTTCAATTTGTGTCATTTCAAACACATGGATGCTAGAGCAGGTTAAAAGTTTTCTGGTGAAACAGTTCTGCATCAGAAAACGCTGATTCATGTAAGTGACACATTTTATGGAAATGTATTATCAAAACACTTTGTTTTGATCAAATTATGTAAGCAAAATGTTTAGAAGTGGGAGTTTTTAACACTGTTACTTTTCTTGGAAAGGAACAGTTGGAATGCTGGATGTTCCCACTAACCAGAAATTTTGAGTTTTGACTGCCTCTAATGGCAACATTGTAAAAAAAAAAATGAAAATACAAACATTAGTAGTTCTTTTCACTAGAGGTGTAACTACCTGGGTTTGCACCCTAGGCAAACTAAGTAGGTTGAGAGGGTGGTAGGCTGCTGCCTCTGAGACCCCAGCCACGTTCCAGTAGCTTCCATGTTGCCAGTTACTGTATATACATAATAGTAGACAGCCTAAAAGGTTTAGGAAGTATAGGCAACCCCCACTTAACACTGTTTCGCTTAGCGCTATTTCACTCTAACACTCATTTTAAGTTGATACTTGATTTCACTTAGCGCTCAGCGAGTTTCATTATAATACTCACGGTTGCCATCTTGGGTCATTAAAAACACTTGTGGTTGCCATCTTGGATCACCGAATACTTCCAGTTTCACTTAACACTCGTTTTGCTTAACACACGGCTTTTTAGGAACCAAGTAAGAGTCCTAAGCAAGGGTTTCCTGTACTACTATCCCTATTTTAGTGATGGGGACAGAGGCAAAGATGTGAACTGACTTGCCCAAAGTCATATAGGGAGTCTGGACCACAGCTGGAGTCATGGTTTAGGTGTTATGGTTTAGGTATAAACTCACCGCTCTTTCTCATGCTCCAGGTTTCTTACTTTCCATTATTTCATTTTTCTGAGTTCTCCTTGTCATCCCTGGTGAACTCAACCCTCCACATATGAAGACATCATCCCCAAATCCTCCCTCTTGGAACCAGATAGGCTGCCAGGAAAGATGCCTTCCACATCTTAGGAACAATTCTTGTTCCTTCTTTTTCCAGGTGCCTTTGCCTGCCTCTTGTTCTCCAGCGCAGTTAGGATGCTAGGAGAGGGCTTCATGCTGCCTTGCATTCTGGCCAGTACACTCTCTGTGTCCTGACCTGTTGGGGGTGCCAAAATGCAGGGCACCCACTCCCTCAGAAGGCAGATATTCCTGCTGCACAGCCTGTACAGTTCCTCTGCACAGCTCCACTAAGCTATGCTAGTGCAGAGTATTCAGTGTGGGGGATGGGAAGGAAAGGACCCATGCCTTAGCCTGTCTCAGACCCCCACAAGTCTACCTCTGGCCATTTACCAGCCTTAGTGGGAAGAATCCTCTTGCTAGCTAACAGATGAGAAGCACCACAAAATAGGCCTTTAAGGTGGCTTAAATGCCCTTTTGCACCAGTTTAATGGTGTTGGTGTTTGCACGCTCGGCAGCATATTCTGCTTTAAATGACTTTGGTATGTCACAAGATAAAACACCTCCGAGGTGTTTTGGCTGGCTACATAAGAAAGTGCAACAGTGCATGGGGTGCTGGAAGCTGACAGGCTCGGGGGTTGGCAGGCCCTGTGCAGCTCAGGGGCTGTGGGACCCGACAACAGCCAATGCAGACAGGCTCCACTGAAGAAAAAAATTAAAAAGCGGCAAGCTTGATCTTTTTTCTCCCCTCTCCCTGGAGCCTGTCTGCCTGAACTCTGTGTGGACCCAGTGCTTCCCTCTGTGGCTGTGGGGGGAGCCGGTGCCTCACTCTGTGGCTATAGCAGCCCCCAGGACCACCCAGGCCAAGTGCCAGCAGGAGGGTGCTGCTGGGGGCCCCCCATGCAGCTCAGGGACCACTTGCCCCCCAGCAGCTTGTCCCCCTCCCACACCCCACTGCCAAGGAAGCAGATAAGGATTGGGCCCCCACCCTTGTGTACACACCACCAGGGTTTAGTTTGGTTTAATTCTCCCTAAATTGAAGGGGTGTTTTTAAAAACCCACCCTTTCAATTTAGGGAGAACTAAACCAAATTAAACCCCTTTGGTGTGTACAAGCAACCCAGGTCTGGACCAAATTGTGCCTGGTCCTTATGTAAGTGTGCAGCAGTGCAGAGGACTGAGCTGCCTTCCCCAGACTACTTGCAGCCTGCATATGAGGCAAGCTAACTTGCTGCCTTCTGCTCTGGGACACACAGGGAGTGCTCCCCAGGACCTCAGTGTGAGAGGCACAACCCAGAGTATTGCACCCACCTGTGTGGAAAGCCCCTGTGTGGCTGGATACCCTCCTTCTGCTACCTGGCCACGCAAGAGTTAAACCTTAATGCTGTTCAGAAATCTCCACCAGCCAAGCATAGATAATAGCCTTTTTCAAACTAGAACTTAATGGCTGTAAGGGAGGATTGTAAATGGATTATATTTTTATTTTAAACTAGCAATAAAATGAGAAGCAGATATAAAAGGGGGGAGAGAGGAGGGGCATATGCCGATGTGAAAGAAAAAGGATAAAATAATTAGCCTTCCAGCCAAAGCCTCCTGTATAAGTATCTCTACTTTTAAAGGTTATTGCAAGATGCTTCTAATTTCACCCAGTCACCTGTGTTGTCCCTGATCCCCATCCCCTCTCTGCTCTTATCTAGGAAGGATATCTTGGCTACAGTATTGCTTCTGAAACTTCTATCTCCTACTTTCCTCGGGCATCAGTAAGCTGCTTCAATGAAAATGTTGCTGGCAGGAAAATCTTCCCATCTTAATAAAGAGTTGGGAATGGGGGTGGGGAGGTGGGGAGGAGGGGTTGCTTTTTCTAGTTCTTAGCATTTTAACCATTTTAGAAACCTTTTCAAAGACACTTTTTTCCAGGGTGCCAAGTGATGCTTATGCACTGATGCACTTCCAGCCTCAGGAGAATTTACCCTGTAACAGCAAGGGGCTTGCCTGAGGAGGAGAGACCCAATAGCAAGAGGTCTTTTCCCTTTTAGCATGGCTCACTGCAACAAGACTCCCCCCTCCACCCCCCGCCCCCATTTAATCCCTGATCATCCCCCTCACTTCCTTGTAGATGCCCTTAGTCCAGAATTGCAGCCCCTTTCCCATTCTAGTCTTAAATTTTTCCCCATAGAATCATGCCAATTCACTTCAGACCTAAAGTGCGTCTCTTATCTTTAAACAGATGCTAAAAAACCTCTTCTTAATCCTTTTCAGTGTATTTAAAATTAAGTGACAATATTTTTTTTTTGGGGGGGGGGGGGGGGGTCTGGAACATGCCATTACATCTCTTATATGTTGGGAACCTAAGTCATGTTGTTTTCTAGCAGATATGAGCATCGTTATCAAAATATTTTGGTAACCTACAGCCAAATCCTATGCTATCACTGTTGTGAACTGTACTCATATGGAGTATTTTGGTAGAACTTTTTTTAGAAAGGTAAGCAGGGCAAGCATATCCCTCAGTAAAACAGAAATCCTCAACTTTGGGAAAGCAGGTTTTCAGAAACTCAGGAGATTGGTCAGTGAGGCACTAATAGACTTTGGCCCCTTGGGAAAGGGAGTCCATGAGGAATGGTTATTCCTTAAGAACTCAATCCTAGAAGTGCAAGGAAAGTCCATCCTGTCCTGTAGGAAATGCAGTCAGCGGGCAGGAAAGCCCCCTTGGCTAAACAGGGAACTGTTGGACTTCCTGAAACTTAAGAGAAGCCTACACCAAATGGAAAATGGGAATCATCACCAAGGAGGACTACTCATCACTTGCCCGCACCTGTAGAAAGCAGTTCAGAAAATACAAGGCAGAAACTGAACTTAGACTAGCCATCAGAATCAAGAACAACAAAAAGTCCTTCTTCAGATATGTGGGAAATTGGAAAAAGAATAAAGGCAACATTGGACCCCTGCGAGATAAAATGGGGCAGCTGACATCTGATGTCCAAGAAAAGGCCAATCTCCTAAATGAATACTTTGTATCAGTTTTCCACTTACCCATGGCGGTCACGCTGTCAGACAGAACATAACACTTCCAGGGAGTGGTAGATGGGCCCATAATTGATGTTGATCAAGTGAGGGAACACCTTGAAAGGCTAGACGTCCATAAATCCACAGGCTTGGACAAAATGCTCCTGAGAGTCTTGAAGGAGCTGGCGGATATGAAAGCATACCCTATGGGAATGATATGTGAGAACTCATGGGGCTTGGATGAGGTGCTGGGAGACTGAAAAAGAGCCAATGTGGTCCCAACCTTCAAAAAAGGAAGGAAGGAAGATCCAGGTAACTACAGGCCAATCAGCCTGACATCCATCCCTGGAAAGATCCTGGAGAAAATCAATAAAGGATCCATCAACAACAAACTAACAGAAGGCAACCTTCTCAATGTCAGCCAACATGGCTTTGTCACTGGAAGGTCTTGCCTGACCAACCTTATCACCTTCTATGACCAGGTGATGCATTGCCTCAATAAGGGAGATGAGGTTGATGTTATATACCTGGATTTCAAGAAAGCTTTTGACTTGGTTTCCCATGATGTCCTCATGGTTAAGCTGGGGAACTGCAGCCTTAATCCTCTCTCGGTCCGATGGTTGGGGAACTGGCTATGGGGCTGGACCCAATGAGTACTAGTTGATGGGAGTGAACCCACGTGGCACAAGGTGACTAGTGGAGTCCCTTAGGGCTCAGTGCTTGGGCCAGTACACTTCAACATCTTCATTAATGATTTGGATTCGGGCATCAGATGTGGACTGGTAAAGTTCATGGATGACACTAAACTATGGGGGAAAGCAGCCACAGTAGAAGACAGGCTGGGGATACAGGCCGACCTGAACATGCTCGTAAGGTGGGCAGACCAAAACTGGATGACATTTAATGTAGAGAAGTGCTCCACCTTGGAAGAACAACCAGCATCATACTTATAGGCTCCGCAGTGCTACGCTTGCTAGCACTATACCCAAAAGAGACTTGGGGGTCTTGACTGACCACAAGATGAACATAAGCCACCAATGCAATGTTGTGGCTGGCAACGCTAACCAAACTCTGGCATGTATCCAGCAATGTGCATCTCTAGCAAAACCAGGGACGTCATCCTCTCGCTTTACTTGTCCTTGGTGAGGCCACAACTGAAGTACTATGTCAAGTTTTGGGGCCCCCAGTTCAGGAGGGATGTGGATAAGCTCAAGAGAGTCCAGAGGAGAGCCACCTATATGATCAAAGTCCAAGAGCACAAACTTTACAAGGAGAGGCTGAGGGAAATGGGACTCTTCAGCCTGGAGAAAAGAAGGTTCAGGGGGGACTTGGTGGCAGCCTATAAGCACGTAAGGGGAGTGCATCAGGATGTGGAAGAACAGTTGTTCACCAGAGCTCCCCAAGGAATAATAAGGTCCAAAGACCACAAACTTGTAGAAGGCCAATTTAGATTTAACATAAGGAAAAACTTCTTCACAGTCCAAGTATCCAGGATTTGGACCAGACTCCCCCTGGAGGTGGTGCAAGCACCTACTCTGGACTCATTCAGAAGGTATTTGGATGTTTATCTTGCTGGGATCATTTGATCCCCGCAGACTTACTGCCTATGGCAGGGGTGCTGGACTAGATGATCTTGCAGGGTTCCTTCCATCCCCTAATGTCCATGAGTGCATAAAAGTGGTCTTTTTGGACTGAGTGGACACAGCTACATGTACAATTAATGCACCTGAATTTTGTACACAGAAAATTCAGAAGCATTAAACTATGCCCCCTAGCATCTGAATGTGAGCCCATTGGAAGCAAATTTGCTCCCAACCGGATCAATTCAGCCTAGGGCTGCTTCTGCTCTGCTCTGTCCCCCTGAAGCAGTCAGGGGGAGCTCCAGGTTCCCCTAGGTGCCAGCCCTGGGCTGATAAGGGGCACAGGGCTGCTTCTGATATCTGTGAGGTGGTGGCAAGCTGTCCCAGCTGCCAGGCAGCTGCCTCTCAGCCCTGTGGAGATTGGGACCCTCCCAATCTCCAAGTGACTGGGAGAGCTGTGCCAGCTGCCTGGCAGCTTCTTGTTAGCCCTGTAGAGTTTGGGATCCTCCCAATCTCTCCAAGACTGGGAGGCAGCTGCCTGACAGCTGAGACAACTCTCCCTGCCCGGTGAAGATCAGGATGGGACCTAATCTCCACAGGTTGGCAGGCAGTGTCCTGAGGACCTGGGATAGCTCTCCCTAACCCCTATGCCCCGCCCCCCCTGCCACTGCCTAGGCTGACTGGGAGCATCGACACGTGTGCTTCTGCACATTAGTTTAATGTACTGATTTCTAGTACCTGTATCTACAGGTACCAGAAAATGGTGCTTTAGATTAATCTATTGCACGGTAATTGCTGTGCAAGTGTAGATAGTGATGTTTTACTGCGCATTAGATTAGTCTAAAGCACAGTAAAGCGTCTCATGTAGACACACCCAATGTCTCTGAACCCATCTGATCTTAGACACTAACCGGTCCTGGGCTTCCATAATATGTGGGTGGGAGATCACCTTGAAATCCTTTGTGCTATAGATATGAACCAAGGAGTTCACAGATGCTAGAACATAGAAAATGAATAAATAGCAAGACTGCATTCAGCTTTGTTGTTGCTACCATGCAAAATATCAGGAATAAAAAGGAAAAGAATAATTGTATCCCTGCTGTTGCTCCACTACAGCAACAATGATCTTAGAGAATGAGCTTAAGCTTTGTATAAGATGGGTGCTTTTAAGCACATGCTTAACATCTAATGCACGATTAGGAATTTGCTAAATTGGAGACTCTTCCAACAAGACTTTCTGTGCTCTCTCTCTCTCTCTCTCTCTCCCCCCACCCCCTTCCCACCTCCACGTCAAGCGTAATAACTATAGGGTATCCACCTGTGTTGCAGGAACCACTATCAGAGGTCACTTGCAAGAATGCATATTTCAAAGACATTCATGAAATGTTTTAGGATCAGGTATCTCTGCCACTTGGAACTGCTTATTATCATTTAAAAAACAGAGCAACTGATCAAAATAACTCATTGTGCAGCCAGCAAGGAGAAAAAAAGCCTTGCTTCCCTGCTTAGCTTAATGACATAAAATGATCTAATTGATATAATGATGATAATGTTCTATTAAAGGAACATTGCAGCCTGATTTATTTCAAATAAAGTCATTTTTCCATATGCAATTAAGATGATCCATCTGTATTTTAAAGGCATCAAGACAACTGATATTGGGAGAGGGGGATAAACTTTAAATGAATCAGAAAATTCCACATGTTAAGGTGAGAAATGCTGATTCCACCCAGTATAGGGAATTTGAGAAGCTGAAAGAAATGTGCCTTGATTTGCTATAAGCAGGAACCTGCTGCTTGTATAAATCTATAAGGATAGCTAAACTGTGCTAGCTGTTGCTCACGGGTAGTTAGAGTTGGGAGTGGTTGTTGCTAAAGCTATCTAAGGGATTTGACCATTCTGTTCTTTGTAATTTAAAAGGTCAATTTTAATTTAGCTAGATGATGGTGTTTTCCTCATAGGCTGTTCATAAGTGGCAAATACAGCTATGTGGCCCAGTTAGCACTTAACCAGCTGCTGTACTTCATATAACTATTACCTCAAGTATCAGCAAAGTAGAAAGTTCTGAGGGGTGTGGATAGGGTCAGGATGATGATGTTCTGGTGTGTCTTGCCATTTAATCCATTTCTGTGTTCATGAGCAGATCCTGCATTTCTTATCCATAAGCACCTTGTCAGTCTAAGCACATCTATGCACTGTTGAGCTCAACTCTATATTAGGTCAGCTAAGTTGCATGGCATTGACTGGGAGACTGAAACATGAAAGCAGAAATTGCAGATGATAAATGGGAAGCAGTATATTTCAGTGGCTATGGCAATCATAGAAAATAGAGCTGGAAGGGACTCCAGAGAGGTCATCCAGTCTATTCTCCTTGTCCCAGGGCAGGATCAACTATTCCTAATCAGTCATGGCAGATATGAGTCTAACCTGCTCTTAAAAATCTCCACTGTGATAGAGATTCTATAAGTTCCATTGGCTTTATATACCAGTTTCTAACCAACCATACAGCTAGAATGTTTTTTCCTAATATCCAACCTACAATTTCCTTGCTGCATTTTAACACAGCAACTTTTTGTTCTCTCCCCAGCAGACATGGAGAATAGTTCATAGAATCATAGAATCAGTGAGTCGGAAGGGACCTAGGCAGATCATCTAGTCCGACCCCCTGCCATGGGCAGGAAGGAGCACTGGGGGTGGGAGGGGTCACAAGACCCCAGCCAGGTGCCTATCCAGTCTCCTCTTGAAGATCTCCAGGGAAGGTGAGAGCACCACCTCTCTGGGGAGCCTAATCCAGGCTCTGGCCAC
>NW_017729029.1:40839191-40847374 GCF_001723915.1 Gavialis gangeticus
TGCTGGTTCCCTCTCCCCAGGTGCAGCACCCTGCACTTGTCCTTGTTGAACTGCATCCTGTTCAGAGCCGCCCACTTCTCTAACCTATCCAGGTCTGCCTGGATGTGGTCCCTGCCTGTGTATTCACTTTACCCCACAGCTTGGTGTCATCAGCGAACTTGAACAGGGTGCTCTCCACACCCTCATCCAGGTCGCTAATGAAGATGTTGAACAGCACTGGCCCAAGGACCAAGCCCTGGGGGACTCTGCTGCCCACACCCTCCCAGGTCAACATCAACCCATCCACCACCACCCTCTGGGTTCATCCCTGGAGCCAGTTTGCCACCCGTGTGACCGTGAATTCATTAATGCCGCAGTCCCTCAGCTTGCCCACCAGAATTGGGTGGGACACTGTGTCGAAGGCCTTCTGGAAGTCTAAGAAGATGATATCGACTTCCTCCTTCACATCTAAGCTCTTTGTTACCTGGTAATAGAAAGAGACCAGGTTACTCGGGCAGGATCAGCCTTGCACAAACCCATGCTGGTTACCGCTTAACATCACTTCCCCTGCAGGACTCCCATAAATGTGGCCCTTGATAATTTTTTCAAAGACCTTCCCCAGGATAGAAGTGAGGCTGACTGGCCTGTAGTTGCCAGGCTCTTCCTTCCTCCCCTTCTTGAAAATAGGGACCACACTGGCCCTTTTCCAGTCCTCAGGGACTTGGCCTGAGCACCAGGAGTCCTCGAACAGCCGTGCCAATGGCTCTGCAATGACACCAGCCAATTCCCTCAGCACCCGCAGATGAAGGTCATCCGGGCCCGCCGACTTGGACACAGCTAAGCCCGCCAGGTAATCCTTAACTAGGTCTGAACTAACAGTCGGGGGACTCACATCCTTCCCAGGCCTCTCTACGCTGTCACCTGAGAGCACCCTGTTGCCAGCGGACAGGAACACGGAGGCAAAGAACTTGCTGAAGAGTTCTGCCTTCTCTCACGTGCCCGTCACCAACTGCCCTGCCCTGCCTCGCAGGGGTCCAGTGTTACCCCAAGACTTCTTCTTGCTACCTATATACTTGAAGAAGGACTTTTTGTTAGAGACCATCCTTATCACAGGAAACTTTTACTTGTTTGAAGATCATTATCATGTCTCCCTTTAGTCCCTTTTTCTTACCCAAACAAATCCAATTCTTTTTATTTTTCCTAATGGCCTCTTTTTTGTCATTAAGCCTCTGACTATTTTTATTGCTGTCCTCTGGAGACTCTCCAGTTGATTCACATCTTTCTTGAAAAGCAGTACCCAAATCTGTACATGCTACTTCTTGTCAGGGCTAATAATCATGCAAAGAATGGCTTTGTGGCAAAGGTGCCCTACTGGGATAGTAACAGACCTAGGTTCAATTTTTGTTTCTAACCACTATCTGATGTATATGACCTTGGCCAAGTCATTTTCCATCTTTATGGATTTGTTTCTCATTTTCTTTCTTTTTCTTGTCTGTTGGGGAAGGTCTAGGAGTGTGCTTGTAATTTTGTTGAATATGATGGAGCCCTGACCTCAGTCTGGGGTTTTTAGGTATTAGCATAATGTTACTAATAAATAATGCATGAAGCCCTCCCAGCATGATTTTTCAGACAAGCAATCACTGGAGCTAAAACTTCCTGGTGTTTTAAATGCTTGAAAACATGATTGCAAATAGGAACTGGAAGCAGAAATATAATGCTCTGTGTTCTGGATTTTGCACAAACCTTCTGCTGTTGTTGTAGTGACATAATTATAATCCTTATCTGCTTCTATGTCTTGGGAACTGTTCCAATCTCAGTATCTCACTACTGCATTCATGGATCCTGAGAGGAAATCCACACAATGTCACCATGTAAAAGAGTATTTTGATGTTACAGTGTGACAATATACTTGCTATTACAGTGCAAAAAATTACCATTTGGAGCCACAATGCATTGTTACAAGGAATGAAACAGAGGGAAGTTGGCCTTCTTGTCTAGTGGCTGGTACAACATGCTAGGGCAGTGGCCTCCAACCTTTTTTAAGTAGGAGATTATCTTTCATATTTAAAAGCAAGCCAAGATCTACTATGCACCCTGTCACTGCCCTGCCCCCCTGCCAGCAGGTAAGTCTGTGTGGAGGGAAGGGGAAGGGGGCAGATAGTCACAAAGGGAGAAAAAAGTATATGGGGGCATGCCTCCCCAGTAGGTAAGTCCCACCCGGCCAGGGCCCCATTCAACTTACCCCTGCTCCTGCCTTTGCACCACTGTTCCTCACCATGGGGGCCTCGATCTAGCCCCTGCCCCTTACCTCCCCACTGACTGACCTGCTGGGCTGGGGTGCACACGTGCATGCATGCAGGCACTCAGCCCCCCACCCCAGCCTTGGATCAAATTCAAGAGGCTCCAAGTTCTACCACAAGAGGCTCTGAGATCTACCAGTGGATCGAGATCCACTGGTTGGTGACCACTGTGCTAAGGTGTCTGGAGATGAAGGTTCTGCACCTGACTCACTAGGGGGGACCAGAAGGGTTTGGGGGAGACGCTGTTTCCCCTAGTGCCCGCTGGCATAACAAGGAGTAATGGGCGCAAGTTGATGGAGAGGAGGTATAGATTGGACATCCGCAAAAACTACTTCACAGTTAGGGCGGCTAGGAGCTGGAACCAACTTCCAAGGGAAGTGGTGCTGGCCCCTACCCTGGGGGTCTTTAAGAAGAGGCTGGATGCCTACCTGGCTGGACTCATTTGAGTCCCGTTTCTTGTTTTGGGGTTTTGTTGTTCTCCCGCCCTGGCGGCGGGTCGGGCTAGAAGATCTACTAGGTCCCTTCCGACCCTTAATCTATGAAAACCAGCCTGCCTGTGTGACTTCACATTTGCCTGTCACGTCTCTTGAAATTCCACACTGTTGGGGCAACACTTTCGCTTACCCCGTGGACTACTCATACATTAGCTGGGAGGCCCAAGTTACTGTTCCCATCCTGGACAATTCATTTTCTTTAGCAGATACTGACTTGCTTTGCAAAAAACTTGGGGCACTACTTGGAGCTTGGGACAAAAGTGAACTGAAAAGCTTCTATGGTCATATGGGAATAAATAAGACTGTTAATTGAAAATTTACAAATTGAAAACCCAAAGCTAAGCACAATGTTTTTTGCAAAATAAAATAAAATCAAAGGCAAAAATGCACTGAGTGGAAATTATAACCTTGCCTCTTCTCATATGGTGAGAAACTTGGCTAGATTGGGTTTGTGAAGAGAAAAAGTTAACTAGGATGAGAAATACACAACACCTCATACTCACTGTACCATTTCTGCCAACTGGAGCTATAACTTAGGGCAGAAGGATTGGCACCTGTATCATGACCATTTATGTACAGAAAATATAACCTTGCTATGGATGGACAAGCTGTGGGTTAGCTGCCCAGAACCGATAGTTCAGCCCCGCATTACCTGTGATTGTAAAATTAATCTACTAGCCAGATGCTTCATGGTGTTAACCAAGAAGCCTAAAAAAGCTTAAGAAACAGGAAATAGCCATGGTTCAGCAATACACTATTCAGCAATACCATGTCTAGTTTCTGCCTTGGGCAATTCTCTCACTAGCTTCTGCCTGCCTCTCTGGCCAGTACCTTAGTTCCCACTGAAGTCAGTGGGAATCACTCCATTGTTGGAGTTAGATCTGGCCCTTACATTGTGCTTTTCACTCTTATGCCTGAACCCTGGCATGTATTGTGTGTTTGTATTGTCATCGGTTGATCAGTTTTGGCATGGTCATGTGCTCCATTGTAGAGAACCTACTGTAAACCTAGGCTTTGGCTCTGTGTGTGTATACAGAAGTGACAATGTCCATGGAACGCAGCAGAGACCAGAATTGAATCCTGAGGTTTTTTTAAATCCTTGCTATAGAGTGTAGTAGGGCTGCAAGGTTGGACAGCTCTTATAAAAAGTCAGGGCGGTGGGAGCTAGGGGTCTACAGCACCAGTTGGGACTGTGAAGGTGAGAGGAAGCAGCAACAGAGGAAAGGGTTCTTTTCTTCCCCATGTGCCAAGTTTGCTGTGGCTTCAGTTTCTGGAATCAGCATTTATGATGTCAGTAGCTTTTGGTTATAAACAGAGAGGCCCCAGCAGGTGTGCGTGGGGGGACAGAGGTGAATATGACTTCTATAATGATGGATGTGCCTCATAAGAAGGGAGGGTTGAGTAGTATTTTCATCTCTCCTTCCACCTCCTGCTTGGCAAGGACTAAACAATTTAGCTTCTATTATATTAACACCCAGAAAACCCAGAGGGAATTTGCCTACATAAGGAAAATGCATTACAGCCTATAACTAACCTGCCATTAGTTACAGGCAGAGCCGATCCAAACACTGCAGGGAAATTAAGCTGCTCCTCTGTTTGTTTAATGCATTTTTCCATACTTGCTTGTTACAGATAAACAGCTTAGATCTCTTGGGGCCCACTTCAGCATCACAAGGCTTTTATCTACTTACACGACATGTTTTATTTCAATTTCTTTTTTTTCCCATATCCCTCCATAACAAAGTGGCATCATGGCATAACACGGAAGAGCTTGTTCTGCCTTTTCGAGCAGAGCATCAGTGCTTTGTCCCAAATGCCCCCCAGATGAGGGCTGTGGTGCTGAGTTCCCAGAAGCTCTATTGCCAGTTCACTAGGAACCATGTGGACTGCAGAAAACAGAGAACAATATCATTTCATCTTCTGGTGTAATGTGGAAAAGCTGCCTGCAGAGCTTGAACTGTTAGGTCCCAGCATGCCAGCCCAGAGCAAGCATGTGGAGAAAGGCATAACAAGACGTTAAGACCAGACTATTTCAGATTAGTAATGATGAGGTGCCAAGTTTTGACACTGAAAGGGATTAACCATTGGAAGAAACTTTCAAGGGAAAATGGTGGGCTTTTAGAGTCTTCCCTATCAAGGCTGTACCTTGTTATGGGAGGAAGGCTTTAGTCAAAGCAGCTTTAGTGCTCAGCAGTAGAGTAATTGAATGGCAGCCATCTAGAGCCCTACGTCATAGAGGAAATCAAACTAGAAGGGACCATTGGATCAACTAATGTTAAACTCAGTGAACCATTCCTTGAACTCAGCATACTCGTTGAGCAATGAGGAACCAAGATGCATAGCCACCGCCTGCTCCATGATAGATAGTTCCTTCTGTTGAATCCACTTAGCCTTAGCTGTAGTGTTGCCAACTGTCATGATTTTATTAGAAGTTCCATGTTATTTGATATTTTAATTAAAATCCCAGCTCCTACAGTCAAGTGATTTTCATTAAAATTTTGGCCTTTGTGGGTTTTTAAAAATAAATTTCAAGCTCTGTTGGTTCTGTCTGAAAAAAAATGCAACTGTAGTGCACAATGTATGTTTAGAAACCAGAAAACAAATAAAAACAAACCCAACATTTATCGGTGTTTTAAATCTTATGATTTTTCAGCAAAACTCATAATTTTTTATGTCTTGACTCCAAGTATATTGTTGCATGTTTCAAGCTGTGATGACTGAAGCATGCAATCTATGCTGTGTATGGTAAATAAATTGGAGCAGGGATTCTGGGCGGGCTTCTCTGTTACACTGGAGTTCCATTATGTCTCTGGGTGTCAAAAACAGCAGTAGACCATATGAATCTGGTGCTAAAGAGGAGCAAAAGCACCTGTCTGACAAACTGGGGTTGGTCCCTTGACTGGCCTGGAAGTCGGAGGGTCACAGCAGTCAATGCACACTTGAGGTCCCATTTTTCTGTGAAGCACAGATCAAGCAGAAGGGAGATTCAAAGCCCTGTGTTCTGACTGATACTGTTTACACCCTGGAGAGTTCTGTATGCGCTTAAGAGGCTATGCTATGGACATTAATAACAACTCAATACACAACACTAAATTCAAAGAGTATTATGGTAATCAATCAGGAAAAACAAGCTAAGGTTGCTAATATAACTTCAATTCTGCCCCTTTGATGTATGACTCACGATACACTGAATTATGAAGCTGTCCTATATATATTCATTCTACAGCTGAGCCTATAGAATTCAAATGATTAGATGAGCCAGGAAATTACGGCTTGATTTTTATCTTCAGGGGAGAAGTGAATTGGTGGAGTCCCTAACCCTCTGTAGCCAATGGACTGCAAAGAAGCAACTGAGGACAGAATCTGACCCCAGCTTTTAGCTGGTTCTACTTAGTTTGACAGGCTAATGCCATCTAATTCACAGTAATTACATATGGCGGGCAGGATTATAGGCAGATTACAATGTGTAGGTAAAATGGTAATTAACATATAACCCACTTATGATTTAGAAGTTAAAAATAGCCATGCACAGTTAGCTAATGTGCAGTTAAGTAGAAACTGCTGTATAGATAAACTGCCACAAGATGGTGTTCATCAGGTAACAAAATGGTCATCAGAAGAGCTGGTCAAAATATTTTCTATTGACACTTTTTCTGTGGAAAGGAAATAAATGTTGGCAAAATTTGAACATTTCATGAAAATGTGGTGATAACACATTTTCACTGGGAGCAAATCTGTGAGAACAATTTTGAGTGCTTAGTTTTGTTTCAATAATCCCCAAATGTTTCCTTTTTGGCTTTATTTTAGTTAATTTCATTTAGATTTTTAGACTGTATTACAGTACAGCATGACTGAATACACAGATAGCTTAACATTTCAACTTTATTGAAATGAAACATTTTAGCTTATTGAAATGAATTATTCTCATGTTATCAAAAGGAAACAATTAAAAATTTACTAAGTGAATTGATTAATATTTCCTGTCTCTGGTAATTATCTTTTCTTTTTTTTACTTTTTATTCTAAATTGGAACTTTTTTGTTTCAGGGAAAATGCTGAAATGCCAGAATTTAGCATAGTACAGGAATTGCTTGTTTTCCAGCCAACTTACTTTCTCATTGCAGAGATGGTGATCTTCCAGGAATAAGCAAAACCACCTTGTTACTTGTTAATCCACTCTGACTACACCAGCAGACAGGGTGTATGTGTGGATGTGTATGGTAAGGGCTTAAAGGGCTTTAAGTACACTTCTCCAAGCTTTGCTGATAGCTCTGTGTCTTTGGATGTGGTCTCCAAGGTCTAATAGCTTTGAGGTCCACCCAAACCTAAATGACCAATCAGGCTACTGTGGTGAAGGTACACAAGTTTCTGTCTCCATTGGCATACAGAGGGGTGATGTGGCCAGACTCACAACGGGCTGCTTCTGACTCCTTAGTCTAACTGACCAGGTACCCACTTAAAGCCAGGTTGATGCAGAGCAGCCATACATATTTGGAGCAAAGCTCAAACTGGCATCACTAGATGCCTATAAAGATATCTTAACAAGTCTGGCCCCAAATATTTATGCTAGTTATTACTCTTACTCCAGTTTCCACTGGCATTTCTGCTTTATTTTCATTGTAAGCCCATCCATATACAACTTGACTCTTCCAGGTGCTGAGTGATTCTTTGAAGTCTATGGGAGTTGTCAGCCCTCAGCACCAGGAGATCTTCAGCACCTTGTAGGATTAAGCTCCAGAAGGATTTGTCCTTGCCCTGTATTACTATAGGTGGCATAAGGCTGGTGGCATACATGCGTTGGCCGTGCCCCTGTTGATTAGCTGCTCTGGCAGGGCTCTTTGAAAAATGGAAAAGGTTAGCATCCAGCTGCCAGCTTTCCTGATGCATTGTCTGCCTTCTTGATAAGGATTTTGTTTCCTTTGTTTCTCTGGGGGATTTGCTGTGTGTTTCTGGTGGCATTCATGTAATGCTGGCAGCACATGCCTCTGGGTCTCCTGCTGCCCAAGCGGATAAAGCAAACCAGAAGGAAGCAAAATCCATCTTAAGAAAGGTTAAATCAATGAGATGTCTATGGGAGATACCTAATCCAATGAGGCAGAGAAGGATTCATAGCAGGGTATGGGTCAAGAGCCAAGGGAGGGGCAGGGAGGAGGAGCTGGGGCAAAGGTCCAGGTTGAGTATGTAGTGATGTGACATTCCTCCCTCTTTGGCTAGGAGAAGTGGCAAGGAGCAGGTCCCAGCACTCTCCCAGATTTTAATTCTTTCCAGCTGTTTCAGCAACCAGAAAGGTGGAATTACAGGAGGTAAAAAACTGGGCTTATGTCTCAGTTGCTGCAGCTGCTGTTATGGAAAAAACAACACAAAAACCACAGCAAAAGAATACAAAAAACAAAAGCAGATAGAGATTTGGA
>NW_017729029.1:40852374-40854414 GCF_001723915.1 Gavialis gangeticus
AGGAGCAGGTCCCAGCACTCTCCCAGATTTTAATTCTTTCCAGCTGTTTCAGCAACCAGAAAGGTGGAATTACAGGAGGTAAAAAACTGGGCTTATGTCTCAGTTGCTGCAGCTGCTGTTATGGAAAAAACAACACAAAAACCACAGCAAAAGAATACAAAAAACAAAAGCAGATAGAGATTTGGAACTGTGCCCTCTGTCTTGGGGAAGATAGGAAAGGGACTTGTTGCCACCAAACACAAACACTCACAGGCTTGTAGAACTGGAGGAAGGGTCTCTGTCCCACTGGGACCCAATTTTAGCATGGTGTTGCTCACAAATGACCCCTTCCTTATATTCAGGCATGCCTTGGAGTAGAGATATTCCACTAACCATTATACAGTTGCAGCTCAGTGGTTCTCATACTTTTCCTATACTGGGACCGTGTAGGAACCTTGCTGCCTTTTAATGAGGTCCAGTCACCCACCTAGGAATGTGAGAAAACGGGGGTGAGGTGGGGGCAGAGGGGGACACAACACTTGGATACCTGTTTGTGATTTCCTGGAGGGTTCAAGACCCTTCAGCTTGAGAACCCCTTTCATAGAGGATGTCTGTGCTCTAGGTCCTCTGGGTTAAGTTGGGATGTAGCCATGCAAGGGGACAGGAGAGAGCAACAGACCCTTTCACAGCCTTGCACAGACCCACTGGGTCTTGAGTAAATAGGTGTACTTAAAAGCAGGTTGGCAGGAATTTAAGTGGGGCATTTGTACAACCTCTACTGTTCATGGCACAGCTGAGCCATCTTGAGAGAGGAATTATTTAACCCTGGGGAAACCCAGCAACAGTGGCAATGCGTAGAGGGTACACGGGGGTGCATATGCACCCCCTGAGAGCACCTGTGCACCCCTTGACCAGCCATGCTTGCCACTTAGGCAATGGGCAAGGGGGCAGGTGGGAGTGCCAGTGCCCCCATTGCAAGCACCAGCCAATCACTGCAGCTGCTCCCGGAAGTGGCTGCAGCAGTCGGCCACAGCGATTGGCCGTCGTGGGATTGGCTGCAGGGGTCCCCCTGGGCAGCGAGATCAGCCATGGGGGGACCTCCTTCCTGGTCAGCAGGATCAGCTGTGGGGGACCCTCCCCCGGTCGGCGGGACTGGTCGCAGGGGGCACACATGCCCCCCATGACTAAGGCAGCACCCATCACTCATGCCCAGGAGTCATTGCAAGGAAGAAGCTAGGAAGGGGCTGGCCCTGCTGGACATCTCTGAGCTTCTTTGCCCCATGGGGAATAAAGTTCAGATGCCCAGTGCCCAGGATTATAGCTAAGGGAAGAGTCAAGCCTTAAGAGAATGTAGCTTCACCCAAACTGGGCCTCACATGTGACCCTAAGCAGCTAGTAAATAAATAGTATCAGGAAAGATGCAGACCCCACAAACATTCCTTTCTATCACCAACCCACCCCTAAATGCAGTTGGGCCACCTTACTGTTTCACTGGGAGTCCTCCAAAGAAAACCCAGGCACAGGAAATGGTGCTGCCAGTTTAGCAATGGAAGCTTTTCCCTCTCATTAGTTTCAAGCCATAAACCAACTGTTGTTACTTGAAAATGGCTGATCTTCCGGGATCACTGTTCATCATGCTCTCAGAACTGTCTCATGTTCCTTCAGAGTTCCCTGTTGCATACATCTGTTCTGTTTCACCTTTCACATAGATAGTAAACTCTTCTGGACTGGGGCCACCTTTCTTCTATATCTGTTCAATGTCTAGCACAATGAGGCCCCTTTCACTACTGCATTACATATAATTTAATAGATTTCATAGACATTTGGGCTGGAAGGGACCTCGGAAGATCATCGAGTCCAGCCCCCTGCCCCAGGGGCAGGAAGTCAGCAGGGATCATAGGATCCCAGCAAGATAAGCATCCAAATTAATAAGAATACTAATTAATAATAATACTATGCTGTGCTCAGGCAAATGGACAGCTGCAAGTATAAGACCCTGATCTAATCTGCAAATATAAGTGAATGTGCAAATTTGGGGGCTGCAGCAAAGAAAATACTTGC
>NW_017729029.1:40859414-40860639 GCF_001723915.1 Gavialis gangeticus
TGCTGTGCTCAGGCAAATGGACAGCTGCAAGTATAAGACCCTGATCTAATCTGCAAATATAAGTGAATGTGCAAATTTGGGGGCTGCAGCAAAGAAAATACTTGTAGAATTCAGCCCATTCTTCCCATCTTAAGCCTAGAGCTGGTAAAGGAATTTCAGTCTGAATGAAATGAAAAGCCATAAACCAAAGTGGTTTGTGGTCAATGCCTAATGAAATATGTAGCGGCTTCCTACCAAAAATAGGTGAAAATATTTCATTTCAGGTTGAGCAAAACATTTTGTTTTTGGGGGCTTTCTGTTTCTTTTAATCTGTTTCTTTTAATCTTTTAAAAATTAAATGCAGGTGCGTTTCTGAATGAAAAATCATTGAAAAACAGCTGTTCTCTTTGGAAAGTGTCAAAACAAAATATTTAAACTTCCCCTCCAGTTTTTTTCAGGCAAAATAATTCAACAAATTTCACCTAAGTTCATAAATTGTTTCAGTGGCCTCAAATCTGCATTATTCAGGATTTCACTCACCCAGAGTGCCCGGCTCAAACTGCCAGCTCTGCCCTATTATTAGTTTTGCAATCCTGAGCCAGAGACTTTAGCTATACAGACTCCTGCTTTCCTTCCCTGGTGTGGAACTAAACACAGGAGAGCAAATATATAAATCTGTAATAGCACACGAAGAACCATTATAGCTGGGTCAATTTCCAGAGCTTCTGGAGACGGGTATTGCTCATGTCCTATTCAGGTGTCAGTTGACTCACCAGACCAGACACAACTCTGCCTATACAGAAGTCTGCCACCCAAACTACCAGGAGGGGACCCAAAGGATCTATGTACTGGTCATTCAAAAATCCTTTTGTTGGGCACCTCTGTTCTTTAAGATCTTATGTGTGTTGGCTGCTGTGTAAGATAGGTTTACTGCAGTAGCTCAGTGTGTGTTAAGTCCCCAGGTTCTTTACAGCCATACCAGCACAAACTAGATCAAACTGCAAATCAAGGTGTGGTATGGCGTCTTCTCCATAGGTAATCCTGCCTGGTATCCCTATTGCACAGGAGATGGAAGTAACTTTATTCCCAGTCCAATGTAGTGGAGCACCTGTAACACAGCTATCCTTTTTGTGAAGCCTTGCCTGCCATACAGCCTCCACAGACATGATCTTCTTGTGGAGAAGTTGTCTCTTGCCTCTAGGCTCTCTAAAATGGTTGTCATAGGTCTCTCCTTGCAGAACAGCAT
>NW_017729029.1:40865639-40870724 GCF_001723915.1 Gavialis gangeticus
TGTGAAGCCTTGCCTGCCATACAGCCTCCACAGACATGATCTTCTTGTGGAGAAGTTGTCTCTTGCCTCTAGGCTCTCTAAAATGGTTGTCATGGGTCTCTCCTTGCAGAACAGCATAGCCAGGTACAGACATTACACTTTTACTGGTATAAGTGATCAGAAATACCCATAACAGAGCAGAAGCTCAGCACACAAAACCAGTCCATGCCCATAATGGAACAAAAGCTTGGCACACGCAGGTTGGTTTAAAAATGTCAGAACTTGTTCTAAGTTTTACTTCCCATCCCACCAAGGGACAAATTTGTGTTCTGTTTGCTGCCGATTTAAACTACATCACTTACAGAAAACTGTGTAACTTAGATCGATTCTGCCTCAGGCTTTTTAAATGTCTGTACCTAGCCCATATTTTATTAACCTTTATTAACCATATTTTTAACCTTGCCTAAAAAGAACTTTGAGGTCCACTAATGAAAAGAGCTATACAAGAGCTTAGCCATGGTCGTTACTGTTTTACAGTGGTGCCACGTAGGGGGTGCGCCTGAGACCGTCAGTGCACTCCCTGTCAGGCCACGCTCCCTGCTCAGGCAACAAATGGGGGGACAGGTGGGAGTGCCGGTGCCCCTCCTGCGAGCGCTGGCCAGGGAGTGCAAGCACTGGATGTAGGCCACAGCCGTTTACGGAAGCCTCACAGCCATTTCCAGGAGTGTCACGGCTGCTTTCAGGAGCAGCACGGCCGCTCACTGGTTGGTAAGTTTTGCTGCAGGGCCCCCCACCCAGTTGCTGACTGGTCACTGGGGGGGCATGTGCCCCCTACCCCACCCCAACTAAGGAGGCACCAGCTGCCCATGCTGTTTTACATAGTAGGAGGTCACCTGCAGTGCCACGAAAGGGCATCAAATGAGCTGCTCAGGGTTCACGGCAGGACTTTTATCATGGCCTGACTGCCACTTTAATTGGGTAATCATCTGGATTCTTTCCCATGTAAGAAGATTATTCTGTAACTATCATGACTGTCCTTGGATGCTTCCTCTGCTATTTCTGGTACTAATCCCTCCCTGTTGGAGGCGGTGTCCTGGATTAGAGAAATGATTAATCTGATCTAGACTTGCTACGCCTGTTTTCCTGAAGAAATGCTGTCAACACAACTTTCTTGGGTGCACCTAGAGATTTTGCAAACTGACTAGATATTCTGGGTGTTACCATTTGTAATTTCCTAATTTTAGACACTTGTCCAGAGTTCCCGGGCACTCACCGGACAGGTGCAAACTGTGGCAACTGGATGTTACTTGTTCCCCTCTCCTGTTACCAGCAGCACCCTTTTTGCCTGATGTTTGCCACTAATTAGATCACTAATTATGGTACTTTTCCAATTCTTAACCTGAGTGCACAACTGCCTCTAAATCAATATGGCTTTCATCTCCCCAAGTTGTAGTAGACCTTCAGGCACAAATCTTCAAAGCAAGGCCTTAATTGTGCTTACTGTGTGTGTCTGTTTTCCTAAGTAAACAGTCAACCTGGCATGCAATTTACTGGATTCATTTGCACCAAAATACCTATTTCTTAGTGGTCGGTTTAAGTCCCTAAATAAGACTTAGGGGTCAGGACTTTAATCTTTCAGCTCCTATAGTGGAGGTCTGTCCAATGGAGCTAAGGGCTCTGTGTTCAATCCTAGCTATGGTTGTTACACTTAGAAATGGATACATATGAAAATTTACTGCATAAGAATCCCGTTCTCTGAGTGACTTGGAGATAGACAGGATCTTGTAAATTTCAATAGACTGCCTGCCTATAAAATCAGAATTAAAAAGGCAGAGCCTGAAGCAGGAGGGAGGTAGAAACTTGGTTTTTTGGTAGGGCCTACCAAGGGTGATGCAGCAATTCTGAGTTTTTGCACTGCTTGTTTTATGGATCTGTGGGATGTCATGAAAACAAATATTCCCCTTTGAAGAAAGTTAAAACCCTGGGCCCATCAACCTTGACAGCCTTATCCCTTTAATATTTTAACAGTCAGCCCAGAGAAACACAGTATGTATGAGATGTTAAATGTCTCCCCTGTTAATAAACAGTATTAATGGGGATGACTTTTATTGCCAGCTGGCATTTTAGCACTGAGTACAATAGGGTGGCTGCTGCTGTATAACACTCCCTCCACCCTTTCTTTTGCATAGGAAATTTTAATTTGATCTAGGAATTGAAAGGGCAGGTCAGACACTGCAATGCAGGAGCAGGATGGAGGGGGAAGGGAGATGACCCAGTTTGCTGCATTCTGAATTGGGTAGAAATCCACACAAGGTGTGAGCAGTGGTGCAGTGGTACCTGCATAACAGAAGGTATTGGACAGACTCTGAGATCTCTGTGGGATTCTCTGGGAACCTCTCTCAGGAGTGACAGATAATTGCTCACTGGAGGAGACTATGGTGTGCTGCTGCAGCTCTGAGACTCCTCTGTTCACACATCATCTTCACAATAGCACTTAGCATATAGAGTGTGCTCTTCATCTTCCAAGGGTTGCACAGGCATTAACACTGAGAAGCATATTGTTAGGATATAGTTGGCCTTGGTTTACAGCAGCCTCTGTATGCAATCCAAGGCAGAGCGCCTCTGCAGTGGGAAGCCTATTTAAGAGGAGTATGGGAGAGGTCAGAGGCACAACGGATATACTCATGCAGCCAGGAAGTCAATCTAGACTTAACGCTGGATGTCCCTTAAAGGGTCAAAGGAGTGAATTTATCTTCAACAGCTCTCACTCACTGCAACAGCAGGTGGTGCTTACATTCACACACTATTTCACCAGCTGGAATCACTGCCTCCATTTTACAGATAAGGAAACTGAGACAAAGAGTTGTCCAAGTCTGTGTGAGTCTTTCAGAGCTGGCAATAAAATACAGGAGCTTCTGGATCCCATTCTTGTGCTAAGACCACGACTCAGATCTGCCTTTCATGTTTTAAAGACTATGATGACATTACTGGTGTCTCTTCTCCCGCCTGCACTCCATGTGTTAATAAGTGTGTTTCCACATACTGGTGTAACCCGGGTGTACCAGAGTGTGTACTCCCCTCTCCAATAAAAGGGAATGGTCAGCAGAGCGTATGTGCTGGAGATGGAAACTTCAGCTTGCTTGCAGTTTCCCCTTCTACGGTGTCTCTATAGAGGAAGACCAGGACACAATAAATTAACTATGTACATTGTTTATTCAGGTGAAGAATAAAAGGGGAAAGGATAGAATAACTGGATAGGTGATAAAGAAAAATATTTACAGATAATATATTCAAGTCATCAAATAACATAACAGATAAGTATAGCAGTACCCAAGACCCATGAGAAAAACCTCGCCCATGGACCCCAGAGGGTATGTCCCAACAATTGATGGGTAAGCACCCCAAAATATAAAGCACAGCAAACAGTCAATAAACACTCCAAAATATGAAGTGCAGCAGACAATTAATAAACACTCCATAATATATGGCAATCCTAAGTACCCCCCTCCTCTAGAGGAGTCTCTCTTTTTCTAGCTTAAACCCCCTCTGATGGGACTATCCACTGTGTCCCTCCCCAGTGGGAAACCCCTAGCCTGAGAACTCATACTTCCCGGTGAGCAGGGGTCCAGCAAGAGTTCCCAGTGCTTTGTCCCCAGCTAGGCAAACAGCTCCTGCAGTGGGTGCTCTGTCTCAGTCCCCTTGTGGGGTGTGTGGCTAATTCACATACCTGAACGGCTCGGCATTCTCAGCAGGTTGCAGGCCTGGGCCGCCTCGTGCCTGCCCAGGGCCAGAGCTCCAGTACAAGCCCACTGCATGGCAGAGCCTGCATTGTTCATGGGCCCTCGCACCCAGCAGTGGGGAATGGGGACCGAACTCCCCCTTGCCCCCTCCAAGGGCCCTTGGTGTGTCAATGACTCACTGTGCAGTGGCATCTGCACTGATGCTAGCCTTGTGCTGGGTTTGGAGACCTGAGCTACCTCAAGTGGTTCCTAAGGTAGCTCTTCCCCAGCTCTTCCTCAGCCCCAGCTTCTTTCTTCTCTGTCCCTCATCTTCTCTTCCACCTGCTGTGCACGCAGCTCTTTATATATTCTTTTGGGGCTCTGCCCCAAGATTGAAGACTGGCTAATCAGGGAATGGTGGAGCACAGTCTTCAGTTAAGTCCACTCCTTGCCTCATCCCGATGTAGGGGCAGGACAGACTCCTCCCAAGGCTCCTCCCCTGCTGGTCTCTGATTAGTGGGTTTGCCCCACCAATCTCTTGGCAGTTTGTCAATGAAAAAATGCCAAAGCCCAAGGAACCAGGCGAATATAGGCAAGCCCGCCACACTGCTATGAACCTTGGAGCAATCATGTACGTACCACAAAGCATTCCTAAATAGGTAGGCTGTGTGGCAGAAGACCACCTCTGTTTCTCCCCATAAACTCTGCTCTGTGACAATTTGGTTAGGATGGGCCCAGAAGAGGATAAACACCCCCCCCTATCTCTTTAGGTAACCTCAGCTGGATGTATTCCTGAGGGAGGGGGGAGACCTGCTCCCTCTGCCTACGTGACTGGTATCACATACCTGGGTGAGGGGCTTGTTCCCTGAGAAGCTAGGAACTGCCAGTCTGCCGGGCAACCAGTGATGCATTTCAAATTGACTGGCTGACAGGTTCTGGCCCCCATTGGACCAGGTAAATGGGGTCATAAGGTGTATATAAGTTAAGGACTGCCCAGGAGGACGGGCAGTAGCCATGATGAAAACTCACTGAGAAGCTGGACCATCTGAAACTTGCTCTTTCTCTTGAAATTCGTGATCAAGGAACTGCCTGCTTCCAGAGGGAATCTCCACTTGCCTCTGGATGATACTTCTGAGTAAGCTACCCAAGATCTAACTAGATATATAGCTTGCAGTAACACAGATCCAAAATCAAAGGCTACCCAGCCATGGGAGTTTGCTGTATGGGATTTCTCTGATATTGCTCTACCCTGTACCCTATTCCAGTCCTAGCCGTTGTAACCAATAAAGTTCTCCTTTGTACCTAGTGTGGGAGACTTACTGGGAGCAGGTCTAGATTATGCGTTGGGTGTCCCAGCTGCCTGCAGAGGGTTTAGATTGAAAGTGTG
>NW_017729029.1:40875724-40876980 GCF_001723915.1 Gavialis gangeticus
TTTTCACAGAGCTGTATCTTCCTTCTGAATGGTTTCCAAATATTTCAGCTAATTATAGCTTCTGAAAGACACTGATAATGTACGACCACTTAGATTCCTTTTTCTTCAACTGTCCTTAGACTGACCAATAGCAGTACAAGCCTTGCATTCCTTTGATAAGGTAATTTTAACTGCACCACAGGGCCTTACTACTTCTAGGCTTTGCTAAATTTACTAGGCCTTACTTTATACAAGGCCTCACTACATCATACACTATAATTAGGCCTTTAGCAACAACTTATAGCTTAATATCTAAACAAATACAGGAAAACACTTGATCTAATCTTCATAGAGCCTTCATCAAGCACTTTTATCACACAGACATACTTTTCACTTGCCACACTTGGGGTCCCCTTGGTTCGGCTGACTAAGGGAGACCACTACTTGTGCTTCCGACTAAGGGAAGCATCCCAAGTTCTTGAAATGAATCAAGTACCCTCAAGAGCTACTAGGCCTGTGTTTCCCAGGGTGCAGAGAGCCAGAATCAAGCCCAGCCCTGGGTGGTGGCAGTGGAACCCCCAGGCTAGCGGATGTGCTCCAGGAAGGGAGTAGGCCAGACATGAGGCACCCCCAGGGAGGCACTTGGAGCCTGGAAGGTGGTTGGGGACAGTGAGGTGGGTGGCTCAATGCAGAAGTGCCCCCTACTGGCTCGCCACAGGCTGACCATAAGGAAAACCCAGACATCTGGGACACTGACCCTCACAAGTCAGTGGGGGTAGGGCGGCATGCTGAGCAGGCAGCGGTTCCTGCCTGCCTACCTGCAAGGTGCTCTGCACCACTCCAGCTCCTGGCCAGACTGTGGCCTTTGCCCCTGTGTTTCCGGGACACCCATTATAATTTTCAACAGCTAGCTGGGACTAGCCTCTGAAGTCTGGGACCATCCCGGCTATACCAGGACATATGGTCACCCTATAAATAGGCCCTTTGGAAAACTTTTGTTTTTAGAAAACTTTCCCTGGTTCACTCCTGCTACTCCTTTGCCAGCCACTCTGATGAAGGACTTTCACCATTAGTGGCAGAGCATAGTGTCACTCTAATGCAAACCCCAGTAGCATTGTGCAATCCATTTCAGCACTTGTTACCAGGAAACAGGACTGCCTCAAGTTCTCAGCCCCATTGCTGCAGAGAATACTTTACAGGGAGAGCCAGGCAACCTGTGTTTGGTTTTGTTCTGACTCTTATCTGTGCAGTCTTTCTCATCCATTTTCTGGCTACAG
>NW_017729029.1:40881980-40883463 GCF_001723915.1 Gavialis gangeticus
CCTCAAGTTCTCAGCCCCATTGCTGCAGAGAATACTTTACAGGGAGAGCCAGGCAACCTGTGTTTGGTTTTGTTCTGACTCTTATCTGTGCAGTCTTTCTCATCCATTTTCTGGCCACAGTCTCTTTAAGAACCTGCATATCTCAGACCATTTAAAGCTCACTTAGAAAAAGGCCATGCAGGAGACCCTCTGGAGGATACTCATGATAATTTAATTATTACAGTAGCACAAGATCCTGTCATGTGACTGGCATACAGCTGGGTTACAAGCTGTACAACATACAGGAAAAGAAAATCCCAAAAGTGTTTAAAGCCTAAGCAGAGAACTGAAAGATAAAAAAGGTATGGAGAACAGAAGCAACTTGTGCAAAGTCCTACAGCACCCCAGTGACATGGGCAGGAACACAGCCTACACCTGCTGTTACCCAGGTCCACTCCCCTACCCCATGCTGTTTTCAGTAGGCCCTGGACACAAGAGATTTCTATCTGTAACTAGAACATGCTGTATGTCAACAGTAAGGTCAGTGGACTCCCTAGGCAGGGTTCTAGACCAGCCAAATGCACTGTAGTATTTATTCTTGTTTTACATTTTCTTTCCCTTATTTTCCAGTATTTAAAAATGTTGCTGGAAGGAGAATAAAAAATGAAAGCAGAAGGAAAAAGCATAACAGTGAGCATGCAGGTCATCAGTCTGATTGGCTGAGAAAACTTCCTCCAGTAGCTGGATTGAACCTTGTCAGAGGGGCTTGGGTCACCAAGACAATCAGAGCCAGTTGAAGTATGAAGGATTTGATTACAGCCCCTAATCAGTTCCATCACAGGCTCATTTGTCATGCGTGCACTGACGGGGTGTATGGACTGGAGTAAATTGAGATATGCAGGTAGACTAAATAGATAGTAAGAAATGTCTTGTCAGAAGGAATCCAGCATCAGCAGATAGATAGATTTAATAACGTAAGAGGACTTTTCCATTTCTGTCTCTTAGTTCGCTTACAGGGTTTTAAGGCTTATGTAGGATTTGGTGTTATGTGTCAAAAGAAAAAGTCTGGTTCAGGATTGGCTGACAAGTAGCATGTGACAGGTAAGCTAGCTCATATTTTTTACCTTCTCAGAGCTCAATAATATTGAGGTCCAAAGCAATTATTACAATTGCAAATTATTGTATCTTACTAGCGGCAGCAGAGTTTGGTGAAAATGATTATTCACCTTTTATGCTCACTTAACTTCATCTGGCCTTTGAGAATGTTATCTTGTCAGGGAAAACCAGCCGGCAGGTTGTACTGTTTGATGGAATTTTAACCTACAGAAGGCAGCTGGCTGACTCTAACAATGGATGTCTATAACAATTCATATATTGACTTCTTGTTTCATGGAATAATGAGATTTATTGTTCTAACAAATATATATTGACCTTGGCTTCACCCTGATCAATATTTACTTCCTAGGTCAATAAATCTTGATAATCACCTCAATGGAAGTCAATA
>NW_017729029.1:40888463-40891039 GCF_001723915.1 Gavialis gangeticus
CTCTGATCCCCCCACACCTGGACAGACAACCCCCCCCCGTTAACTCTGAATTAAATGGAAAAGAATGAAAAAAGCTTTGAAATCCCTATATTTTAAAGGGACACTGTCAAGTAGTTTGAATCTAAACTATGCACAAAGTGATACTGGCAGATATATTTCCATGAAAATTTTTAAAAAATGTCAGTGAAGAATTCTTTTGCGATGAGGACAGTGATTTTTTTTTTTACTTCAGTGTTTCCCCTGCAGTGTTGGAAACCTGAACAAGTGCAGCATTGCGCTATATGTGAGAACTGGAAAGTGAATTTAACCATTCTAATTTCAGTTTCTAACCCAAGTGACTTGCAAAAATGTGCATAACATATTCCACTTTAATATTCTAAACTCCTGTTAGAAACACAGCCTAGGATTTATACACATATACACACACATTTCATATTTGTGCAGATGTGCAGTATTTTTTTTACTTCTATGAAGTTTCATCCAATTTACATTGATGTCACTGAAACAAGATTCTGATCAGTGATTTGTATCCTGATGGCCACTCCTTACTTGAAAGCTTGCTCCAGCATCCAATTTCCATGTATACCCCCTCCACAAAATGTAGCCAAATGCAACAAACAGACCTGTCTGCTCTGCAGGAAAGCTGAGCAGAAGGCAAGTATTTCCTGAAATAAAAGTTGTAGGCTCCTTTCCCCTGGATGAAACAACTGAAAGAAAAGAGGATAAAAAAAAAGAGGAATTTCTGACCCCAAGGGAACTTCTGATATGTTGACACCTTTCTTGTTCCAGTTTGAGGCAAAAAATAGAAATACTCTTCAAACAGTTCAGCATTGTTTGGATCAGATAGGCTGAAGTGCCTTGTTAAATAAAAATGGGGTTCACCTGAGTCCCCACTGTTTCTCAGTGGGGTTGTAATTCTGTGTTCCTTATGTCCATGGTTTTTCCTATAGGCCACATTTACTGCATGGGCTACATCATTGCTGTCCAACCTCCAGGAGTGATGTTCCAAGGGTAGGGGCAGGAAGCAGAAGCTGAAGGAGGGAGAAGGGAACCAGAGACTCCAGTGGCAGCAGAAGAGTGATGGAGTGATGCCTGGACCAGGAACCCAGAGCCTGCAAGTTTCCCTTGAACAGCAGATACAGCCCACAGGCTGCCAGTTGGACAGTCCTAGACTATATTATCCCAGAATATATTGCAATCTTGCCCCAGACTGAACCATGAGAATTATCGAGCCCTACCTAGCTGGACTAAAATTCTGGCTACAGAATGGGGTGAACAATTCAATTGAATTAGCAAGGGGACCTGTGAGGGTTGCCTTTATAACTGCAGAGGTAGAACCCACTTTTCAGCATTGCTGCAAATGCCCAAGCCCTGTCACAAAAACCTGTTCAGAGGAAGATATGGCAACACCTTCCAAGCTCTGTTTACCCTAGCATTTCCACTGGGAAGCTGCACCAATTTCCACAGTATCAATAAGCTCTGAGGATTTGTCTATATACACAGCCTTGGCTTACAGTATACTGACTGGTTTGTCTTATCTGATACCTACCACAAATGAGATGCTGGAGAAGTGCTGCTACAGGCCCCGAAGTGAAAAGTGGAGTGTGTGAACTCTGGAGCAGGGTACATGTATGTGCATTTCACCCTTCACTCTCCAGCCTCAATCCTATTTAAATAAATAAATATTTATGTGATTCATCTGCCATCCTTTCTAACAAAGGCCCAGGGAGGGTTTTCGCAAGAGTGGTTGCAAAGCTTTCACTCATGTGTGGACGACCTCTATCTGACGCAGGAAGTCTACAGGCCGGCAAGAGGTAAAGCACTGCTTGACCTCATACTGGCAATGGTGGGTGACCTAACTGGCAACCTAACAATTGAAGGGAAGCTGGGTGACAGTGATCATGAACTGATCACCTTCACCATCTGCCATAAAGCTGGCAAGTCAGTTGTACAGAAGTCCTTGACTTCAGGAAAGCTGACTTTGATAAGCTAAGGAGGCTTGTCAGAGAGGCCCTAAAAGGCCACAACCCAATGGAGAGGGGAGTTCAGGATGCGTGGATGCTCCTCAAGGGAGCAATCCTGGATGCACAAGCAAAGTCCATCCCATCTCGGAGGAAAGGCAGCAGGAGGGCACAGCAGTCCCCTTGGCTCTCCAGGGAACTGGCAGACCTCCTGTGTCTTAAAAGGAGAACCTATAAAGGATGGAGGACTGGAACCGCCACCAAGGAAGAATACCTTGCATTAGTCCGGACTTGCAGAGAGCAAATCAGGAAAGCCAAAGCTGCGATGGAACTCCAGCTAGCTACAAATATCAAGAAAATAAATAGTCCTTTTTTAGATATGTGGGGAGCTGGAGGAAAAGCAAGGGCAACATTGGACCCCTGCTGAACCAGATGGGACAATGGACAACTGATGCCCAGGAAAAATCTAACTTCCTAATTGGGTACTTTGCATCAATTTTCCATCAGCCTCATGGGACGGCCCTGCTCACTATGGGTCAGGGAAGCCCGGGTGAGGGAGATCCCTTGCCCTCCATCGAAGCTGACCTCGTGAAGGAACACCTTGACAGGCTGGAT
>NW_017729029.1:40891318-40891593 GCF_001723915.1 Gavialis gangeticus
CAATATCCTGAGGGATACCCAGCATGGGTTTGTTGCGGGTAGGTCTTGCTTGACCAATCTCATTTCCTTTTATGACCAGGTGACCTATCACCTAGACAACGGGGAAGAGATCAACGTCATATACCTTGACTTTAAAAAAGCCTTCCATCTGGTATCCCATGATCACCTCTTGGTTAAATTGGCTAACTGCAGCCTTGACATCACCATGATCCACTGGCTGGGGAACTGGCTTCGCAGCAGGACCCAGAGGGTGGTCGTCAACGGGAGCCAGTCAT
>NW_017729029.1:40892005-40893886 GCF_001723915.1 Gavialis gangeticus
GCTTATCTTGCTGGGATCCTATGATCCCTGCTGACTTCCTGCCCCTGGGGCGGGGAGCTGAACTCGATGATCCTCCGGGGTCCCTTCCAGCCTGAATGTCTAGGAAATCTATGAAATCTACAAAGAGAAACAGAACAACTTAAAAGGGCAACTAGAATAAATAAACCAAACTAAAGCAGAGACCCACTAAACAACATCTTGGCTTAATTTGGGTTCTTAAATGCCTGGCCCAACTGATAGGTCTTGCAGGTCTACCAAAAGATATCCAGGATTAGGCTCTGGTGGGCCTGAAGAGGGAGGGACTGGGCGGGGCAGCCTGGCCTGGCTCGGTGCAGTCAGCTCTGGTGCCAGCCAGGACTATGTGGAAGGGTGCTGGCCTCTGCCCCCAAGTCATCCCATCCCGCAGAGCCTGGCTTTATCTCCTGGGGCCACCATGCCTCCTCCCCCTGCCCAGACTTCCCCAGACTTTCCCTGGCCTCCTGCCCCCGCCCCCGCACATGGTGGCCACTGCCCACAGGAGGCTGCATATCAAGTTGAAGGGCAGAGCTCCACATCCCAGCTGTGCTGCGAGCGGGTGCGGGGTGAGTGGCTCTGGCCAAACATATGCACCCTACTTATCCTGGTTGTGGCAGGCAGGGGAGTGTTAGGTGCCCTGCAGGTACTTTGGCCTCCCTTCACCCCCAGACCTGTCCTTTGGTGCCACATGGGGGAAATGAGCAGGCAGCTGTGGGCTCTGAGGACCAGCCGCACCGGGACCTGGGAGCTGGTCTGTGCCAAGCGGCCACCCCTGTCCTCCCTCTTACCCTGGGGAATTAGCCCCAGCCCCAAGCTGCCCCCAGGTTGGAGAGTGGTGGGCTGCAGGGTCCGAGTGCAGCTGAAGTGTTTCTTTGGAGCACATTGCTTGCCCCGGGCCCTGCTCCCAGGAGGCATGGGGGGCATGTCCCCCCCCACCAGATTCGTGCACAGGGTGGATGCAATCTGCCCACTGTGGGCTCAGGGCTGTCTGCCCTGCTGCTTTTGCCCTCAGGAACCCCATGATGGCCATGCATCCCCTGCCTGTCTGGCAGCAGTGGGGGTGGTGAGTTGTGTCTCCCACTACTGGGCAGGCAGGAGGCACATGGCCAGCATGGGGCCCCTGAGGCAAAGGCAGCAGGGCAGAGAGCCCTGAGCCTGCAGCAGGCAGCCCACATCTACCCTTGCCCTGCTCAGCTCTGCTCCACTCTGGCCATGGTGGGAAGAGCAGGGGCCAGAGAGCAGGGAAGAGATGTGGGCAAATGCCATCCCACCCTGGGTCCATCCAGTCTTTCCCGTGTGGCACAGAGGTTCACCCCGCCCTTGGTAGCAGCACCGCAAGGAGGGAAAGGGGACCCTCCCCACACTGGAGTCCCCACTGGGGCTTCGGGGGCCTCCATTTTTCTGTTTGCCCAGAGCCCCAATCTTAATCTGCCACTGGCCCCTGGCAGTCCTGGATCTCAGAGCAGAGGCTGGAGGTGCTCAGCATTTTCAGGACAGCTCTTGGTATGTGGCACTCAGAACCATCCTTACAAAATAGGAGTGGAAGTCTGAGACAAGGCCATTGAGTGCAAGTGGGAATGGCCCTGCTTCCCACTCAGCAATGGGAGCATGCAACAAATGTTGGCAGACTCCTAGATATAACAACATTAGCAGGCAAAGCCGCTGAGGACCATTCTGGTATCAGCTCTGCTGATGTAAATGAAACTACTCCTAGCTTTATTCAGCAATCACCCAGGTGTAGAGCTCATGGGTATGGGATCAGAATTGTGGATTCCCTCCATGATCATGTGCAGTGGGGGATGCTGCCGGCAGTCATTCTGGCTGACACAACCCAGCCTGGGCCAAAATCACAGGTGATGTAAATTA
>NW_017729029.1:40898886-40903071 GCF_001723915.1 Gavialis gangeticus
ATGGGTATGGGATCAGAATTGTGGATTCCCTCCATGATCATGTGCAGTGGGGGATGCTGCCGGCAGTCATTCTGGCTGACACAACCCAGCCTGGGCCAAAATCACAGGTGAAGTAAATTAAAACCATTGGGTTGACTTATATCCATGGAGCTGCAGGGAGTCCCTTGAGTGTAGCAGAGGGTAGGATTTGGCTCCCAAAGCGTACCTCAGATTTCCCCTGCCCAAAGCAACTCCTTTAAACATTGGTTGTGGAGTGCCAAGACTAAGAAGACTGGGACACCAATAACCCCACAGTGAAAAAGGAACAGGCTCAGAGCTGACAACACCATGCCAGGTGCACTCAGACAGCATATGCTTTTCATGACTTCTCAATGGCACGGCTAAGCATCCCGGACAGTGCTCAGCCCACTGAAACTGGCTGAGCCCTTTTTGTCCAGCACTGAAAGGGTTAAAACAGCTCTGGTGTCTTGTAGCCAGAGCTCTGGCTTGCAGCACAGGCAGCATCACTGATCACAGCATTTTCCCCTGCATAGGTCTGGGCTTTCTAATGTTCTTGGCAAGCGCAAAAGCTGTTCATTTAAAGAGCTGTTGCTGCCTCCTGCTTAACATTGATCAAGGCTCTGTTTAGAAGCTGTCCTGCATATCTAATCATATTTCCTGCATATTTCTCCCTCGAATTTGCCAAGGCATCTGTGTGAAAACTGGGTCTCTTTTTTGTAAAAGTTCACCTGCTCCTTCAACTCATTCTTGTAGCTGAGAACAGTAGAATAATCCTCTTTATGATGTCATAATCATCGTCTTGATGTCATAAAGACTAGAGTGGCCTGAGCACCACACTCTGAACACGCTGAGGATTTCAGTCTAAACCATATCACCCTCTTCCTTGCAGTGACATCACTAGCAATAGCCAAAACCAATAGAAGGGCCCCGACAACAAGGAGATGCAGGGCTGTGATATCTGGCCCTTTTCTAAGGAGTCAACCTATAGTTCCAGATCCAAACACACCTGATCTGCAGGTTTGTTTGAACCCACCTGTAATTTGTTACTTCTGTGGATAAACATAAGTGTTGCTAGTCTTTAAACAGAAGGGATAGACCCAGTCCCCTTGGGTCTGTAGAGGACACCGCTGAAGAAGGACTATAGGGGTAGCAATGGTTAGTAGGTGCCTGGGTTCAGGTTGTCTGGATTCATTAGGGTGAAGGGGGCCTTGTTGGTTCTCATAGCTAACTGCCCTGGTAGGAACTTGCTCTTCCATCTGAAAGATAAAACCCTGACATAAAACGCAGCTTGGTCTCATGTCAGGGGTTATGTATCAGATTATACACCAAGCTCTCTCTCAGTCTAGCAACATCATCACTGACTTTAGTACACTCAGGTTTTCACTCTCACTGTCCAATGCACTGTCATAGTCCCATCTAGGCTATGCTGCAAGACCATTGAGTGAAGCTAAATCTGAGAATGAGCCACATTTGGAGGTGGGGGGAGGGGGGCAAGACTGTAGTATTTCTAACAACTTTTTTTCCAACTTCAGATGTTAAGTTCCTATCCATGCCCTCCACATGCAGCTGGTATAATCAGCACAACATTTCTCTGTGGAGGGCACCCTTTCACCATCCAGAAAAAACGCAGGATGAAAAACCCGTTTGCCAAAAGATCGGAAGGTAAAAGCAGGTCAAAAGCAGGGAGGCAGGGATTGGGGCATGGCCTGTAGATTTAGAATGGGAATTGCATTGGTGTAGCCCATCCTAAATGCACTAGAAATAGGAAGAAGAAACAGCATTCAGACCTGTATGAGCTACAGGTCTATAAAAGGTGAGAGTTTGAGGCTGATTCTGGGGAGCACATCTATATGGCTTTCTTCTCAACCCCAGGTCCACTATGGATAAAATAAGTCTTCCCACTGTCTTCTGCTCAGGTGCCCTGGCAAGTAGGCAGTGCAGGTGACTCAGGAGCAGACCTTTATGCCCTCCACCCTTCTCTCACTGCTCTCAGGCTGTCCTGAAACAACCTGAGCATGGCCCAGGCCAACCTACTCAGGGCTGCTCCTAGCCATCTACATTACCTAACTGTATGTTCTCTAGCACACCCAGTGGGAGAGGTGGCACTGGGATCAGGAGGAAATTGAAAAAGGCGTGAGTTAAGATATTGTTCTCATTGGTGCCCACAGTTAGTCAGGTCTACAGTGTTGTGTCTGGAATCAATTGCAGAGTCCCAGCTAAGACTCCTTTAAAAATGTGACCCCAGTTGATGGCTTGCTTGTCATGATGAATGTTTGAACTCATCTGGATATGCACAGCTTAGGGCTGAGGTTCAGATGCTAATGTAGCCAGCTGTGCTGGAGGTATGTCTAAGTGAGCCAAGCACTGAGCAGTGCTCTGGAGGAATTCTGCACACAGCAGCCAGTAACTACATGCTCTAAAAATCAATACACTGAGAGAGCACAGCCCATTTGGCAGACAGCACATGCTGAAGAAGTGTCTAAGGTCTCTGCTGGCATCTCTCCCCAAGCATGGTTCTGTAATTTGCTCAGCTGAAGTCACAGGCAGAGCCTCAGCATGGGAAAACTCTTAATGCATTACACACCTGTGGAGATTGGGAAACACTTTCCACTGCCTTGGCTGAAAATGCCTTCACTGGAAAGAAATCAGAACTCATGGTAGAGGTGATATCTTTTATAAGACCAACTAGATTTTTGCAAAAAAAATGTTCTTTAATTACAAGCTTTCAGGCACAAGCACCATTCTTCAGGCAGAGGAGAAAAGATAGTAAAAATTCTCCTAGGTAGAAATAAAAGTCCATATTTCATAGGAGAGTCAAAGGTGTGGTAAAATCTCCTGTTTGGAACAGTTGATTTTATGCAGGTTCGGCTCAATGAAAAATCGGAATAATCTGTTTACCTCAAAGTTGTTTGGTGGCAAGAAGGATGTAGTCATATTTCCTTCTGGTTATGATGTTTCATATTTCACAGAAGAGTAAAAAGATGGAATGCGCCTCTGGGCAGGAATTTTTTATGTGGTGAGGTATCTCACTACATTAGGTGGTTAGGTATATTGGGTAGGTCTTGCCTGACCAGCCTCTTTTCCTTCTATGACCAGGTGATGCATCAGCTGGACAAAGGAGAAGAGGTTGATGTCATAAATTTTATAGTTTTTTAGGGTCAGAAGGGACCTCAGTAGATCATCGATTCTGACCCCCTGCCCTAGGCAGGAAAGAGCGCTGGGGTCAGATGACCCCAGCCAGGTGCTTGTCCAGACTCCTCTTAAACACCTCCAAGGTAGGGGAGAGCACCACCTCCCTTGGAAGCCCATTCCAGATTCTGGCAGCCCTTACTGTAAAGAAATTCTTCCTGATGTCTAATCTAAATCTGCTCTCTGTCAGTTTGTGGCCATTTTTTCTAGTTACCCTGAGGGGCGCTCTGGTAAACAGAGTATCTCCTATTCCTTGCTGCTCCCCCCAACCCTCCAAATGAATTTATAGATGGCCACAAGATCACCTCTCAGCCTTCTCTTGCAGCTTCTCATTCTCTCCTTGTAGGACCATACCTGCAGGCCCTTAATGATAGGAGTGGCCCTCCTCTGGATCTTCTCAAGGTTATCCACATCCCTCTTGAAGTGCGGCACCCAAAACTGGATGCAGGACTCCAGTTGCAATCTCACCAGCGCCCCATAGAGGAGAAGTATCACCTCCTTAGATCTGCTCATGATGCACCTGCTAATGCATGACAGAGTGAGGTAAGCTTTACCTATCATTTTGTCACATTGACAACTCATGTTCTTCTTGACTCCCTTTCTGCTGCTGTGCTGCTTAGAAAGTCATTCTCCAGGCTGTAATTGTGTTGCTTGATTCTTTCTCCCTAGCTGCAGCACTTTGCACTTATCTTTGTTAAACTTCATCTTATTCTTTTCTGCCCAGTTTTTCAACCTGTCAAAATTCACCTGAATCTGTTCCCTGCCCCCCAGTGTGTTTACTTTACCCCTGTTACCAGATTTGCCCGCTACTTTGGGGTGTGCTCATTTATTAGGGCTAGGGTCTTGGTAATTCTATCAATGTGCTGCTTGTGTTACTTGTGTTTCTATATGGAGCTGTATCTCTCCCTTTGCAAGCCCTCACCCCCAATGGAGCTATCTTGCAGGACTCAGTTCAGTGGGGCTGGGTTCCTCCAGTCCCCAAATCAGTCATACACA
>NW_017729029.1:40903749-40908746 GCF_001723915.1 Gavialis gangeticus
TACTATAGTCTTTTAACAGACTTAAGGCAATTATTGGAGTGTTCATAACCTGTTGTGGAGAGGACTTCCACCAGTCGTCCCAGGAAAAGTATGACAACACTTGTGGTCAGGGCTCCAATGGGCTGGACGCTGTGATGAACCCTTAACCATTGTTCAAATGTTGCCCATACCCCCTCTGACTCGGTCTATTGCCTCCGCATTCCCTAACCCAGCAACCAAGTTGTAGCCAATTAAGTTTACATAGGCCTCCTATAGTGGGACCGGGGAATGGACGGCCCTAGACACCTAGTAAACTTACTTCTGCCTAGTGGGGTGTGTTTGTGGGGGGGAAAAGTCCTTTGTAAATCCAGATTAGAACTCGTTTGATAAATGCTGAGCTGGGTGTGTGGGTTGATTAGCATTTGGAGCACAGATTCCCCATCATGCAGTGCTCCCCTGCTTCTCTGATCCCAGAATTCACTGCGGTCTCTGCTTCAGGCTTTCTGTTCTCCATCTCTCATGTAAATGAATGGTCAACTGGTCCCATCTCAGATGCAAATGAGACCTAGGGCAGTTGTTTCACTCTTGTCACCCTTATCTGGAGGGTTTTAGGTGTGTCTCTCACTGCATTTTAATCAGTTTCTGTTTAGGTAGAGGGGGGGTGGATTCTTTGTGAGTCAGACAGTCTGTGTCCTGTGTCAGGGTTCCCCAAGAACACGGAGCTGAGAGGTAACACCCCATAATTTGATGTGATCTGTGAATTTGGACAGAGTGCTCTCCATGCCCTCATCTAAGTTACTATTGAACAGCACTGGTCCAAGGACCAAACCTTGGGGGACTCCACTGCCCACATTTTCCATGTAGATATGACCCATCCACCACTACCCTCTGGGTGCATCCCATGAGCCAATTTGCCACCCACTTGACCGTGTAATCATCTACAACACAGCCACTTAGTTTATTTATAAAGAATGGGATGAGACACTGCATCGAAGCCCTTTTTGAATTCCAAGTAAATGACATCTACTTTGATTCCTTCATCTAAGCATTTGGTAACTTAATCATAAAAAGAAAAAAGGTTAGTCAGGAAAGATCTACCTACTATGAATCCATGCTGCTTGCCCTTCAGCATTATTTTTCCCACTGGACTCCCACAAATGTGGTCCTTAATAATTTTTTCAAAGGTTTTCCTGAGGATAGACGTGAGACTAACTGGCCTATAGTTACCCGGATCCTCTTTTCTCCCATTCTTGAAAATAGAAACCACATTGGCCCTTTTCCAGTCCTCTGGGACCTGTCCTGAGTGCCACGAGTGCTCAAACAGTCATGCCAGTGGTTCAGCTATGACACTGGCCAATTCCTTCAGCACCCTTCGATGAAGAGTGTCTGGGCATGCTGATTTGAACATGTCCAGCCCCTCCAAGTGCCACTTCACTAGGTCGGTGCTAACTGTTGGTGGGCTGATGTCCTTCTTGTGCCTATCTATAATCCTTATAATCCTATAATGTCTTATATTTAGATTTCAAAAAAAACTTTGACTTGGTCTCCCATGATGTCCTCCTCATGGTAATATTGGGGAACTGCAGTCTTGACAACTTTACAGTCCGATGGCTGGGAAACTGGCTCTATGGTCAGACCTAGAGAGTAATAGTCGATGAAACAAAGTCAACATGGTGCATGGTGACCAGTGGCACCCCCTAGGGCTCAGAACTTGGACAAGTACTCTTTAATATATTCATAAATTATCTGGATTCGGGTGTCAAAAGTGCACTGGCTAAGTTCACAGATGACATCAAATTACGGGGAAGTGCTGTCACTAGAGGATAGGCTAGCAGTTCAGGCTGCCCTGGACAGGCTTACAAGGTGGGAGGATAAAAGCCTGATGACATTCAACAAGGAGAAATGCAAAGTGCTCCATCTCAGGAGAAATAACCCACAACTTACTTACAGGCTCAGCAGTGTTACACTCACTAGCAACACAACTGAAAGAGACTTGGGGGTCATGACTGACCACAAGATGAACATGAGCTACCAATGTGATGCCGCAGCCAGCAAAGCAAATAAAACTCTGGGTTGCATCTACCGATGCATCTCAAGCAAGACCCAAGAATTCATTCTCCTGCTTTTCTTGGCTTTGGTGAGGCCACAGCTGGAGTATTGCATCCAATTCTGAGCTCCACACTTTAGAAAGGATGTGGAGAAGCTCGAGAGAGTCCAGAGGAGAGCTACGTGCATGATCAGAGGTCAAGAAAACAGGCTTTATAAGAAGAGGCTAACAGGCATGGGACTCTTCAGCCTGGAGAAGCGAAGGCTCAGGGGTGACTTAGTGGCAACCTATAAGTATATAAGGAGTGTGCATCAGAAACTGGGAGAATGTCTGTTCACCAAGACACCCCAAGGGAAGACAAGGTCTAGTGGTCACAAACTGCTGGAAGACCATTTTAGACTGGACAAAAAGAAGAACTTCTTTACTGTCCAGGTCTCCAAGAGTCTGGAATAGATTTCCCCCAGAAGTGGTGCAAGCACCTACTCTGGATACCTTTAAGAAATGCCTGGATGCTTTTCCTGCTGGGGTGATCTGACCCCAGCTGACTTCCTGCCCCTTGGGCAGGGAGCTGCAGCTGATGATCTCACAAAGTCCCTTCCAGCCCTAATGTCTATGAAATCTATGAAATCTCTAGGTTGGATCTCACTGGAGAGAGAATTTATCCAATTAAGGTATATTTACAGACACACTCAGGGATACAGGATACAACTTTCAACAGAAATGCTTTTTAGCATTCATAATAGAGCTTTCCAAACCTTAGCTAATTAATCTTCCAAACACGCTTGTGTAATCATAAGTGTTATAAATTACTTAAGGGGTGTAGGTTTTATCTGTGTTGGTCTAAGGACATAAGCAAACAAGGTTCTTTGGGTAAATCCAATACCTTTTATTAGACCAACTGAAATAGTTGGTCTATTTCCAACTATTTGAGTTGGTCTAATAAAAGGTATTGGATTTACACATAGATTACTTAATGCACTATAGGAAGACACTCACACCTATGATCATGAAGACAGTATATGAAAACCTGTATAGAATAAAATAATTGATTATAATTGTCCCAATTTGAAAAACAGGAACCAAATGGAAGTCACATAACCACCATCCAGTCTAAAGCTCATAAGAAACTTTTTCCAGTGAATGGATATGGAATGACCCAGTAGCAACATGGAAATACCTTGCCTTGCAATTTTGTGGTCTGGCAGGCCCAGAGGGAACATGCCTGACCCCAAAATTGCAAGGTTAGGTATGGCACTGCACATTTGGAACATGCACATTTTTGTAAATTAAAAAGCACAGAACTTTTTCTAAGCACCCTTGTGCCAGGATCAAAATGTGCTCTGTAAAGGTACCCAGGAATGGCAAAAATATCCCAATTCTGAAGATGGGAAAACTGAACTATGGGAATATTAATGGTCTGGCTGTATACTTCTATACACATGCATGTGATGCAAAGCAATGTTGTGCTGAGTTGTGCAATACTTACAGGCTCTCTTCCTGGAATAAGTGTAGCTATGCTAATGCAGTCATGTTGTTTTAGGTTTGGGAGCAGGTATTTGTGGAGCAGACATAAAATGTGTTAGCACAGTGATGCTTTGCATTATATAGGCCCATCTAAGATATTCCATCATAAATGGCAGATCTGGGACTAGAACCCCCATCTCTCATTGGTGCAACAGAAATTTGGGGAGGATTATACATAAATATAGATTTGACCCCAGTTGTCCAAAGCCATGGAGCTAACAAGCAGCCCCTGAAGCTCATGGAGCAGGGATCAAAAGACTAAATCTTGAGCCAGAGCTGAATCAGTATTGTGGTTAGACTTGACTAGAACCCAAAATCCCCTTTTCTGTGGGAAACTTTGGAATGCCCTTAAAACTTCATTCCAAATTAGAACATCGAAGCAGTATTTCCTGCAGGCCAGGAGCTGTTCATCCTTTGCAATTTTTTTCTTTGAACAGTCTTTATATTCAGATCTTGCAATAAGTTCCTTTGAAGCCTGAGCTACGTAGTTGTAGCAAGAAACTAAACACGAAAGTGTCCTGCCTGCCTGCCTTGTATTTGCTGCAGTATAATTCTTTGTTTAAACTTTAAACAAACAATCCCTAAGTCAATGGCGTGCCTGGGAGTTGAACACCAGCTCATTCCTGCTACACGCTACATGTTGGTACCTGCCTATGATTTATGCATCAGAACAGAAAATCTGCCCAACTATCAAGGTCAGTTCCTTAAGTGTTCTACAGATTAAGATGTAAAGGATCAGGATGCAGCAGGGATACTTATGTTGCGGGTTATGGAGTCAAGCAACTTTCTCAAAGTAATAGGAAAGTAAGAGAGACCAGTGAAATGCTTTGTAATTGGTCTTTGTGTGGTGGTTCAGCACTTAGCTTAGCATTTGGCATGGACTTTCGGTTCTTTTCCCCTGATTGTCCAACTGGCACATATAGCTTCCTGTGGAGAGCCTTATAAAACTGCATAATGTACAGACCTCTCTGTGCTTCTGTGAATTAGGCCAGCATGTAAAAAAAAACAGGCAGCCTAACAACAGTACTCTGAGTGGGAGGCCTAATTGAACACATCAAGGTAAGAAAAAGTCTCTCAGTAAGACAGATCATTACAAAGAACAAGTGCAGCAACACTTCAGGCACTTGCTCCTTCTGCCCACTTAGTTAGACTTAATTTGCATCTGTAGGGTTGGAGGAAAGTCAGACAAAACAAACACTAGCAGCTAGGGCTGAGCACTTCACTGATTAAACCATTTCTGTTCCTGTGGTGTTTGTCCATTTCACAGAGCCTTATGGCAGGGCTTCTGGTTCCTGATTAGATGCCTGTCAACCATATGCTGGTTTTCAGTTATACATTCACCTGCACTATTCACAGTCACATTGAATTAATCCATTTTATCTGTTTGTGGATGTCTGAACAGAATACACACTTCTGAAACAGAATTGTGCATGGTGGTTCTTCCCAC
>NW_017729029.1:40913746-40916104 GCF_001723915.1 Gavialis gangeticus
TATGGGCAGGTTGCTTGGATCCAGCAGGGTTTGGCAGGGTCAAGGGGCTTGTAGGATCTGTAGGGGGCTTGGGGAAGGAGGGGCTCTCTCCATCACTCCCCCCCAGATCTGAGGTTATTTTTAGCCCTCTGACCCTCTCATCTCCAGACAAAACACGCCCCTGGCAGACCTACCCCCTCCATTCCTCCCACCACCTAATGACTTTAAGGCCAGAAGGGACCATGAAATCACCAGGTCTGACCTTCTGTAAAGATCAAGAACTGTTACCCCACTTCCTCCAGCAATTAACTAAATAATAGGGCTGTGCTAAGCTTCAGTTCCTGATTCAATTCAGTGGAGATTCGGCCTGATTTGGTAGCTGAATCTCCAAATCCAAATAGAATCAGAGGACCACTTAATCCCTCTGAATCGAATTGGAACCTTCTGAATTGATTTGGAGAGATTTGGAAAGATTCGGCAATTTGGACATAGACACAGCTTTAAATGGTTTTTCTACATTCCTTTAGGTACCAGGCAGCTTTTGAATGCTGCGATGGTGGGGTGCATAGAGTGTCCCACAGAAGTATGGGGGGCTCCCCAGTGTGCTTGGCAGCAGACCCAGGAGTGGACCAGAAGTATTTCTGGTCCACTTCTGGGTGGGATGCTCCATCCGCCCCACCATCACAGCATTCACAAGCCGCACCTGGTACCTTCAGATATGTAGAAAAAAATTTAAAGCTGTGTCTATGTCTGAATCACTGATTCTCTGAATCAGCATCAAATCTTCAGATTCGGATTCAGCCAATTAGAATTGGGAACAGTGATCTGAATCAATGAATCAAATCACTGTCCCCGATTTGGGCCGAATCTGAATCGGATAGGGCCCATTTCGCACACCCCTACTAAATAACTTACGTTTAGCTAAAGTACACCTTCCTGAAAGGTAACCAGAATGGTTCTGAAGACTCTAAGAGAAAGATTCTACCACTTCCCTTGATAGTCTGTTCTAGTTGTTAATTACTGTCACAAAAAAATGACCCCAGAACAGAGTATAGTATTCCAGCAAAAGTTTGTGCTTTATTTTTAACTTTAATTCATCTTGTTTTAACTCTACCAACTTATCTATAATATGCATGTCTCTTCTAGGTAGGAAACCTTTAGTGGCCAGTTGGTGTGTCTACATATGCATTTACTCTGGCTTAAATTTACTGCACAGTAAGCGGGAATAGGCCAGAGTCTATACATGCAGGTGTTAAGGTACATTAATGCTGTGTGTGGACTGACTGACTTGGGACTAAAGTTAGTCCCAAGTCAGTCCACACCCACAGTGTTACTGTGCAGTAAGGCATCTACACATGTGTTACAGTGCAGTAACTAATTGGGTATAAATTTGATACCTGCATGATGCAGGTAACAAATTTAAGCTCAATTTGGCATACATTGTCATATTTACTGTGGAGTACATGTGTGCACATGTAGACACATGCCCATACTGTGCAGTAATTTTTTGTTTCTGCACATTAAATGCACATGTGTAGACATGCCCAGTATTTCCTCCTTGTGAAGATACCTATATGCAATGATAAATCAACTTTTGATTTCCTTCCCAATAAGTTAAACATCTTGTAAGTTAATAGTTGTAGACTCTAAATCAATGCTGTGGGTTTTCTTGGCACCCTCTCTGATCTTTTTTCTGAAATTGATGACCCCAGGACTGAATACAGTATTCCAGGGTTTGTCTTGCCAATGCTACACACACGGAAATCATCTCCCGTGTTCTTAGTCACATTATTTTTTACATAAATCAAAGGATTGCTTTGTCCCTTTTTATCACAGTGTTGCACTGGCAGTTTATGTTGAGTTGCTGCTTCACTATGATCTCTCAATGATTTTCAGAGTTGCTGTGTTTGTTTAGGTATGCGAGTCATCCATTTAGGAAACTGGAATAATACCATGGTATTCATTAATTGGTACCTGTAACAGGGAGCGCTAGCCCTGTTACCAGAAGGCAGGTCAGTCCCTTTAAGACCAGAACTTCCCGGGCGCAGACTGCTGGCGGGGGAGGGTTAAAAAGCTGAGCCTGCCCAGCCAGTCAGGTGACCAGAAGGGGGCAGGCCAGAACTATAAAAACCCTGGGCTTGGCAGCAGTAGGGGGCAGTGGCTAAAGGGGAAGCAGGTTGTGTGTGAGAGCTCCACAGAGAGACTTGGCTACTGGTCCAGCTGCTGTGAGAAGGGAACTGCTGCTGACTCTCAGAGACATGGTGGCAGCACCACAGAGAGGAGCATCACAGGCAGCGGGGAAGGAGAAGCATCAAGCTATGAAGAAAATGTAAGCTGGCATGCTGCCTTCTTTAATTTCTATTTTTTTGGGGAGAAACC
>NW_017729029.1:40916180-40925092 GCF_001723915.1 Gavialis gangeticus
GGTTTGTGCATGAGGCTGGAGGGAAGGAGGAGGCCTCATTAGCATCTTGGGTGCAATCATAAAAGGCTAAGGGGGCCTAGTGCACCAGTGTGTGCAGTTGTATACTTTTGGGCTAGGCTAGTGGGGGTCCAGAGCTACTGCCCAGCCTTGAACCTGTGGCCCTCTAAATATAAGGCTGGTAGATAGGCCTCTAGGCCAAAGAGCCTGGGTTCCATATTGGAAACAAAAGGAGGGCCACGAGCCCCAAGATTAAGGAGCTAGAGCCTCAGAATCAAACCCTATCAGGTGGGTTTAGACTGGTAGGCCTAGCTAGAGAAAGACAGGGGAGCAAGACCCATGGTGGCTGTGAACCCTGACATAGAAATACAATAGGGAGTCTCCCACTTGTAAGAACATCTGTATAATATTTACATCAAGACATGGCAGGAGAGTAAAAGTGGGCTATGAGAAGCATTAAGGGACTTCAAGGGTGCCCCTCATGGCTGCAGATAGCAAACTGTCACGCACGGCAGAGCCGCACGCGGGTCATTGCTGCTGGTGGGTCTTTTCCCCTTGGGCGGGTTTCGTAAAGGAGACGGCTACACACGCGTAATGGTTGCAAGATTTTTGTTTTAGTTTTACTTACATGTCAGCAGGATGAACGCGTAGGTGCAAGTCAAAACAGATAACAGATAACGATTGCGTTGGGAGATCGGGATCAACAGCTGCGGAGACCCTCTCGATACAGAGATGAATGAGGTCTTAACGAGTGCACTGGGAAGGGATACGCCGGAGAATTTCTTAATCGGTGGTGGAGAAGCACGCCAAGGCTGGCCAAGCCTGTGCGGGGAGGAAGAGTTCCTCCTCGATGCGCTGACGAGCGCTGCTTCTGCTAGGCGGAAGCTTGCACATGGGTTTTATAGGCTGAATGATGTCTCTCGCATCACAGGCATAGATTGGTTAATTCTTCACGCCTGCTTTTGGCGCGCGCAGGAACAAAGTAACAGAAAAAGGGGTCTCCAAGGGCAGGGAGAACTAGCTGCACAGTTTTGCAGGTTTGTGCTGATGGCACAGTTTTTGCACAAGACACAAACAAAAGGAAAAAAAATGCCGCTGGAGAGGGCAATATGTTACAGTATCATTTTGGCAGCTTTAGTTATGCGGCCACATATGTGACCAGTCAAGGAGACTGAATTTCTCATTGATCCCTAGAACTGAGTTCTTCAAGGGGAAGAGCAAAATGTGGATATCACTGCTGTGGGAGAAGCTTACCTTCCCACTACCACTGCTTTATCTATTTTAAGGCTATATAGGAGTCAGTGCAGTCTTGATGACAATGCACTGAATGAGTTGGCAGGGGGTCAGGAGACCTAGGCTGAAGTTACATATTGCACTTAGACCATACCCAAGGAAAGGTCCCACCTCACCCCATAGGGAAGTATGGGGCTTCTCATGGCAGACTCAGCTACCTATACATGAATGGCAGGAGCTTGGAAACAGCAAGAGGAACTGGCCCTTCTCTTATGTGAAAATGACTATGACCTTGTAGGGATAATGGAGATCTGGTGGGACTCTACCTATGATTGGTCTGTTGCTTTTGAGGGTTATACCTTGTATAGGAGAAACAGTCTTTGAAAGAGGGGTGGGGGTGTTGCTTTTTATGTCAAGGATCAGTTCATTTCCCTGCAAACTGAGTTTTCTAACCAGGAACAGCATCTCGAGACCGTCTGGGTCAAAATATGTGGAGAACCTGGGGAGGGCAACATACTTGTAGGAGTCTACTATAGAACTCCTCACCAAGAGGAAGAACTTGATCAGGCATTCAATAGGGAACTGGTCTAGGCTATGTGCTTCCGATTCTTGATCATCATGGGGGACTTTGACTTCCCTGATATCTCTTGGGATGAGTGCATGGCCAAATCTGACAGGTAGCACAGCTTTCTTGCTTGCATTGATGACCTCTGCCTAACACAGGAAGTCTATGGGCCAACTAGGGGAGAGGAATTGCTTGATCTGGTCCTGGCCAAAGGGGAGGACCTGGTAAGCGATCTGAGGATCGAGGGGAAACTTGGTGACAGTGACCATAATTTGGTCACCTTCTCAGTTCATCGAAGAACAGGCAAAGCCCTCAGTAAAACAGAAATCCTTAACTTTGGGAAGGCTGACTTTTTTGCAAATTCAGAGATCTGGTAAGTCAGGAAATTAGAAGCCATACCCCCTAGATAAGGGAGTACATGAGGAGTGGTCATCTCTCAAGAACATTATCCTTGAGGCACAGGGGAAAGCCATTCCATCTCACAAGAAATATGAGCAAGGAAGCCCTCTTGGCTGAACAAGGAACTGTTGAACCTCATTAAACTCAAAAGAGAAGCCTACTTTGGTTGGAAAATGGGAAGTATCACTAAAGAAGACTACTCAGCACTCGCCCACACCTGTAGGGGGCGGTCCAGAAAAGCCAAGGCACAAATCGAACTCAGGCTAGCTACAGGGATCAAGGACAACAAAAAGTCCCCCTTCAGCTATGTGGGAAGTTGAAAAAAGAACAGAGATAGCATTGGGCCCCTGCAAGATCAAATGGGGCAGCTGACATCTGATGCCCAAGAAAAGGCCAATCTCCTAAATTACTTTTTTGCATTGGTTTTTCACCCTTCCAAGGCAATCACACTGTCGGAAAGGACATGAATCAGCCTAGGAGTGGATGACAGACTCAAAATTGATGTGGATCAGGTGAGGGAACACCTTGAGAAACTGGACATTCACAAGTCCATGGGCCCAGACGGAATGCACCCAAGAATCTTGAAGGAGCTGGTAGACATAATTGCACCCCACCCTATATTTGAACATTCGTGGCACTCGGGCAAGGTCCCAGAAGACTGGAAAAGAGCCAGCATGGTCCCTATCTTCAAGAAAGGGAGGAGGGATGACTCAGGGAATTATAGCCCAATCAGTCTGACATCCATCCCTAGCAAAATCCTGGAGAAAATTGTCAAGGGATCCATCAACACCAGACTAACAGAAGGAAAGCATCTGAATGCCAGCCAACATGGCTTTGTGACTGGCAGTTCTTGCCTGACCGACCTCATTTCCTTCTATTGCCAGGTGACATGAGCCGTAGACAAGGGAGAGAATGTGGATTTCAAGAAAGCCTTTGACCTAGTTCTCCACAATGTACTCACGGCTAAGCTGGGGAACTGTGGCCTTGATCATCTTATGGTCCGATGGCTAGGTAACTGGCTAAGGGGTTGGACCCAAAGAATACTAGTTGAAGGGAGCAAATCAACATGGCACAGGGTGACCAGTGGAGTCTCTCAGGGCTCAGTACTTGGGCTGGTACTCTTTAACATCTTCATTAATTATCTGGAGTCAGATGTGAACTGGCAAAGCTCACAGATGACACTAAATTATGGGGGAGGATGGTCACACTGCGGATCCAGACCAACTTGGACATGCTGTCAAAGTGGGCTGACCAAAACCTGATGGCCTCCAATGCAGAGAAGTGTAAGGTGCTGCACCTCGGTAGCCAGGCCTGCAGTGGTTTCCCCTCTCACCCCCACCCCCAACCACACCCCAAGACCGACACAGTTGCACAAGCACCCATGACACGAGTTTTGCCTGTCTGGAGCCAGAGGTACAGGGCCCCAGAACCCCTGTGTGGCAAGAAGGCCACCTGTTTCTCCCCAAAAACTCTGCTCTGTGACAATTTGGTTAGGATGGGCCCTGGATACGTTCCTGAGGGAAGGGGGAAACCTGCTCCCTCTGCCTACGTGGCTGGCTTTGATGTCTGAAGCAGCATGTCCAGATCGAAGCACTGGCTTCTTTAGGCTTTCTGAACTGCTTCGGAAAATCTTTGGAGCCGCCTCAACGATCCAGCCATAGGGTATAATGGGGAATCAATCAAATATCTATAACTTTGTTGTTTTTTGTCTGATTTGGGTGAAATTTGCAGGGATGGTAACCCCTCATGAGGCCATGAAGCCTGCTAAGTTTCAAGAATATTGGTGCAGGAGTTTGGTGCAGTTGCCCCCAAACCCCTGAATCTATCTCATGAAGTTTATTGTCCTACAAGAGGTAAAGCACTGCTGGACCTGGTACTGACCAAAGGGGATGATGTAATCAGTGAGCTAAGAATGGACGGGAAGCTGGGTCACAGCAACCACAAGTTGATCACTTTCACTATCCATCGCAAAGCTGGCAAGTCAGCCAGCAATGCAGTAGGAAAGTTGACTTTCATAAGCTCAGGAGGATTGTTCTTGAGGCTCTGAGAGGCCATGATTTCACAGGGACGGGAGCTCATGCAGAGTGGTTGCTCCTTAAGGAAGCAATCCTAGAAACACAAGGGAAGTCCATCCCAACCCATACGAAAGGTGGTAAAAGGGCTCAACTACCCCCCTGGCTCAACAGGGAACTCATGGACCTCCTACATCTAAAAGAGAGGCTTATAAAGGAGGGCAGACAGGAAACACCACTAAGGAGGAGTATTCTGCATTGGTCCACACCTGCAGGGAGTGAACCAGGAAAGTCAAGGCTGCAACTGAACTCCAACTGACTACACAAATCAAGGACAATAAAAAGTCCTTCAGATATTTGGAGTTGAAAGAAAAACAAGAGCAACATTGGACTCTTGCTAAACCAGCTGGGGCAGCTGACTACCAACACCCAGGAAAAAGCCAATCTGCTTAATGATTATTTTGTATTGGTTTTTCACCAGCCCAAAGGGACCACCCCGCCTAACATGATGCAGGATGACCAGGATGAGGGTGAATATATGCCCACCATTGGCATGGATCTTGTGAGGGAGCATCTTGAGAGGCTGGGCCCTCACAAACCTGGTCTGGATCAACTGCACCCAAGAGTGCTAAAGAAACTGGCAAACATCATAGCACAGCCGCTGGCAAGGATGTTTGAAAACTTGTGTGGGTAGGGCAAAGTACCTGAAGACTGGAAGAGGGCCAATTGGGTGCTCATCTTCAAGAAAGGAAGAAAATAAGACCCAGGATGACACCAAACTTTGGGGAAGAGTGTCCACACTTGAGGATAGGCTGGCGATCCAGGCCAACCTCAATAGGCTTGCAAGGTGGGCAGATGAAAACCCAATGGCATTCAATACAAAGAAATGCAAGGTGTTCCACCTTGGGGAAATAAAAACCCGCATCACACTTAAGCTTGGCAATGCTACACTCACTAGCACCATGACCAAAAGAGACCTGGGGGTCACAACTGACCACAAGAGGAACATGAGCCACCAATGCGATACTGCAGCTAGCAAAGCAAACAAAACTCTGGCTTGTATCTACCGATGCATCTCAAGCAAAACCCAGGATGTCATTCCCCCACTGTACTTGGCCTTGGTGAGGCCACAGCTGGAGTACTGCATCCAATTCTGGGCTCCACAATTCAAGAAGGATGCAAAGAAGCTTGAGAGAGTCCGGAGGAAAGTCACGTGCATGATCAGAGGGCAAGAGAATAGGCCTTATGATGAGAGGCTGAGAGCCATAGGACTTTTCAGCCTGGGAAAACTCAGGCTCAGGGGTGACCTGGTGGCAGCCCATAAGTATATAAGGGGCGTGCATCAGGATCTGGGGGATGCCTGTTCACCAGAGCACCCCAGGGGATGACAAGGTCCAACAGTCACAAACTCTTCCAAGACTGTTTTAGGCTGGACATAAGGAAAAACTTCTTTATGGTCTGAGCCCCAAGGCCTGGAATAGACTCCCTCCAGAGGTGGTGCAGGCTCCAGACTCCAGACTCTTTCAAGAAGCATTTGGACATTTTATCTTGCTGAGATCCTTTGACCCTAGCTGGCTTCTTGCCTCTGGGGCAGGGGGCTGGACCTGATGATCTTCTGAGGTCCCTTCCAGCCCCAATGTGTATGAAATCTATGTAATCTATGAAAATCTCTGATGGTTGAATCCATATCTTCTGAGTCCCAGGACAGAGCCTGATCAGTAATGTTTCCCAACTGCTTTTCTTTCATTCTGTCTTGCTGGACCTAGAAGTAAAATCAGGTTTTTGAGAACCTAGTCCTCTGCTCCATGAGGCTGACATGAGGACTTGTCTCTTCCTACAACCTGCAGAGTGTCCATGGGAACTCTGAGAAGGGCTAGCTACCCATGACTTCATCTGGACAAGACCCTGCCTCTGGAAGACATGGACCAAACTTGGTTCTTTGTTACAGTTGTAAATCCAATATGGCATGGTCAAACTTAGTGCTATTACTGCAAAGCTGCACTGCTGTGACTTAAGAGTTGTTTTGTTTTAAGTTGTGACAGGCTAAGAATAGAGACATAGTTAGCTTGAAGTCCAGTAGAAGGCAGGCTAAATGTATCCACATCTAAATAGTCATTTTCAAGTGGATCTTGTATCTGAGTGGGGAAAATAAATGTTAAGTGAAGGTCTGTCCCATGCAACTAGCGTCTTGGAACAAAATTCAAACACTTTCACTTCTCAATGTAAGTCATCACTGATCAATTGGTGAAGATACTTGAGAGCAATAACCTGAGAGACCCTCTAGTGTGTCAACACCCACCCACCCTACAGAAACAGAAGAAAGTGCTCTTGTCCACTTCCATTGCGCATTGAGATAACTCAGCCTCAAACCTTCTGTGGAAGGAAAGAAAATCCATGAGAAGACAGCTAGAATGATTGGTAACTGGAGAGACAAACTGTAGGGCTGATAAAGCAGACAAGCAACCTCCATGGACAGATGGGTGCATGGGGCAGGTCAGTGAATTAACCTGATTGACAACTGGTGCGGTGATTCACTGCTGAGACTGAAGCCAAGAATGTTCATGTCTGCTGAAAATTTATAACAAGAGGCTGAAATCTGACTGGTTTATGCATCGTGACTCATAGGGAGCCCCCTTAAACTATATATAACAGCTCCAAAGTCTTTGCTTCTGTGTTCTGCTGCCTCTTACAACTGGAACCACCCCTCCTATGTAAAACCAGCCATAGTAGACCCAATTTAATCCCACTGAAATCAGTAAGAGGCTTTCTGTGACTTAACTAAGGGTTGGATTAAAGTGTGGACATCTGACCAGGCTGACCTCATAAAAATGTGGTTGTGGATCCAATTTTGCAGCTCAAAGGTATTTGATACTAGAGAGGCATCTCCAGAACTTTCCAGTGTCTGAAGTGCCTGAGGAAAAAAACACAAGGCTCAAGAGCACATATAAGTACGACATGATTTATCAGTAATCATTTTTAAATGCTTGGAAGCAAAGTGGATCCTCTGAACAGAAAGATGCCATGGAGTTGCAGAGGCATAGCATGCAGTGGAGCCATTACAGGAACTCTCTTTGGTACTCGTTAGGGCTGTGCGAGGCTTCGGATCTGGAGAAGCTTTGGACACTTCAGTGTCTGAAGCAGCATGTCTGGATTGAAGCGCTGCCTTCTTTAGGCTTTCTGAAGTGATCCGGAGCTTCCGAATGGCTTTGAAGCCACCTAGGAGATCCGGCCATAGGGTATAATGGGAAATTAATCAAATATCTATAACTGTTGTTTTTTGTCTGATTTAGATGCATGTGTCAGGGACTCAAACCCCAACTTCCCAGGTCCGTTGTCTGACTGCAAGACACAGGCAACACCAGCAAGGTCTTATCTCAAAGCTCTTTATTGAAGCATGTATACAACAACGAAGAGCAGCCCGTCTCCTCCAAGAACAAGCCCCCCTTGATAACAAGTAAGCAAGTTTTATATAGACAGTTTTGCGTCACAGATTTTACACTTAATTGACTCAACCTCTATGGTTAGTTAAAACTTCTAGTGCACATGACATGATACGCGCGCAGGTGGGACTTTCCCAAGATATCAGGTTAGTATCAGAAAATTCTTAATTAGTTCAAACTGGCTTTTGGCTATATGCTTGCTTTGAAACGTTAAGTAATAGGGAGGAGGACGGTATCTTTGATTGTTCCAGCTGTGTCTTTGAAGCACTAAGTCTGCTTTATAGATTATTTCTATACTATTATCTATGGCCTTGTTAATTTTTATAACTACACAATAATAGGCTTTGAGCAGTTTTTACACAGAAGCATCTTCCTTATCATCAAACATGCAACTTTCTTTTCAGCACTGTTACTTATGCTAGTGGGTTCAAGGTAGGTTCAGTTTGTACCATCCCCGTTTATCAGCTCACATTCCAATGTCATACTGCATAGAGAGAGCTTATAATTATCCTGTTTGTGGCCTCTTAGTAGCATTTTTCTTTGTGGGCTTTTGGGCCTGCTCTCAAATATCATATATCTCAATGTATTACACCACTGGGGGTGGGGGGTAAAAACTGCAGGGGTGGTGGCCCCTACTGAGGCCTCAAAGCTTGCCAAGTTTCAAGAAGATAGGTGCAGGGGTTTGGGAGGAACTGCACCCCAAATTATTTGACTGGATCAAAGTGGGAAACCAATCCGGAGCTTGGATCACTGGCATCTGAATTGGCCAGATCCAAAGCCGGATTGAATAGCTGCCTACTCGCACTGGCCTAGTACTTGTGATGGGAACACTCAAAAGTCTGGTTCAGGGCTCTTTATTTTGAGGCTGGCTGTCTAGGGGCTTGCATGTAGACTTAAGAGCTTGACCTGAGTTTATCATTTGTGACACTCTTGGCCTCCTATACCCATGTTCATTTTGTGATGCTTTCTAAAATGCTAATCCTGATTTAAGAGATGTAAGGCTTTTAAAACTTCATTCCTTTTGCCTTCCCATCAACCTCCAAAAAAAAAGCCCCACCACTCTGAAAAGATTTGCTCTTCTCTAGCTCTTGTTTCAGTAATCTTTGTACAGTAACTTCCTGCCTCTTCCCCAGAGATATGAGTGGAAATGAGACCTCCATATCAGCCAGAAACAGCCCCGTTAACTCTGTAAATAGATGTGTGGGATCAGGTTCTTCAGGGTCATCAGGTCTTTTACCTCTAATGTAACAATGCTGTGGAGCACAC
>NW_017729029.1:40925331-40931317 GCF_001723915.1 Gavialis gangeticus
TCAGGTCTTTTTCCTCTAATGTAACAATGCTGTGGAGCACACCATTTTTTTTTTTTTTTAGAGCCCTCTACAAAGAGTAGGGGAGGGATTCTGCCCTCTGTAACCCTATTTTCAGCAAAAAGGTAGGATCATTCTCCAGTGCAAGTACTAAATTACACCAGGCTAAGTACTGTGGGTTTCTTAGTCTGTGGAATAACATGGGTAGCAGGTACGAAGTGTAAGCTGTCAGCAAGCAGGGCATACAGGGAAATCTAGGCATGACTCGCAATTTAGAGCACTTATGGGGTTCCCAAGTGTCTGACCAAGGCAGAGTTTAAGGGCCCAAAAATGGCCTTAGAGCCCCACTTGATCTGGGCTACTTCTGTGCTGTTTTAAGACACTATTTCATGCTGGATAACTAATGCTATCTTTCTGCAGAGCCTGCTTTGGGCTAAATGGAGATGCTCTGTCCCCAGGCAACTGTTACTGTAATTGAGGTCACCAACAATGGAACAGAGTGACAAAGTTCTAAGAGACTGATGCTCTGCAGTCCTGACTTCTACCCAGGTGGGCAGAAGCGACTCGACCCTTATAGTCCAAGTCTTCTGTTGGTTTATACTGCTGGCTTGATAAGATATTCATAAAATATACCTCTCACTTTAAGATTTTTTTTTAAAAAGAAAAAAATCTTTAGGTTCATGTTGGTAGAGAGAAACTGGGAAAATGACCCCTAAATTCTCAAAATCAGAAAGCAAAAGTGACCTTGGTTTTCATGTTTAAATTACTCATTATTTTTAAGCTGATCACAGGATTTGTATTAGGCCTGACTAATAGTGTGTGAAAGCTCAGAGATGGCAACAACCACTCCCACAGCAGCCCTGGGGAAGGTATAGCACTGAGCACATTCTAGGACCCAGGCCATGGCTTAGGAGTGTTCTCATAGAACTTGTCTTCCCTATAGAATTACTACAGTAATTCTTCCTGTTTAACGCAATCCATCATCCCCGCACTAAACCCCTCTCACTTGTGAATGATGGAGTTGGTTAGCACAACCTGAGCATAATCCAGATTTCAACTGGCTTAAAGACTGAACACTGTTAGTCTTCAAACCCTTCCCATAATTCCTCCTGGGCCTTCACTCGGTGGTCTTCTTTGGGCATCTACTTATTCCTCACTTCCAGATTGGAAGTCTCCTTTCACTGGTTCAGCAGACAAGATTTAGGATGATGATCTAGTTAGCAGAAGCAGTGGAAGTAATGAAGCTCTGGATGTGCCTTTTTCCTGTTTAAAAGAAAAGACAAAATCCCACTGGACCACTGCACTTAAAGCAGCCCCAGAAGCATATGTAATTGAAGAAGGCTGGCTTATGCAAACACTGCATTTCTTCCGAATAGCAAACATTTTACCAGTCACTTAATTACTATGTTTAACCTTTTTCTGTCCCCTTGTAGTAGGATCAGGGTTAGTGTCTCTGTGGGAGGTGAAAAGCACAGTGACAGGGATGGGCTGCTGTCAGCAATCAATGTGTTTGACGCCAGGCTCCATTTACCATCTGCAATTAAGGCTGAGTTGTTGTGGTTTGGGGAGGGGATTGGTTCCCGGTCCAGAGACTGTGTAATTGAATGGCTAAATGAGGCATGACAAGTATTAATGGAGAGAAGGAAGCTGCTTAAAAGAGGTGGCGCGGGAGTGTGGAAGGGGTTCTATTTCAAGCTGCTGCCTTGAATGTACTGCTTTTTGAACTGAAGCATGAGATGAACAGCTCTGTGGTCATTGGCAAAGCAGCCTCAACACAGCCCTGGGCTGTGATGTCAGTCTGTCACTTGGAAGTGATCTGTCCTCTCCTCATTGTTAAGACAAGACCTTATGAGGCTTCCTTGGTCTGAACTGTGGCTCCTATGCCACATGGTGGCCACCCCTGTTTTGTGGCATCATATAGTGGTCACATACCACAGTGCCAGTTTTGTTATGGAGTCTATATGGAATCATTTTATTGTTAATACTTTGCTTTTCTAGCCATTCATTATAAGCATGAATGAATTAAGCCTCACAGCCATCCTATACAATACACACCCTTAATAATAATAATAATAATAATAATAATAATAATAATAATAATAAAATAGTTTGTTAATGCAATTTTACATCTTGTATCCCAAACAATTCTTGGTGAGTGCTGTCTAGACTGAACCAAAACCTGTGCTTATTGATGTAGGCTAAACTCCCATTGAAGTAAATGGTACAGGAGGCCTTGTACAGATTTTGGTTATATTCAGCTATTCTAAACTCATGTCAGAGTTTCTCAGCCTTTTCAGAATCGAAGCGCCCTTTGGAAAATGCTGACACTTAGCTTTCACTTATTTTTTTAACCCAAGAAAAATGGTAGAGCAATCTTGTTGTGTGAAGAACTCAGAAAAACCACAATTCAGGATGCTGTGGATTGTTATTTGAAATCTCTGGCTTCCTCTTGTGAATCACCTATAGATGTTTCAACACCTAATATAGTGTTAATAGTGTTCACAGCACCTTTTAACAAGATCTCATGTCACCCTGGGTGACTATAGCATTCTGGTTGAGAATTGTTGGTCTAGACCTCCGCAGTTTTTATTCAGGCCATGAAAAGAAGTGCTGGAAAAGGAAAGAGGACTCATTCATGCCCTGCTGGAAATGTTTGTGAGATATGTATGTATCTGGTTCTGAATTCTGAGGATGACCTGTATTCTTATAGCAGTCAGAGTAGATCAGAACTCCTGTCTTGTGGAAGAAAACATCTTGTGTAAGAGAAGCTGAGGAAGGATTATGAACCTGGAAGATCCCTAACTGGGTGGGATACTGGAAGCAAAAGCCCAACCTAGCTGGTGACTTTAATCACCCTTTTCCCGCAGTCCCACTGGAGGTTTGGAGTACTGCAAATCTTGATACAAGTAGGGAAGAAAGTTATAGACTGTGTAACAGGAGTAGGGAGGTCTCGTGTGTGGGCAGCCTGTCTCACCCTCACCTGCCACACCTTCATGTATTAATTGTTGGAAAAATATAGTGTGGAAAACTGCCTTATGTCTGCATCCCTGATGTTGGGGTCTAAGTACACAGCTCTACCATTCCCTATACTGTGTCCCTGTCCACCCTCGGATCGTAACAGTTCAACAGATCTCTTAGGGCTTGTGAGGATCTAGTTTTCCCTCTAGACCTAGATGTTCATTTAAGCATGATTATCAGTCTCCGTGTCTTGTTCCCTGCATTTATTAAGCTGCCAATGAAGGTAGTAACTTAAAGAGTTGTCACCGCTCGTTTGTAATAGGAAACCAAATCAGCATCTCACAATGAGCAGTCAGTATTGTTTCACCAATCTTCCTCTTTCTGAGATTCCCCTTTGTAAGACAGCCTCTTGGGCCCTGCCTGCAGTGTCCTGGGGACCTTTGCTACAATCCAGGCTGTCATAAGCCAAAAAATCACTGGTCCCATCCAACCAGTTGGTGATTCCCCCTCCTTAGGGTTGCTGTCTCTTCAGAAGTGCCTTCTCATGCTGTTATTGCTCACAATGTCTCCACCAGCAACTGAATTATGTCTTTACCTGAGGGCTACTGCTGTTCACCAGTTATAGTCCTCCCTAGCCGGGGTTCTCAACACCTGGGTTACGTCTTGCCTTGTGCCCAGAGTTTAGCTTCTTACTTACGATTTCTGCCCAAAACCTCCACTTTCAATTTCCTTCTGTCTTGCAAGTCCAGAGAGTCTTGTGCCATCAGCACCCCAGGAAACTCCTGTGAGTTGTCCTTGTCTGGTGTCGCCTGCCAAGCCTGCTGCTTTGGTGTTTGCCCACCAGTGCCTCTGTGTTGGCACCAGTAAGTATCTGTCCCCTGTCCTGACCCCTGTCCCAGGGTCCATCCTCTATGCCCCACAGTTGGGAATGTTCCCTCCTTCCCCAGAGTCCCAGCATCCCTTTTTAAATTTTGCCCACCCCGACATCATTCTCCGGCATCTGGCTGAAAGGGCTGCACTTCTGTTTATTTTAGCCTCGCTGTTTACTTTCTGGCATCAACTCATCTGCCAGGTAAGCATAGCAGGAGCAGAGTCCACCTCCCTGCTACAGGCATATTTTTAAAAGAGGCCAGTTCTGTAGCAAGGAAGCCCAGACCACTGCCAAGAGCAAAAGACCTAGCTGGATAAGCAGAAGCAGGAATGCCTGTCTCCTTGAAGAACACCAGCCAAAACCTGAATGATTTTCAGGCACAAAATGAGCTCTGAGGGAAGAATCAGGTGCTTGCAGACCTATAGAAAAATAAGCCTTGTGTGCTTTCTACAAATGCCTCTGCATAAGAGATTCCTTTTCAAAACCTTTCTATCCTTTGTTATCTGTCACAGGGTCCTTGAAGAGTTAAACTGAAATCCAGAGCACACAAGATGAACTCCAGGGGAACAGTGCATATAGTAATGGGGAAAGGTGAGGGAGCTCAGTATTGGTATGAGACAGTTGGACTGCATCGTAAGGCTAGGAATACTTCATCTATGCACCTCTGCCAATGCACTCTGATTCAAACCTAGAGCATTCCTAGGCTTCCCTTGAGCAGAGGCATGTGACTTGGTGAAAGCCTATAGGGACTGAAGGAGAAATCATCTCAACCATAAATCCATTTTTTGTCATCTACAGTAGAAGTAAAACTCAGTCCCCCCAGGGCAAAAGTTCAGTCAGTTATGGTAAGCAGTCCCTGCTCTTGCTTGCTCTAGATTGCCTGCACCAAAATCACATTGTTCTAAAGCAGAATTGATCCTAACAGTGCCCTAGTGTTTTGCATATTCCCTTCATGAATCTGTTTGTCAGCTTGTGCTGGCTAAATCTTACAGAGAACAGATGTGCATTTGAAAGGGGACAGGAGTTGAGTGCACAGCTTACAAGGGAAGGAGGAAACATTGTCCAGCAAACAGATCAGCAGACTTGATAGTTATGGCTTCTAGACTGGCCACTGACTCTATGGTCTTGGGGTAGCAGGGGTAATCCAGGGAATATGAGAGAAACAAGATTTGTTTTGGTAACACCTTTTATTTTACCAACTGTATCATTGGGAGAGATGTTAGGCAAACTTACAGGTATAAAATCCCTTTCCTCTGGTTTGAGGGAAAAAAATCAGATGCAGCTTAAGTTTAAATATCAGGTAGAATCACTTTTGTTCAACTGTATTATGTAAACTTAAAAAGAAAAATGCTCAGTAAATCTGACACAGAAAAAAACTAGAATTCTTGGTTCCAAAATGATACCTTTTATTAGACCAACTGGAAAATGGCAAGAAAATTGTCTCTTTTTGTTTCAGACAAACACGGCTACCAAGTACACCCCAGTACATCTGAGGAGTAAAAAGAAGTTATCAGAAGTAATTATGGACCAAAGAACAGCTGAAATGAATGAACCTAATTTTCTAAAGAATAGACTCATTCAGAAGGGAAGAGGGCCATTATCACCTGTGGAGTACAAACTAATTGTTCCAACTAGTATTAGGCAACATCTGTTCCTCCATTTGCAGTGTAGGGATAATTATGTTGGGTTCTTCCAAAGGCTCAAATCACTCCCCTATAGTCAACAGAGCTATACCTATCTACACCAGTGGAGGATCTAGCTCATGGTATAGAAGGACTAGAGAAGTTGCAGAGAGTGGCAGTAGGTGCTGGAAGCTGGAGCAAACTGCAGGACAGCTAATAGGAGCTGGGAAGCTGCAGGAAGTGGAGGGGGGAGATTACAGAAGGGGGAAGCCTGAAAACAGAGAGATGGGCAGCAGAAAATCACAGGAAAAGCAACAGGGACAGCAGGAAGGCAAGTAGAGGCTGAGAGGTGACAGAAAAGGGGAGATGGAATTGGGAGGAGATGGAGAAACTAGCAGAGAGGGTGAGAGCTGGAGCTGAGACAGAGAGAGAGAATGAGGCTGGAATTTAAGATAGGGAAGGGACTGGGATTCAGTAAAACATGACCCAACTTGGGGTTGCAAATGACAGTGGTTTTATTGAACAGGGGAGATGGTGA
>NW_017729029.1:40931366-40934909 GCF_001723915.1 Gavialis gangeticus
TCCTGGGTGAGGTCCCTGGTTCCTGGATGAATCAATGCGAGGTGATGGCCTAGTCGTTACAGGCCATTCAGTAGAGGCCTGCTACCACTGTATTTCAATCATTCCCAATCACACCTATTCATTGGGGAACCAATTTATATGGGAGGGATACGTGACTCATACAGTTGCGACACAGAGGGGATGCCCAGGCAGACGACATAAGATGGAGACTTGACATATAAAATGGAAACTTGACATGCCTTTGGTTCACTTACAAACACAGGCCTAAACCATACAATATCCATATGAAACAATAAAATCAATACAAAAATGATGATAATACAATATACAACAGTAAAATTAATACAAACCTAATAATAGTACAATATAAAACAGTGGATATCCAAAACAAGAAACTTGTTACCAAAATTAAAATGTTTAAAGCTTATCCTAAGTTTGAGCTCACTTATACTTATCTATAAGGAATAGAGAGGGAGAGAAAAGTCAGAAATGGTTGGAGAAGGGGAGGGAATGCATTTTAAGAAAAATTAAAAGAAAAACTGGGGGTTTTGCTACAGGGGCACTTGTATACATGACGCTGAGATGATGTACATGTGACAAAAATTTCCTTTTGTGTGGCTTAATGGTGTCACACTTTCCAAGTACAGGAGTTTGTGTTTTTTTTTTTAATTAGTTCTCATTGTTACAGACTAAAGCACATCCTGATGTGGTTTAGTTTGCAACATGTCAAGTTGCAACCGTGCAGCCATAAATTGGTCATGTGTACATTCTAATTCACTGAATTACATGTACTGAGCTTCCTTGTCCACCAGGTGTCACTATGATTTGCAGGTAATCATGTGTAATGAATATTTTAGGACACTAGGTGTAGCTGCAGAAGACATGAATCAATCTTTTGCTGACCAACTGGCACATCTGCCTAGAATGCTGCAAAGAGAATGGCAGAGTGGGGGCACAGCAGAACCACACTTCAGTGCTGGGTCAAGGCAAAACTCCTGCGGGCTGCCTTACACAGGGATGTTGCCAGAGTGCAGCCAAGGGCACCCCACTGAATTATGTGGCCCACTATAGGTACCTCCAGCCAGTAATGGAGGTACAGAATCGGCATGAACAATGAGGGACTGAGACCTCCAGGGCATCCCTGCCTGCAGATGCTTCACCATCAGGGTTGCAACTCATGGGAACACCAGGGCCTCCAGTGGAGAAGAAAGTGGAAATGTCCTAGTCATGTCACCTGCTGGTTCCTCCAAGGGGGATAGACCAAGTACATCAACCTCCACGCCTGGTATGTGAAGCCCTCAGGAACTTTCAAATGGTCACCTGAACTGACAGTTGCAATTAGGCTGGGCTGTGAGGTGAAGGGGGGAACTTTTTTGCAGCCACTTGTTTGTAGTGTGTCATGGGGCGGGGTCCTAGAAGTGGCCATGATCTCTCCTAGCGCCCCCTACCGTGCCAAGTTGGTGTCAATGCACCCTCACCATCTCTCCTGCCACGTCTTTGATGTTAATAGTGTTAAGGGAGGCTGTCTTTTTGTCCTCTTTGACACGGTACCCCTGATGTATCCAAGTCTGTGCTCCATCTTAGATGACTCCGTGCACTAAAGCCTTAGGGGCTATGTGTGGCTCCAACCATCCCTATACCACACCCCAAGCCTCGCAGATGTATCGGATGTTGTCTTGTCAATTCACCCCTTGGTGCCCTCACTGGTGCTCCCTCACAGTTGCTCATGCCCTCCCGGACACTCTCTGGATTGTCTCACAATTGCCCCCACCTCACGGGTCCCTGGGTCCGTCTCACAGTTTCCCGCACCCTTGCGGAGGCACACTGGGGCCTTAGCCCCAGGGCAGGCACAGTTGCGGATTTCCCCACGACTGCGCCCACTCTGGGGGCTGCTCTCGCGACTGCGCCCACTCTGGGGCTTCTCATAATTGAGGCTCAGGTGGCTGTAGCCATGCCTGGCCCCCAAATCCCCTCCTTGGGTCTAAAAGTTCCTGTGGGGCTCAGGCAGCCTTGGCCTTACCTGGCCCCCAATCCTCTGCACCCTCTTTCAGAGCTGGGGTCAGTGCACCCCTGAATGTTGTGCCTTCTCTGGCACTGGGGTCCCCACACTACTGTGGAGCCCCTATGAGGCCTCCTCCAACCCCTAATAGCCTCACCCGGTCCTCCAGTCTTATAAAACTACGAACAGAAAACTCAAGCCTCTGGGCTGCAACATAAACTCTAAGCCAACTGGCTAACCATCATTCAAAAATCCCTACCAGGGCTTCCTCCACCCAGTATCCTCAAGCAGAAGTTGCTCAGGCCATCAGGCTTCTCTGCTTTGCTTACTCCAGCAGAGCTCCCTCTTCCTTGGCTGCTAGCAGGGAACTGACTCCCCAGCCTCAGCCTGGATCCTTTATATAGGTCAGGCCCTGCCCCCTTCCGGTCAGCTGACCAACTGTGGTTGCCCTGGCAACCGGCACCTGTACCTCTTTGTAGGAGCAGGGCACTGAAGTGCCCTGCGACATAGTGGGATCACACTTTCTTGTAGCCACTCAGCACCTGCAACCCCTTGCAGCCAGGAACCTCTTCTTGGTCACTTTGGTCCAACTACTTCTTTTCCACTCACAAGATTCACTGAGTGCATCCCTTTAGAGTGGCAAGCATTCGCCCTCTCACTCTATTTCCTGCATTTCTTGATTTTTCAGCTCCAATTCCAATGCCACCACCAAGTACATGCAGGCAACTGAGGTGGGCTGCAACCTACGCTCATAGGAACAGGCTGATGTATGCCCTCAGGGAATGAGAACAGTGGCTGTGTGTGCTGGTCAGACATGTTTGTCATGCTATGGGAAGCATCATGGATGCTCATCGGAACTGCACAGAGTCTAGAAGGCATCCTAAGACTTGACAGGACCCGCAGATACCGATGGGCATATAGCTAATGATTCTGTGTCAGCGTCTGGCTACCATGGAACTATGATTGTCGGCCCTGGTCCTCCACCAGCCCCTTCACTTACACCTGCCAGGGAGTAGCAGCAGTGGGCACAGATCTGCACTCTTCAATCCAATAGTTCTCAAGCTCAGAATGAAAGTCCACCCTAGGGGCAGGTTCTTCTAGTTAGAGTTGGTTACTGATTTTTTTTTTTTTTCTTCATGAATCGTGTACTATTACAGTCAGTGGCCCATTACAGTAATTGTAATAACAATTAGAATGTTATTGACTCATGTTTTTTTCACAATTCATACACCGTTATAGTAACCCATAGTTAATCATAGTACTTATGAATTGCTATTTTAAGAGTTGTTTTTTGGTTTGTTCCCTTTTTTATGTTTGCTGTTTTTAAGTAAAGGTTTCTATTTGCTTTGTTGGATTCTTTCCTCTGTTCTGCTTTGGTTTGGTGACTATAAAATTAACTCTTAGGTAAAATTAAAAAGAATTTTCCTCTATGTCTGTCTGCTGACATGGGAAGGGATGTTGAGGTGTGACCTGTCCACACTCCCTTCAGTGGAAAAAAAAGCGTTCAGTCTGGTATCCCATGATCACCTCTTGGCAAAACTGGC
>NW_017729029.1:41020349-41031247 GCF_001723915.1 Gavialis gangeticus
CCAGCCCTAATGTCTATGAAATCTATGAAATCTATGAAGCTACCTACTCACACAGCCCTAGTCCACAGGCAGTAGACAGGGACAGATCTAGGATTTTTAAAAGGGGAGTGAAGATGGTGCGGTGCATCATCACATCATGCAACAGATATTTTTCTCTAATTAAAAAAGAACTTTCACTAATATGCTAGGGGCCTAGGGCTATATTATTCTGCTTAAGATCCAAGCAAAAACAAATATAACTGAGTTTGGGAAGGGCTGACTGCCAGTTCCAGGGTGAGGCATACACTTGGTACCAGAGGAATACAGCTGTTACCCCCAGCCCGGCTAGACAAAACTGCTCCTCCCACCCCAACACGTGGGTGTCTCAGACATTCTACCATGGATCCACTCTGCCCCTCACCTCAGATGCCTCCTGGCTCTAGTCTGTCCCCTGTATGCCTCATATCCTCCATGCTCAGCTCCACCTCATTGTGCCTCAAGCCACATCAGAGCCAACCATCACTCCCATGTCCCACTGAGCCCTACCCTGCCCCCTCACTACTCCCATGAACCCATTGCACCCTGTGCAGCCTTGTCACCATCATGTCTCAGTTTCTTGATATGTCACCATGACCCTCACATGCCACTGAGCTCTCCCCTGCCCCTTTGCACATACAGACTATAGCCCCTCACACCCCCAAATCTTCCCCCACTCACAATCCCTCACTCCCTCAACCCCTTTCATCCCATTTCATTCCCACAGCCCCCACTAGCTCCCTCAGCCCCAAGCTCCATGGTATCCCGGGACCCCCATCTAGTCCTCACAGCCCCTGGAATCCCATTCTCCTCAGAACTCCTCCCAAACAATTGCCCTGGACACTCTTAGTCCTTGACCTTGGGAAGGTAGGGGCAAGACTGTAGCTACCTCCCTTCCCCTCCCTACTGCCCCAACTCAACATGCCCATAGCTGGCCTCAACTGCTCTCCAGCCTCAGCATACAGAAACAAACAGTTGGGGTCACGGTAGGATTTGTTTCAGCCACCTGCAGCACCCCTACCTTGGGAGACTTACCCCCAGAGCTGACCCAAGCAGGGTGTGGGACCCAGGGCACATCAGCCCATGTGGGGCCCCGTCCCCACTCCGATCCCATGGCCCCAGACTTGAAGAAGCTGCCACCACAATGGCAGTGACATCGGAGAGAGCGAGCAGCTGCAGGCGGAGCTACCGCTCTGCCCAGCTCCTCACCGCCACTGCTCCACCCTGCTCCTTAGGGCCTCCCAAAGTGCAGGGCCCAAGGCAGTCACCCCAGTTCGTGCCCCCTAGGGATGGCTCTGCTAACCCCTATCTGGGGAGACATTCCTGTATCTGTCCATGCCTGGGCTTTATGCTGCCCTGCACCACGGGCTCAGCCTTCCACAGCCTCCATCATCTGCTCCAAGTAAAAACCTGGGAAAAGGTCATTGCAGAAACTTACTTTTTTGCTCACTTTTGCAACTCCCTCCTGTCTCTAACCTCTGCACCACTATACAGCTCAGCCTACTTTTAGTCCTTCTCCTCCCCTCCCTGTCTCTGATTTGTTCGGGGATTGAATCCCCTAGGAACAAAACCACCCATTACAAGTTCCTGGATAGTAGCATATGTTTATTAGGCAGGCTGGGGTATGGGGGAAAGCATTACCAGGCGTAGATAACAGACAGGCTAATTATAGAAGAAAGGCTAGCTCAGTTAGAGAGAAATCAAGAACTATTAAAGCCTATGGAGTGAAGACATTAGCAGGAATAAAGTAGATAATGAGCCATGAAGTCAACTGACTTCCTCAGCTCTCCCTGAATGGAACTGAAGCTGTCTCTCTAGGCAGTTTCAAACTTCGAATGGAGCAGGCATCAAAAGGGGGTCTGACTGCACTTTCCCACAGTATAGACCCCTGGCAGTAGATGTTACTACAATACAAAAATAATGATAGAGCTGCTTAAAACAATTCAACAAAAATGAAATGTAGTGGAAATAGATTTTACTTTTGTAGGAAAATCTAATTTTCCATGAAGTGTCTGTTGTTTTCCAAAAAGTCCACATCTTTAGTATTTTAAAGTTTTTTTTCATTTTGAAATTTTGGGAAGATACTGTATTTTCCCCATAGGAAAGTGGAGTTTTCCATTGGGTGTGATGGTATTCCCTCAATTTTTACATAACTCTTTGGTCCTTCAATGCACCTTTTAGTAAGGCATACTTGTTGGGTTTTTTTAGGAATTCCAACCCCACCATTATTGACCATAGTGATTCTCTTCTAATCCTATCATAAATTTTTATGGCGTACATTTTTCACAACTTTCTATTTATTTTCTAGCAATAATCTAACTGAAAATTCAAGTTGATCTATCTTTCTTGATCACACACAAGTAATCTTCCACAATTTCTTGTGCCTATGGGAGCAAACTGGTTTAGCAACAATTGAGAAAAAACTTTGTAGGTTGTGTACAGGAAGGAGTTACCCCATTAGTTATTATACTCTCTTTGATCACCATTCTTGTAAATTGGGCATGTTATTTCCTGCTTCCATTGTTTGGGCATTCTTTCCTCACTCCAATCTTTTTAGTCATCTTGTTAAGATGGTTCTTTAATGCTTTTAATCTGAATTTAAGGCATTTAGCTGGAAGAGTGCCTATCCCTGGTGCCTTATTATATCTAAATCAATAGCAGGCTCAAACAAGGGGATGCACTGCTACTGATGCTTTTCAACTGGATGCTTGAGAAGGGTATAAGAGCTTTCATAAAAGAAGGAGAAAGGCTGCAGCTGAACAGGCTACACCATATCTGCCTAGTAGGAGAGGAAATGGAAATGGTACAAAATAATACAAAGATGATAGAGTCAAATGCCAAAGAGGCTGGGCTTACTAGAAGTGTCAGCAAGACCATATACATGATCACATCCAGAAATAAATCTCAAGATCACAAGAAAAAAAAGTTAGGGAATGACAATGTGAAAAGGGAAGCGATATTTAAAAATTTAGGAACAGTAATCACTGACAATAAACAAATATTTGAAGAAATCAAGGCAAGAATTTACAGTGCTGATGTATGCCTGTTGAGTATGAACAAAACAATGGCATCAAGGAAAATCTCCAGGAACCTTAAAATCCAGCATTATAGTACAATTGTTCAACCTATCCTTTTATGCAGATATGAATCTTGGATGTTGACAAAAGCAAATGGAAAAAGGCTGCAAGTGTTTGAAAACAAAGTGTTACAGAAAATATTTGGTGCAGTACAGGAAAACGTTATGGAGTAGAAGATACAATCAAGAGCTTGTGCACCTTTACAGAAGACCTCATTTTTTGAGCAAGATAGAAGTGCAGAGAATTAAATAGGCAGGGCATATTGTGAGAACTGGTGAGAGAAAGCATGTGAGATAGATCTGGGATGGTGAGGTGGAGGGTAAAAGACCACAAGGTAGACAAAAGCAATGAGGGGAAGATAATATAAAAACTGGTCTGGAAGGGATAGGTGAAATTGCAACAAGTTGGATGGAGATAGCTCAAGATAGGAGGAGTTGGAAGGCTTTAGTTAAGAAATTTATAGACCCTCAATGCCTGTGAGACCAGAGAGAGAGAGAAGTGGAGATTTTTATAAGAGGTGATAATGAGAGAAAGCAACGCACTTATTCATAATTATTTATTTAAAAACAAAAGTGTGCCTTTCTCTAAGAAAATAAGGTCTGGCCTATACACAATTTTTTGTATGGGTGTAATAAATAGTTTACTGTGATTTCATACTGAAATCATGATATTGATACTATTCCTAATGTGAATACACTTATATCATTACAAAGGTGTTTTGTATTTGCCTTCTCCCAGCATCACTGTTTTCAAACTAAAGGAACTTACTAGCACTTTTACTCCAGCATTATCTTAAAGCAGCACTTGTGTGTATAGACAAAGGCTCTGTATCACTTCCTTTCTGAATGGAGCACTTCCAACATTTTCTTCTTGTTTTCCATCTGGAAAAAAAGATGCAAGGACTGAAAGTACATTTTTCTGGTACTTTTTGTCCATTTCCCATTTTTTCCTAGTTGGAAAACAGATACAAAGTGTGAACAAGTGGAGAAGAAAAACACTCTTCACATTTTGTTCCAATTTTCCAGCTAGCAAAAATTAGAGAACAGAACACCAGGCAAAGTCAAATGGTATATTTTTTCCTGAAAAAAATTCTTTCTACACAGAAAAAAAATCCATTTCCTGGCCAGCTATTAGTAATATTTTAATTTATTAATAATATAGTAATAATAATAGCTGAAGACTTCGCACTTGATTGGCTTATCCACAAAATAGCCAGGAAATCTCTCAATACTTATCTATGAAACTGTTGTTGGAGAAAGAAATTATCATCTTCCTAATCTCCAGTGGAAAATCCTCAGAAAAGAAAAGGGTCTTGTTGCAGCATATGGGAGGAGGGCAATTTTTTCAGAGCCATGGTTCTCTGAGCAGTAACTATCCCATCATGCCATGTTTCCAGGAGAAAAGCTTCACTCAGACTGCACCGGTTTCTGACCTTGAAGTTATTAATATGAAAGATGAGTCTGGCCCACAATAAAATTCTTTCAGTGTGTTTCTAAGTAAGCTGTTTGGCAAGACAGACTGGGAATAATAACTGCTATGGGCCAAAGGAAAAACAAACCCACTTCAGTCTCTGAATTGCAAGTCTCAATACCACCTCCCACCCCGCCTTTTTTTTTTTTTTTCCAAACATCCATCTCAGAAGCAATGGTAAAAGGAAAAACCCTATGCTTTATATTTAACTCTTTCCTGATTGTAACAAGAGATGCATAAGAACCACAGGGGCGGGGACTGTTTCTCATTCAGTTTCTGTACATTACAGAGATCATTGGGCCCCGATCTTAGACTGGGACATAGGTGCTTTTCTAATATAAGTAGTAATAATAGTCTCATCTCATCTGCACTGTATATTCATCTTAAAATGCACCTGGGTTTCTGAAGTGAAATTCTGACCCCATTCAATTTGATGAGAAAATTCATATTTACTTTACTGAGGCCAGGATTTCCCCCTCTTTCAGAAAGCTGTTGAAGGATCCTTGACACAAACTGAGGCTACTGGAAATGTGTCCTATATCTGACAAGTCCATCTCTTTGTGAATCAGAATGCTTGATGTCGATCACCAGCTAAAATAAATCATATTGGGCACTTAGCTTTCTTTCTTAAGTGGGCAGTTTGACCATTTGCTTAGTATTGGTTTAGAACAACCTTCTTAGATATTTGTAAGTAGCTAAGGAAGCTGGGAGTTGGGGATACAGTTCATGGTAATATTCATAGGACAGGTGATAGCATGTAGAATCACTCGTCTCCAGGACCCTGGCTCTGTCCCAATCTCGCCCAGTAATTATTCTCCAGTTCTGTATGTTACGTCAGTGTTGGATTCATTCTTGGAGGGGGTGTGGGGGTGAGAGCTGTGGTTCAGAGTCATGACTGCTAAGGTACCATTTCACATACCTGTGTCTCATAGGTACTACATGTTACTTTGTGGTGTTAGGAGGCCAGGTCATCAGCAGTCCTAGTTTTCTTAAAATCCCCTTCAGAATCTCTCTCAGACGCTGCTGCATTTGGACTGCCAGCTTCTTCCCATCCTCCTATCTCACTCCCCCTCTTTCATTAAGCAGCCTTGCTGAGGCCAAGATAAATTGTATAGATGCTGCCCCAAGCTCCTTCACCTAGCACCTGCCAGAGCTGAGACTTCCTCCTCTGCTCCAGTGCTTAAGGCCCACTAACATGGTGAAATCTTGTATATCACAATGGAAGATTTCCTGATTAGAGTTTCTGAAATGTTCACAAAAGCCAAAGAATCTAACAGATCCTGAAGGATCTTACCCATCTCAGTAGAGGGAATCAAAGTGGTTCATGGTGCCACCCTAGCCAATATTATTTAAGTGCCTTTTTTCTCTCACCATATTGCATTTTTAACCTTAATGCCATTCATGCCAATCACATTTGCCCTTTCCCTTCAATTTCTGTCCAAAACCCCCGAAGTGCTTTACAAACAAACATAATATAGGTATTATGCTTATATTACATATTTTAACCAGTTCTATCAGTGACTAGATTTCTGAAAGATGACTTAACTATTTTGTCCATTGGTTAACATACCACAGATGAGTGATCCTCTAACAGCTCATAGGAAATTAATTCTCTTCCTCCTTTTCCTATTAAAGGGCTGGGGGAAAGGAACATGTGGATAATATCATAAGGTAGTTACTTCATACCTTTTGCTGACAGATCATATTTTTGGAGCAGTCTGCACCATGCCAGCAGGATGGGCAATTGCATACAGATTAATGACAATTTCCTGGGTGGTTGCAGGCAAAACATGCAATAACTTTCTTACAACCTCAGCATCCCTGGAGAAAGTACTACCTATTATTAACATTAGATGACTTGTTCTCCATTGGAAACCAGGAGATAACTTGCATAGACTCAGAAAATAGGGCACCCTCATCTTAGGATCATAAGAAAGTAGAGCTGGAAGGGACCTCGTGTGGTCATCTAGTCCAGCCCCACCCCTACTCAAAGCAGAACCATCCCTGGCTAAACCATCCCAGGTCACTGCTTGTAGAAAACTCACCTTGACGATTTCTAGAGATGGATATTTTACAACTTCTCTGGATAGCCTGTCCCAATGCTTATCCTCATAGTCAGAAAGTTCTTCCTAATTGCAAACCTAAATTTTCTTTGCTGCAGCTTGAGTCCATTGCTCCTAGTCCTGTTCCCTATAGCTACATAGAAAAGCCTGTCTCCCTCCTTTTTATAATCACCCTTCAGGTATTTGAAGACTGTTATCAAATTCCATTGACAATCTTAGAAGCAAAGTACCTCCTAATCCTACAAGCAGCTGTGTACTGCTTTGAGCACTTTCTTTGCGCAAAACGTAAGTCCAAAAGGAATGATGAAGCTGGCAGCTAGGAGGCCATGGAGGATTCAGCTAAATAACTTTTTCTTTGGGGAGAAAAAAAGCAATTCCTCTTTTTGAAAAGCTCCTTTATGGAAGGTGCCATAAAGATCGACCTGCTACAAGGTCCCAGATTTCTGATTGCTTCCATCTATTTGTAAATCAGAAACATTAAAGTCAGTCACCAGCTCCAGCTGGAAAATTGGAACCAGAAGTTTGTTTTATTTACTTATTTATTTTTGAAATGCAAACTTTTGAGTTAAGAAGAATGTTCCTTGCCTGCTGAACACATTATCATTGAAAAGCACCTCTCCAAATAGCAGAGCATCATATATAACTAGCTTTCCAGAAGCTGATTATACTTATAATTCAGTTGTGCTACAGCAGTGACAGTTTCTGCTTCAAGCCTGCAAGGCTTAGATCAACAAAGGAAATTATCAGTCCATACAAATCCCCTCAATATTTACTTCTTTAGTGTCTTCATTTTGTATTTTTGGGCTTGCCCATATCTTTGGGATTCCATAGGATAGCATACAAAAAATTAACTCCCTGCTACCTACGTATCAGCCAACCAGGGGTGATGCAGTGGGTGCACGCCGGTGCACATGCACCCCGTGTGCGTGGTAGTGCACCCCCTACAAAAAGGTGCCACCAGCACTGCCAGTGGCATCTGCAGGTGGTCTATGATCACCCCTGGCCACCATTGACACTGCTGGCAGCACCTGCAGGTGGTCGCCAACCTGTAGTTGGAGCTCGCCACCCCGCTTGCCGCTGACAGTGCTGGCAGTGTCTGCAGGAGCTCCCTACTCACTGTCGCCAGGCTCCTGCCACTGCCCCCACACTCCTGCGGTAGCTGTGCCCCCCCCAGCCAACAGGGGCATGTACCATTCATGAAGCCAACCACTAGGTCTCCTTGCCAAGGGCTGATTCCATAACTACTCACTAAGTGGTTTCTAGCACTGTTATAGGTTCATAAGAGTTTAAGGCCAGAAAGGACTGGTGGAGACTCTACTTCCTACTTCTTATCACAAATGGTTATTTTTCACCCCGTTGCCCCTTTCTCTGAAACTTCCAGTTCTTGCTGCCATAAGAAACAGCATACTGGGCTAGACTGACCATTGGTGCTGATAAATGAGCTGATCAAAATGCTAATTCACTTTAAAATAAATGTTTAAATGCTGAACATTTCTCTATATAGACCCTCTATATATATATAACAAAATCTATATAGGATTTTGTTTGTTTGTTTTAAATTTACTGTAAACATGTTTGTGCTTCTGGTTAAAAATAAATGATTTCAGAAAACTGAAAAACTTCACCTAAAGCCAAATAGTTTTACATAGGAAAACAAACAGAACAACTGAATTAAGATGGAAACCTTTGTCTGCTCCAAAAGCCTTTTTTAAAAAGAAATATTTTGAGAGATAAACTATGAGCAGCCATAATGTAGCTTCAGAGACATAGATCTCACTGGACTCTCACTGAAGACATATATGCATTTCTGCTAATTTTAGCATATGTCAAGTCCTATTAATTTTAATAGGAATTAATTAACTTAATGGCTTACCCAGATTCCTTTGGGCAGCTCTGGAAGTGCCACCTATTTTTGTAGCCAATGTGTTCAACTGTTTTCCAAGATGAGAATGTCAGTCAGTATTGGTTGTTTTAGGGCCACTGTAGGAATTCTGCCCAAGGAAACAAAGAATTGTTGGTGTGTCAACCACCCTGAGAGGTTGCCTTGATAAGATGTGATCATGAGGAGAGGTGAGACTGGGTCAAAACCTTGTGATACGTGAGATTTATTTATACTTGTTGCAAGGAAGCCCCTTAAAAGACAAAGCTGATATACCATAGTCTATGGAGCTAGTATACCTATGGCTGGAACAAAAGGCGAGGATTACCAGGATGCTCAAAATGCTTTGTACTGTTACAGAGGTGGAAGGGTGGAGTGAAACCTCACTGAAACTAGTGAGGGGAAGCATTGCCATTCATTTGGGATATAAGAGAGAAACAATCACGGTCCTTAATAGAACCAAAAAACTAAAAAAACCAGGCCATCACTCCAAATATAAGCATAAAGCCAGGATGGTGTAAAAGGTGAGCCACTGTGCCTCCTGGGTTTCCCTGGAGACCAATATTATTGCAATGTAGGGCCACAATATTGCACAGCAGAAGGTGTGTGTGTAGCTGGGTGCAGTGACTGAGGTAACAGAGATCTTTTGGGTAAAGTGCTGGCTAAAAGGCACTTGAAGTTGTGTGCAAAGAGATTGTCCATTGCTGCTTGATTCTTGCTGTAGGTCTCTGTACCCCAACTGGACCTGATTCCTGCCCTTTGTTTTTCCACTTAATGAAGACAATCCTTCCAAGCTCTCTAACTACTTTCTTCCTCAGGTAAGATGGTAGCGTTCTGATCTGCTCAAGAGCTTTCACCTAATCTTACTACTGACCCACCCTGGTAGTGCACAATCTATGATGAATTTAGGCTTACAGATACCACACATCATTGCAGGTGAAGATAGAAAACATGCAGCTACATATGATGTGCATTTTCACCCATGCTGCCCTTCACACTTGAAAGAAGCTCCTCACAAATATCCCCAAACTCGCATTATCCTCATCCAAATCCATCCCCAAACTCTCCTTTGCTTTGATAACAACAAAAATATTGACAAAAAAGACACTGCCCATCAAGCTGGGCAATATTATCTCACTCTTTCCTCATACTCCCTCAGCTTTATGTCTGAATCCATCCACTACCTTATACTTAGAATGCAAGCTCAGTGAAAGGGACTGGCCATCATTTGTTCTGTATTTGTACAATACCTAACCTAATGGAGTCTTGGTCCTGACCAAAGCCCCAGTAGAATAAATAATTGAGAGTAATGACGGAAGCACAAATACCTATGTCACTGGGTGAAAATGTAAGATTATGGGGCTTAAATGTCAATGATTCTTAACTGTAATTCATTTCATGGTGCTTTTTCTAAAGTAAAACAGTGTCCTTCCAAAAAAAAAAAATCACTAAATGGTCTCTGGAAAACAAAGGGTTAACTTCACTTTCACATCAGGCAACAAATGATGAAAGAAGAGACTAAAATATGGTGCATGGTAGGTAATGGAGAACAATCTGGTCCAAGGACCAATAAAAGTGGCGTTAAGGCCAGGCCAGGGGAGTTCTCCATTGCTCTTCTTTACTTATGTTCACCAGTCGGGCTGTGCGAAGCTTCGGTCACTGATGTGATTCGGTGGACATTTGGCTCGATTTGGTGGCCAAATCTCCAAATTTGAGTCAATTGAGGAGCCCATTTAACCTCTGTGAATTGAATCAGAACCCTCTGAATCGATTCAGAGAATTTTGGAGGGATTCAGTGATTTGGACAGACACAGCTTTAAATATTTTCTCTACATACCTCAAGGTACCAGGTGGCTCGTGAATGCTGAGATGGTGTGGTGGATGGAGCACCCCATGGGAGTGTGGGGGGCTTCCCAGCACACTCGGCGGTGGACCTGGAAGCGGACCAGAAGCAGTTCTGGTCCACTTCCAGGTCTGCCGCAGAGCGCATGGGGGACCCTCTCTCTCTCTCCCCCCCCACCTTGGCAACTGGTGCCTCCTGGGTCAGAGGGACACCCAAGGTCCCCCTGCAGCCAATTGCTGGGATGGGGGGGGGCGCAAGGGGAGTTCCCCACATGCTCGGCAGTGGACCCAGAAGTGGAACAGAAGTACTTCTGGTGCACTTCTGAGTCAGCCACCAAGCATGTGGGGGATGCCCCTGTGCTCCTGTGGGACGCTCCATCTGCCCCACCATCTCAGTGTTCACAAGCTGTGCCTGGTACCTCAAGGTATGTCCAAAAAATTTAAAGCAGTGTCTATGCCCGAATTGCTGATTCTCTGAATCACCATCGAATCTTGAGATTCAGATTCATCCAAATTGAATTGGGTCAGTGATCTGAATCAACGAAACAAATC
>NW_017729029.1:41036247-41041758 GCF_001723915.1 Gavialis gangeticus
ACCATCAAATCTTGAGATTCAGATTCATCCAAATTGAATTGGGTCAGTGATCTGAATCAACGAAACAAATCACTGTCCCACAAATCAGGCCGAATGCAAATCCAAATCGAATATGGCCCGCTTCGCACACCCCTATTCTCTAGTATCACTTTTGGCTTTGAAACAAAATTTCTTGGCAGAAATGACCCCCTATGTTCTGTTGAATCATCCTACCATGTTATGCTCTTTAATGTGCAAGTACTTCAGCTGGATAGAGACACTGATGTCAGAGGTACTGCACCAACTGACTCTGGCCTGGAGTTAGCAATGCACCATGTTTCAGTTGCGTGCAAAGATGTGTCCTTATTTTGTCTCCAAATATCCCTACACATGGCTCCTATCAGTGGCATAACTAGGGCATGGTGACAGGGACAACTGTCCCGGGCATAGATAGGGATGGGGGCAAAAAGAAGGATTTTGCTGGAGCTGTGAGGCTGCTCTGCTTTCTGCTCCTAGGAGGTAATCTCTAGTACTGTAGACAACAGCACTGTGTATTATTATAAGAGGCCTCTCTGCTGCATACAGTTGACATAACTAACTGTGCCAGTGTTGCTCTTCCAAATACGTGGGCTGTATTTGGAATCCATCCTACAAAGCCCACGGTGTGCCCAACAAATGACCGGAAATAACCTTACCTCACTCCCTTGTCCCCACACCCATTCTTTGCAAAGAATCTGATAGTTAAGATCAGGGCAGCCAGGTTTAATAGAAGGGTTGATATAACTTTTAATAGAGAGTAAACCTTTTGCTCTCTTATTTAGTTGGGATTCCAGGAAGTCCAATTAGTGACAAAACAAATGGAGTCTTGGATGCATTCTAAACAAATAATTATTCAGCTTTTGGCAGCAGCTGAATGTGGCCTTGTGTTTCCAGGGGGAATGTGTGCATGCTGATTAGATTCATCTTGATATAAGGGGTAAGAATACTGGAGGTTTCAGTATTCCAGCCTAGCCAGTTATGACAAGCAAATCAGCTCAGGTAAAGAAAAAAACAAGCTGAATGTCTACCTCAAAATCAGAGTTGTGTGAGCAGTCATTCTGCTCCCTCTTTTGCTTGTCCGTGCTGGGTAGTTCACCAGGTCCTGAAATATGGAGGGAGTGCCTACCTATAAGGATCAAACTCAGAACCTCTGCATCTAAAACCCTTGACTTTGGAGGTAAAAGTCCAGAGAATGAAGCTGTTGGCTGATAAATGAAGCTAAAATGAAACTGCTATAATGAAACTGTAGGGTGCTAAGCTTTCTTATGTAGTCCATAGATTCATAGATCGTTAGGGACTGGGAGGGGCTGGTCTAGGCCCCTGCACTAGGCAGGAAAGATAATTGGGGTCAGGTGACCCCAGCAACCTGACTGTCCAGTCTCCTTGTGAAAATTTTCAGGGTAGACGCTTGCACCACCTCTGGAGGGAGCTTATTCCACAGTTTGGGCACCTTAACTGTGAAGTTTTTCCCAATGTTGAGCCTGAAACAGTCTTCAAGGAGTTTGTGTCCAGCTATACAAAGGGTCAAACACTCAGACCATGTTAAGAGGGGTTATGCACATATTCTTGAGACAAACCAGGCAGTCTTGCAGACCTTGTAAAAACACTACATCGCAGAGAAGGCAGATCCAAGCACCAGCACTTTAAGCTGCATTCAGAAGCTAAAAGGGAGTGAGTATATGGGAGGAGTACTGGGGTAACATACCCATAATAGATTGTTCAACTTGGAGGCAAGCCACTGAATTCACAGTTCACTGAAGCTTCCAGTCCTTCTCCAAAGATAGTCCCAACTACAGACTACTAATCAGGCCTTGAAGCTACAAAGGCCGTCCATCATTTTGGAAAGGTCCATATCAGACATCATTGCAGCAGCTTGCGGGCCAGCTGTAAAGAAAAACAGGCACTATGTGGTTCTGTCATGGGATTCCTGGAGCTATGATAGAATCCAACCTGACACTGAGACTGCACCATGCATTGCTGAAAGCCACACAGACACCCAGAAGTAGAGGTTCTCACAACCTCCACTAAAGCAGATGTTTTCTGAAGCTCAATAATTTCATTCCTGGTTTCTCTTTTAGGCTGAATCCTAGCCAGCTTACTCAGTCCACTCCATACTTTCTTAGCATTGGGAGAAAAGCAGAGTGATCAGAATATACAGATCAAAAGGAAGTGTAGTTTTAAGTGTCATCATTTTATGGGTGTCACTGCAGAACAAAAATGTCTCACTTTTCCTTAGTGGTTATGCTCATGTATATTTGAGGATTGACAAGATGGTATCTTGAAGACACCAGCGAAGGAAGAATGAGTATGACTATTATCTTATGGAATGGCTGGTAGAGGAAGGAACCAAACCATGTAGAAAAACAGAGATACAATAGATGGATTAGACTTCTATAAACTGCTTCTTGTTTCTGCTAAACAAGAAACAAGAAGTGGGTAAAAATATCAATGGGTCCATCTTAATTTTAGTTCAGAAGCAATAAGATAACTTTACCTGATCATTTTTAGCAAGAAATACAAATTTGCTTTGAGATATAAACCAAAGCAATCCTTTACTGAAGGGAAAAGGGACAAAATAGGTATCAAATTTCATTATTTTCTATATAAAAGCAAGGAACTGAAAGTCACCCTTCCTGGAGTTTACCCAATGCTTTTCATTTTACCTCTGTCCATTACCAGAGACAATTGTCAGTCATAGTTCTCAATACCATCTTTTTTGTGCACCTATGCACAAAACTGAACTACTAGAGAATGACTAGAAAATTAAGATGTCCTTGGAATTACCCTGCTAATTTTTCTCAATATCTTCTTCCCCAAACCAGCAGCAGGTTGTTAGATACAGGCAATCATAGGCAAATCTTAAGCTCAATACGTGGTTTTATGGGCAGAAATGTCTCAATATTGGGTCAGTCCACCAGGTTAAACCATTCAGTCAGTTTCAGGTCCATTGCCTTCAAACTTTTACCATGGGGGAGGAGGTGAGAAATGCTAATAAATCTTCCTGCAATCTTGTATTCTTGTCAAATGCTTCAATTAGTGCTCGCAGATTAATAGATATTTCCCTACTGAAAAACAGATCAATATCCTCCGTTCACTTTTTTGGTCCTGCTTCCTGATTACTAAGACATCAGTAATGAATCCTGGAAAAATATTGCAAAAGGTGCAGTTTTCATATGGAAATGAGCTTCACAAGAAGTAGCAAGCATTTGGGTAATATCTGGGCCTGACCTGGCTCTGCATTTATGTATGGATCGTATCTGCCCTGTTGACGAAGGACCTGTGCATTTCAAGGTTGTGAATAATTCATAATCCTGTTCAGCTACTGATGTAATTAGAAAAGTTTTTGTTGGGAGACTAGACCAGTTGTTACTGTATATATGAATGTGTATTTTTTAATTTGGAGAGTTTTCACTATTTATGAATGAAAAATAAATTAACAACTTGTGACCAAAACTATGGTTAGGAGTTGTTAAACAAGCACAGGATTTTCACTGCTGCTTGTTCCCTTCCACTTGTCTTATAGTTGAATTCAGCTCCTGGATTGATTCAGCCCAATAATAAATGCTAGTTCTTTCCACTGCTCCTGAAGTGGAATGATCCACAGTTTGATTTCATGATGAGTCTTTCTACATGTAATCCCCTGCAACTGTCCCAAGCTCTGTGTGAATCTCTTGAAATGTCCATGCATCTGATCAGCTTCCTCCTTGCTCTATTTGATATCAGGAGCAGCAAGTAAAGTGTAGATTGTGGGACTGGACTCTAAGCAAGCTGATGCATGTGTGTTAGTGTTTATTTCCTACGCTTCTGGGATTTGCTGGTTTCCACATGGGGCCAGGAAGAAAATGTTTCCCTTCCTGTCGCTAAAGGTTTCAAGGGTTTCTTTTCCCTTCCCCAGAAGTATTGGGTGGGGTGCTGGGTTCAGCCATGACTGTGGATTTTGAACAGGGTGTGCCAGTGCTCCTGCTGGGACTATAGCCCAGAAGTTCCTGGCTAGAGGATCTTGCCTCTCCACTCAAGGTCCAACTGATCACCATATTTGCAGGTCAGGAAGGAATTTTTACCCCATGGTTGGATTGGTAGGGACTGTGGGAGTTTTTGCCTTCTTCTGCAGTGCAGGGCCCAGTCCTCTTCCTTGGTTCTCTCCAACATATTTTAACACCCCTTGCAGCTACTGGACATGGAATGCCATTGTTACCCTGCTTTGCAAGTGGCAAGTTAGGGTGCTGTGTCTTATAGTTGTGTAGCAGGGTTCTTTGTATAGTTTTAGTAATAGGTCAGACAAAGATTTGTATGGGATGGTTGGATAGGGATGATCCTACCTCAGGCAGGGAGTTAGATTAGATGATGGTTCGTAGGCCCTACGAGCAGAGGCTACAGGACTTGAACCTGTTCAGCCTCCACAAGAGAAGGCTGAGGGGGGATCTGGTGGCCATCTATAAACTGGCCAAAGGAGACCAGCAGGCAATGGGAGAGTCCCTGTTCCCCCAAGTACTACCAGGAGTAACAAGGAATAACGGCCATAAGTTGACTGAGAGTAGATTCAGGCTAGATATCAGGAGGCGCTACTTCACTGTCAGGGTGGCTAGGATCTGGAACCAACTTCCAAAGGAAGTGGTGCTCGCTCCTACCCTGGGGGTCTTCAAAAGGAGGCTAGATAATCACCTGGCTGGGGTCATTTGACCCTAGCTTTATTTCTTCTTTCCTGCCCGTGGCAGGGGGTTGGACTTGATGATTTGCTCAGGTCCCTTCCAGCCCTATCAACTATGAAACTATGACTTCCAGGGGTCCTTTTCAGCCCTACTTTTCTGTGATTCCATGTACTGGGCACAATGGAGAATGTTGAGTCAAGGGAGATGATGGCATCAAGTCCAAAGGAATCCATACTGAAGACAGGAGTATGAAAAGGGTGGGGGCACTTTCCATAGTCAAGTCCCATCTGTAGGAAACTCCATGTAACTTAGCAAACTCAGAACAGAGCTAACTAAATCCATGGGGTTTCACCACTAGTCAGCACTGCCTGAATGAGACTGTGGGTTTGTTCCCATCCCTAATATTTCCAATACTTTTGATTAATAAAGTTGCTTTCAGAGACTTTAGACTACATCAGTGATTCTCAGCCAGGGTGCTGTGGCACCCTGAGGTGCCTTGAGATCCTTTCAAGGATGCCATGAGTGCCACACAATGTTAGTATTGTTAGGTGTGCAAACATGATTCATAAGATAAACTTCGAGATTTTGAATAGTGTTAAAAACATTCTGACTTTTTGCAAACTTTCTGAGTTCTTTGCAACAGAATTTTTCTATTATTCTTCTGTAGTCAAAAAGTGAGTGAAAACTAAGAGGTGGCATTTTCCAAGGTGTGCTGCTAAGTCTAAAGAAGGCTGAGAACCACTGAACTACATATTTCTTAAAGAATCCACAATTCCTGTCTTATTATAAGCTGCTATATGATCTTAGCAGGACAAGTGGGGGTAGGCATGTTAGGTAGTTCAGC
>NW_017729029.1:41046758-41048969 GCF_001723915.1 Gavialis gangeticus
TTATAAGCTGGTATATGATCTTAGCAGGACAAGTGGGGGTAGGCATGTTAGGTAGTTCAGCTGTTATGTTTCATGGATACATAGCATTGCAGTGTCTTAAAGCCCTTGCAGACTGGTACTATGAAAGATCACTACAATAGAGGTATTTTGGGTCTCAGGTGATAAATCAACCTAGTGACAGTGCCTTGGGAAGACACTGGACAGGGACATAAAAGACCCGGGTCCTACTTATAACTCATCTGCTAAGCAGCACTGTGACCTTGGAGAAGTCTTTATGTCTTGGTTTATCCTCCCAACCATTGCTGATCCTGTGTGTTTAGACTGTGAGTTCTTTGGGACGAGAGCTGTACAAGTGCCTAGCACTAGGGGATCTCTGAACATGCCTCAAATACAAATCTTAATCACTGGTTACGAAAAGCACAGCACCGCTGTGATAGACCCTGTCTGTCAGAAGAACTTCCATTTGCTCCTAACTGGGAAGTTTTCCAAGCACATTTGGGTTGCACGAGGTTTCTTATGTTTTTGATCTTCTCAACAAGAAAATGTCACCAGCTATGCAACATTGTCACAGGATAATGGGTCCCCTGCTGCTGCATAAACACAGAGGCAAAGCTGAGACTCTTATTTTCCATGCAGGAGACGCTCATCTAGTGACAGATTTTCTGCACTAATGATGCTAAATGATTCATGACACTGATTTAATCATTTGGTTTGTTGGATGCAAAGGGTGACACATACTACAAACCATTATCAACCTATTCCTTCCTGATTGAACGAAATGCACAACTGTCTCCTAGTTTAAGTCAAGCAGACATCACCTCATCTATAAAACAATACTTGACGTAAAGCGTGTCCTAATTCTGAATTAAGAAGCTTTCTGGCTGACTGAAGTTTGTTTTTTTCTTAATACAAATTTCTTATTGATTAACTACTAAAAAAACTTCCTGCTGAAAGATCTACAAGTGCAAGTTTCTATTCAAAAGCTCATGATTTATAGAGGTCAAAAGGGTCCTTGAGTTTTCAAACTGATCACCTGCTCTGAGATAACCAACCTCTTGGCCAGCACATGGGAACTGGGCCAGAAGTAAATGCTGGATCTTCTATGACTCGAGCTAAAAAGCTAATGCTCTGTAGCTAGGGAGCATTAACAATTCCTGTCCTTTGTGGCTTGGCTCAGCAGAGACTTGGTTATAATTAGGCTTGGCAGGATTCAATCATTGTCAGTAAATGTTGATAAACATTGATTTCACCACACAGTCAGAGATTGATGAAAAAATATTTCCATTGTAAATAATCGAAATATATAGAAAAGAGACGTAAGAAAAATGATGGCTGATGGAGTGTGTGACAACAGAGGGAGCAGTCCTAGAGAATTGTGCTGGTTGTAGTTTAGACTGCAGCTCCCAAAAACCCCAGGGGACTGGGAACAAAGGAAGAGGAAGTGACGAAGTGGATGAGGGAGCTACAGGGGAGCAGAGCCAGGACTGATGGCAGCTCTGCTGCCCAGCTGGTGGCAGTCCTACAGTAGTTATGCTTGTTTCAGCAGGTATTTAAACTGTACTATAAAAGTAATAATATACTGTCATTAATAAACTGTCTGCCCCCAACACCCCTAATTCCATGCAATCCTAAAAATTTAAATTGATAGAAATAAAAATAAATGCTTAAAAATGAACATCGATATTATCTGTCAAAATAATTAGAAAATAAAAATTGAATTCTGCCAAGCCTTTGACACCATCTCTCACCCCATCCTCATTAAAAAATTAGGCGTCTGTGGTGTCGACACCTACACAGTCAGATAAGTCGCAAATTGGCTGGAGGGCCACACCCAGAAAGTGGTAGTGGACAGGTCTTTTTCCACCTGGAGGGACGTGGGCAGTGGGGTCCCCCAGGGCTTGGTCCTCAGGCCCGCACTGTTCAATATCTTCATCGGTGATTTGGACAAGGGGGTGAAAAGCACCTTGTTCAAGTTCACAGATGACACTAAGATGTGGGGAGAAGTGAGCATACTAGAAGAAAGGGACAGGCTACAACTAGATCTCAACAGGTTACAGAGGTGGGTGGATGAGAACAGGATGGGTTTCAATACAGACAAGTGCAAGGTATTGCACTTGGGCAGTAAGAACCAGCAGTATACCTACAGGCTGGGGAACTCCCTTCTCATAAGCACAGAGACAGAGAAGGATCTTGGAATCACTATTGATTCCA
>NW_017729029.1:41053969-41058664 GCF_001723915.1 Gavialis gangeticus
ACCTAGATGGGATCATTTGTCTCCAGCATCCTTTCCTGCCCATGGCAGTGGGGCAGAGGTCCCTTCTGACCCTACCAACTATGAAGCTATGAGTTATAATTTGACCTATTGAAATGCATAAGAAGATGTTAACCTCTCTGTGTATTGATTTTCAATGTTTTTTCACTTCAGTTAGCTAGCTGATAAGGTTCTATTGGCAAAAACACGTTTTACTAGTTTATACAAGGGCTATGTCCTCAGTGGAAAACAAGGCCTGTTATTTACGTGGGGATACTATGTCAGCATGAAACTTAAGGAGAGACAAGGCAGTTTAGCAACATCAAGGTAAAAAACAATGGAGAACAGCTCAAGGTAGAGGGCATAGCATTGATCCTGAGTAGTGGCATCAAGGCAAAAGTACTGTGCCATGTCTACAGTTAAATTTTACAGTAAAAAAATGACCATAGGAGAAAAATGCACCTTTAGGTACTTCTTTTATTTTTATTTATATCTTCACTGACTAGCTTTCTCGTATGCATATTCACTTCTGTCTTCTTTAGTACTCATTTAATCCAGGAAGATGCTTCCTCAGCCTGACAAGGGTATTTGTACCCAAAATCTTGCAAAGAAGAATTTTTCCAACTATTTGAGTTTGTCTAATAAAAGATATCAGATTTACCAAAAGAACCTTGTCTGCCTCCGTCCTTAGATCAACATGGCTACAACCTATACCCTTCAAGGTATTAATACTTCAACTGCCTAGACTCAAAGAATGTGGTGGTCACATTGAAAATACTCAAGTCAGGCACAGCAGGAACCATGTGACCATCACATTCTCTGAGTTTAGTTGGTCCAATCTTCCAATTCATTGAGGTCTCCCTGAATCCTAGCCCAACCCTTTGGCATATCTATTACTCCTCCCAGCTTGGCATCATCTGCAAATTTGTTGAGGATGCACACCATCTAATCTTCCAGGTCATTGATGAAGATATTGAACAAAACTGGCCCCAGGACTGATCCCCTGGGGCACTCCACCTAATACTGGCTACCAACTAGACATTAAGCCATTGAGTACTGCCCTTTGAGCCCAGTGATCCAGCCAGTTTTCTGTCCAACTTGCAGTCCAATCCATACTTCCTTAGCTTGCTTGCAAGAATGTTGTTGGAAACTATATTGTGGCAGAGGGTAGATTTAGGCTAGATATCAGGAGGCGCTACTTCACTGTCAGGGCGGCTAGGTTCTTGAACCAACTTCCAAGCAAAGTGGTGCTGGCTCCTACCCTGGGGGTCTTTAAGAGGAGGCTAGATGAACACCTTGCTGGGGTCGTTTGACCCCAGTACTCTTTCCTGCCATGGCAGGGGGTCGGACTTGATGATCTGCTCAGGTCCCTTCCGACCCTACCAACTATGAAACCAACTATGAAACAATATCAAAAGCCTTACTAAAGTCAAGGTATATTATGTCCACTGCTCTCCCCGCACCTACAGAGCCAGTTTTCTCATCACAGAAGGCAATCAGTTGGGTCAATGTGTTTCTCTGTGGCCTGTTTGATTAGGAAGGCTTTGTAGGACCAGGCCATCCCAACACTCTGGGCTGGGGTGAGTTGGGTTGGAGTGTTCTACACTGAGAGCTGTGGGACACTGTGGTGTCAGCCTGGGTACAGGGGGACATTAGGGTGTGCTAGGCTGGGAGCAGTGGGGATTGGAGTGTCTATGTGGTGAACAGGGTTGGGATTATGTTTCAGTATATAGCAGTAATTGCGCTAAGCTCTCTGGGAGGCATTACTTGATGGCCCATCCATGGCACTCCCTGAAAAGACCTTTCTCATCTAGGGTCAGTCAGGGTAGCAGCATGAGTGGGAAGAGAAGGCTGAACTAACCTACTGTCCTTTTATTCAAATCTGTTTCCTTCCCCCCAACAAGCTGTGCCAGGAACTAGGGTTAGTATACTTCCTCCTCCCTGTGACTGGCAAGCAAAACAGGAAGGGAAGCCAGGAAGGGAGTCTCCTGGGCACCATGTTTAACTGGCCTGTTCGCAAAGCAGAACAGATCAACTCAGGAAAAAAGCATCGTTCTCAAACATCCAGGCTCCAGCAAGCCACTCTCCTGGAGGGGTACACTCCACTGACATGCTGTGATACAACCATGGAAAAGTAGAACTGGAAGGGACCTCAGGAGACCATCTGAACCCACCTTCTGCTTATGGTAAAATCATCTCTGTCCAAACCAATTTAGACAAGTGCTTGTCTCACCTTCTCTGAAAAGCGTTGGCAACATGCACAGGTTGCCTAAAACAGAGATATTATGAGCTTTCTCCTTCCTGCATAGCCAATGGGTGTCTCTGAGCATCATCTAAAGCAGGGGTTGTCAACTTGGGGTATGCGTAGTCCTGGGGGTACTTTGAAAGGTCCCCAGGGGACATGAGGGGGTGAGTGGGGACAGAGCACTGCCACCCTGCACCACTGCCCCACCGGAGCAAGGCTGGGGTGAGGCGAGGGCAGGGCCGCACAGACTCTGCATTGCCGCTGCTTGCCACACCCCTGCTCCATGTCTGGCCACTTGTCACACCCCCCCCGCTGGGGGTACACTTATTAAAAAGGGGGCTGCCAGGGTTGCACTTATTTAAAAAGGTTGAAAACCCATAATCTAAAGGATCAAAGCAGGAAAGCCCAGGAACTGTAAACCCTTGACTGAAAAGGGGCACTCGTATGCTAAGCAAGACTGTCTTCCTTGACCAAGCCCACAGGTTTAAGATGGGACATGCCTGGTTGGTGAGGGGGAGCAAGGGTTCCTAACAGCCCCATATCTTGCTGAGGAGGATTGCCAAGTTGCAGGCACACTGACAAGCAGCTGTAAAGCTGTACTCTAAGCACCCCCTCTCAAGCCCTGAAATAAAGAGAATGACAGGGACAGGATGGGGAAGCCAAGTGCCATCTCAGGGCAAGGAACAGCACAGAGTGCTCTAGACATTTCAGATAATGGAGTCTTGAGGGAGCAGAGCACAGACCGATACCATGTTCTGGGAATATACACTTCCTGTTTCTTGCACCAGGTCAAAGCACAGGTCAGCCCCCAGTATTCATGTCAGGTTTTAGGCAGAGCTCATTGCATGTGGGACAAGACTTTGTGTGTTCTGAGTGGCTATCCAAGGAATACAGACATGATCAAACAGTATAGGCACCTCAAAGTGTCCGAGCTCTGTATTGCCAGTTTCTTGAGGCAGTATTAACTTGCAAGGTGGTGGACAGGCCCACTCCAATCCATCAAAACTCTTAAAGATGTGCTTAACTTTAAGCACAGGGATAATCTGGTTGGCTCCCTCAACATGATTTATATGATTAAAGTTAAGCAGATGTTTAACTGTTTCCTGGATTAGAGTTGTGATATGCAGCATCTGTCAATATCAAGCTGTCTTTGTGTGTTTCTATGTAGTCCTCAAAATTCTCCCCAGCTAATAAGCACATTTCTTTCTGTCTCCATTCAGAAATGGAGCATACAGGGGCCATGATAGCTGTGCTCATAATAGTGTGCCTGTAGTGGAGTGTGTGAAGCAACTCTGGAGCTCTTGTTCTCTTCCTCAACCCAATTCATTATTTTGTCAGGGGAGCAGATTTGTATTTTGTTTTGTGTGTTGTTCTGGCATCCAAATGCATTGCCTGGCAAAAGCACTGAAAGGAAAATCTATAATCACTTTCAAGAGAGATAGGAAGGACTCTGGACAGCTCTGAGGTGTACTTGTGCCTGTCTAATTAACACTGCAGGGTGAACAGAGACAACTGTGAGAGACAACAGTCTCCCCCATTCCCCTCAGCCTGCTAATGCTTCACTCTGACACAGTTTAGACCCATGGGAAGCGTCTCTCTTATCCTAACCATCTTCTGCGTTATCAAACATTGTTTTTGCCATTAAAGGAGTGTTTTCTTGTTATCTGTCCACCTCTTCTGTGACAGCTGACAATGATGTCTGTGTGATAAAGGTGCTTGCTGAAGGCTCTGTGAAGATTAGACCAAGTGTTTTTCTGTCATTTGCTTAGATATTAAGCTATATGTTGTTGCTAAGAGCCTAATTAAAGTCTAAGATGTAGTAAGGCCTTGTATAAAGTAAGGCCTAGTAAATTTAGCAAAGCCTTGAAGTACTAAGGCCCTGCGCCATAGTTAAAATTAACCTTATGAAAAGAATGCAAGGCTTGTACTGCTATTGGTCAGTCTAAAAACAGTTGAGGTAAAAAGAATCTGAATGGCTGTAAGTTATCAGCACAGCTCAGAAGTCATAAATTGACTGGCACACACGGAAATCATTCAGAAGGAAGATACAGCTCTGTGAAAGAGACTAATTACCTGTTGACCTGGATCAGTGGGCCTATGGATCTCAAGGAGCCCAAGGACTGAATACCAGGGTCCTTCCTGGTACCCCTTGGACAGCACTGATCTGGGACGTCAGACTTTCCTGAGCTTTGTGGAAAAAGAAACTTATCATACATCAGGCATCAGAGGGGACTGCTGATAAGTTACCAATGCAAATTATTATTGTCTGTCATTATCTGTCTTAGTATACTACGCGTAGTTGTGTTTTTGTTAAGTCAATAAACCTTTCTTATCTTTCTACACTCAACCATACTCTCAATCCTGAACCCTCTGCAGGCATCTGAGACATAGTTTCATAGTTTCATAGTTAGTAGGGTTGGAAGGGACCTGAGCAAATCATCAAGTCTGACCCC
>NW_017729029.1:41063664-41063952 GCF_001723915.1 Gavialis gangeticus
AGAAGTCATAAATTGACTGGCACACACGGAAATCATTCAGAAGGAAGATACAGCTCTGTGAAAGAGACTAATTACCTGTTGACCTGGATCAGTGGGCCTATGGATCTCAAGGAGCCCAAGGACTGAATACCAGGGTCCTTCCTGGTACCCCTTGGACAGCACTGATCTGGGACGTCAGACTTTCCTGAGCTTTGTGGAAAAAGAAACTTATCATACATCAGGCATCAGAGGGGACTGCTGATAAGTTACCAATGCAAATTATTATTGTCTGTCATTATCTGTCTTAGT
>NW_017729029.1:41085003-41086270 GCF_001723915.1 Gavialis gangeticus
TCAGGTCCCTTCCGACCCTAGAAACTATGAAACCATGACCACCATAGTCACAGGCCCCAGTCCTCGCCCAAAGTGGAGGAAGGGAGCAGCCCCAGCCTGAAAAGGCAGGGGGGAGGGGAGGATAAGCCCTGGCCCAAAGTAGTGGCGGGGGAGGTGGGGAGTGGCCCCAGCCCTGACCCAAAGCAACAGGGGGGAAGGGGGAACAGCCCCAGCCCTGGCCCTGGCCCTGGCCCTGGCCCAAAGCAGCAGAGAAGAGGTGGAGAGTGGCCACGGCTCCAGCCCCAGCCTGAGTCAGGGGGAGGGGCTGGATGCAGGCCTCTGTCCCTGCCCGTCTCCCCCAATATCATTCTTGATGGACAATTTGCTAGTGAGGAAATAAAGTTTCACTCCTCACCCCCCATGCCTTGCCTACCTGCTCTTGGACAAAGTATGCAAGTAAGCACCTGTGCTCCCTCCCTCCCTCCAGGCTTGTGCAGACCATAATTCCAGCGCATGGTGTTCGTCTTTCCTTTTGCCCCCTTGTGTAGCTATGCAGTCGGAGTCATAATCCAGCTCATGTTTAATAATTTTTCACTTCTCTTACAAGGAGTAATTAGCTGTGGTGTTTAAGCTGGCATTGAGTGGATGGCTTTCACCAAACCCAGCAAGAGTTAAAAATCCCCGATTGGGGGAGTCTGTCTTGCTTTGTGTTCCTTTCTTTCCAAAACATCTTCTGACCATACTGATGATGTCAGCCAGGGCCATTGTTTTACCTTGTGATGTATTTATAGCAAGTACAGAAATTCTCCCTGCGAGTTATTGCATCTGCAGCTCCTAAGCACTGCAGAAAATTGCTAGGCTTCCCACTTTTCATTAGGAGCCCTCTAGCCTAAGCCAAACTGCTTTCATAATCAGAGATATTGTCATCATCGTCACCATTACAAAGGAGTGCAAGACGAGTCCTTGCAGCTCATAAGACAAAGCAAGTTGCAGCACATCCTGGACAACAAACTGACAGGCTTCTCCAGTGGACAGTTACCTCGGAGCTTCTCCAGAGAGCGGTGTCCACTGCTATAAATTCCAGTTGCTGTGGGAGGTAGAGACAGTGCAGGCTGCTGTTCGGCTGTCAGGTGCTTTCTCACAGCTGAGATGTCAGGCAAACTTCCTTTAAAGACGCATGCTTGCATGTTCTGCCAGGGCATCATTAACTGAGTGGAACACAGCGAAGATGCTCCTGCTACCATCTGTCTTTTCCAGACAAAGGGGTGGGACACGTGATAATGCTCTG
>NW_017729029.1:41091270-41094015 GCF_001723915.1 Gavialis gangeticus
ACAGTGCAGGCTGCTGTTCGGCTGTCAGGTGCTTTCTCACAGCTGAGATGTCAGGCAAACTTCCTTTAAAGACGCATGCTTGCATGTTCTGCCAGGGCATCATTAACTGAGTGGAACACAGCGAAGATGCTCCTGCTACCATCTGTCTTTTCCAGACAAAGGGGTGGGACACATGTGATAATGCTCTGCTAGTAGGGGGTCTGGTTTGGGAGGCTCAGGTAAAATACATGCTGCATCTTCAGTACTTGGATCAGTCTGTCTGCTGCCACAAGCAGAGAGGACAGAAAATAAAAGATCTCATTCAGGGGGATTGCTTGGGACCTAGTGGAAGCTGTGCGCGCTTTGGAGCTGGAATGCACAGCTGAGAGCAGGGGATGGAGAACGGGTCCGTTGGTCATCCCTACCCTTGCAAAGCATGGGGATTTCTATGCAGAAACCTGATTGGGGACATATACACATTTCAGGCTGGAGGGCAGTCATTCCTCCCACATCCCCTCCATGACAACTGTTAGCATAGGGCCTCAGGTGATGACAGCTATTCCAGAAGGAGCCATGGGGTCGTGGGTAGAGAAGTAGCTAAAGAGATACAGCTACCATGCAGGATAAGTGGTTCCTGCCTGTCTCAAGTCATGACTTACCCCATTCCCATGATGCAACCACCAAGTATCAGAGGAGCACAGTACTTCTCTGTTTGATGGTGTAATGAGTTGAGTGCTCCCCTCTAGAGATGATGAGCCAATTCTTCACTTGGTGTAAATCAGGATGCAATCTATTGCTTCCAAGGGAGCAGCTAGAATGTCCTCACTGCAGAGCCTGAAGCTTCACTGGAGCAGGGGGAGGCGGAAGCATGCCTGAGGCTTCTCCATTTCACTAAGGTCTAGGGATACTACCAAAGGGGAAACTTTTGAAGAAAGCAGCAGGTCATGTGGAAGAGGCTGAAGTACCTAAGGAAGGGTCATTTTTGGCTCAGCTCCACTCCCACACAGCCTGGTTATGAACTCTGAATAGGAGCCATCTTGCCCTTCCACATTGCCTTGTGGGAATGAGGCATAAGGCAGGAACTCTCTCCTGTCTCCGTGCAAAAGGAATAACACACTTTAGGAACCATTTCACCTGCTGTAAAAGCATTCAGTATACTCATTGCAAGCTGTAGCAAGTCTGCAAGTCAGGACCAGACTTTATCAGCAGAGGTGGTGTTGGGGCACTCAAAGCTAGATCATAGCTCTGTGTGGGGCCCAGTTGTGGAAAAGAGGAAAGGCTTCAGGTCAGGATGGAAGTGCTTGAGGGAAGTTTAGACAGCACCTTCTCTACACCACTGCAAGTTGCCCCTCCCCTTCAAAAGTGCATGACATACTGCCAGCTATTTTGAGATCGGTCTTAACCATGAAAGAACAGCTTTCCTAAAAGGGAACAAGGCAGTTTTAGTGAATGCAGCTTTGCCTCATGCTCGTTAGTTTAAATGTGGAAGAAAACACATGAAGACACCTACTGATGTGAGTGACCTTCTGTTCTACAGCCCAGGTCCAATGAATGGTGGATAGTTTTCAGGCCCCTGCTGAGGGCATGAATAATTTACATTCCTCTGAAGAGCTGACAGCTTGCAAGGGTGTTGCCAAGCCCAAATGGGCTGGGGGGTGGGAGTTTATTTTATTTAAATTTTTTTCCACTTTCCTTCTTTAAAAATCTAAAAATAAACTAATCAAAATAAATAGCTGAAGCAGATCAAGAGCAAAGTGACCTCTTTGGGCCTTTGAAAAGCAACAGCAGGAGTGAGCAGAAGATTTGGATACAAAGCAGCCTGGAGTTGCTGGCATTTACTATCCATTTCCCTTCATCTGAGATGCAAAGGTTATGGTATCTGCTGCCTCTTTGTCTTCCTAGTGCTCATCTTGCTGCCTGCAGGGATGATAGCCCATAAAAAAGCTTTCATCATTAACATCTTTGAGATGATGCATCAAGCACCGTCTCCCAGGTGGGACTCTTACAAGAGGGACTGCAGCCTCACAGGTGGGTTGGGAACCAAAAGGCCTCTCTCCATTTGAAGGCCTCAGTACTGGCTTCTGCAGAAGTCTCAGCAGGTTCATGGTTTACTTTGGATAAGCATCCCAAAGCACAGATCCATTGCTCTGAGCACAGCTTCCCTGCACTCGTTTCCATTCATCAGGGGCAAGATCCTTGTTCATGGCAGTGTTCTGCACTTCTCCATCCCCAGCTCCATCTTTACTCTTACTTTCTTTTCAGCTACAATCTCCTTCTCATGCTTCCAAGATCATATGCCTTTTTATGTCCACACTCCCTCCAACAGCAACACATGGAAGATCCTTCCCTATATGTGCATGACAGGAACCTTTTCTTGACATCCTGCCAAATATTCTGTTCCACGACACATCCCAGGTGTAATGACCCCATGCTAGAACCATTCCGATGCCTTCCTTGACCTCAGCTCTAACAGCTTCAAAGAGGGCCCTCCCTGACCCTGTACCAGGATCATCCCAAGGACACATGCCTGGCAGGCTCTCCCATGGTAGTCGCTTGCAGTAAATGCTATTACAGTATTTAGCCACTAGGTGGTGAGAGTGCAGCAAGCAAGTGGCTACCCTAGGATGGCCTTGACAAGTAAAGGAGAGGAAGGCATACTTCACAGTAAGCCACTTGCACTATAAAATTACTACAGGGTTTTTTTCAGGGTAATTCACTTAGTAGTAAGGCTGTTCACTGTGTGTCTGCTCCACCCTTAAAGCCATT
>NW_017729029.1:41099015-41100174 GCF_001723915.1 Gavialis gangeticus
CAAGTAAAGGAGAGGAAGGCATACTTCACAGTAAGCCACTTGCACTATAAAATTACTACAGGGTTTTTTTCAGGGTAATTCACTTAGTAGTAAGGCTGTTCACTGTGTGTCTGCTCCACTCTTAAAGCCATTTTACTCTGTCTTAAATGTGCTGTAAGTTTGCACCTTTAGGGCACATCCAGATAAGTGCACACGTGCGTTTCTCTGGGGACAAATAGGAGCAGCATATAGTTGTGTCACTGCTACTTGTCCCTGGGGAACACTTGTGCATGTACACTCTGGCATGCAGCAAATTACCCCGGGGTGGGGTAGGGGAGGTTGGCACCAGCTTTACATGGAGTTCAGGGGACTTCCTGAGTCTCCAGCAGTGGTGATCCAGTGCATGGAGCCTGGCTGGCAGCTGGAGCATGGCTCCAGCTGGCCAGGCTCCAGTTTCAGGTGGCTCATGCTGCCACTATGAGCATTGCTCCACTCTTTTCAAACACAGGTTTTTTTGACACCAGGATCTAATTAGCAGCACACTGAACGCCTGCATGTGCAGTGCGTACAGTTTGCAGCACAGACAGGTCTGCACCACATACCACACATGCGTGCACATCTGGATGTGCCCTTAGAGCCAGAAGGCTAAGAACTGAAGTCTATTTATATTATCTAACAGAAGGTTAAGAGGTGACTCATTCATGATCTGGGCTCAGCTATATATATACTTTTTATAATACAGCACTCTTTAATATATAATACAGCACTGAGCAAAGTTTTAGGCTTTCCCTATGTCAGTAAGTGTGAATGAGACTCCCTGGTTTTGGTCTAGCATAATGAGATTAGCTAGTAATGAAGCTAGGAAATTTCAGACTAGAAATTAGGCACAAATATTTAATGGAGGATAATTAATCCTTGAAACATTTTACCTATAGCCATGGTAGATTCTCCATCAGTTGAAGTCTTAACCCAACGTTGGATAACTTCCTAAGATATTAAAACTCAAAACAGAAGTGAAGATGTTTGATGTAAAAATAACTGGGCAAAGTTGCAGAGAAAGTTGATCAGACTGGTCTCTTTCAGTCTTCAGATCCTTCATCTGGACTTTCTTCCTCACCAGGAGTGGGTTTCTGCTATACCCCTATAGGTCAGTCTGGAAGTACTAGCAAATGCCTATCAA
>NW_017729029.1:41105174-41105504 GCF_001723915.1 Gavialis gangeticus
CACCTCAGGCCAGGGCTCGGGCCATGGCCACTCCCTGCCTCCCCTCTGCCCCTTTGGGTTGGGCCCAAGGCCAGGGCCAGGGCTGTTCCCTGCCTCCCTCCAGCCACTTTGGGCCGGGACCAGGGCTGAGGCCACTCTCCCTCTCCCCCCCCACCTGCTTCAAGCCAGGGCCAGGACCACTCCCCGCCTCCCCCCTGCTGCTTTGGGCCAGGGCCAGGGCCAGGGCCAGGGCTGCCCCCCCCACACACACACATACCTTTTCGGGCTGAAGAACTCTTCAGCAGAGCTTTTACCATCTTTTCTCCAATCCTGATGAAGGCTGTTTGTACC
>NW_017729029.1:41110504-41110974 GCF_001723915.1 Gavialis gangeticus
GTGTGAATGAGACTCCCTGGTTTTGGTCTAGCATAATGAGATTAGCTAGTAATGAAGCTAGGAAATTTCAGACTAGAAATTAGGCACAAATATTTAATGGAGGATAATTAATCCTTGAAACATTTTACCTATAGCCATGGTAGATTCTCCATCAGTTGAAGTCTTAACCCAACGTTGGATAACTTCCTAAGATATTAAAACTCAAAACAGAAGTGAAGATGTTTGATGTAAAAATAACTGGGCAAAGTTGCAGAGAAAGTTGATCAGACTGGTCTCTTTCAGTCTTCAGATCCTTCATCTGGACTTTCTTCCTCACCAGGAGTGGGTTTCTGCTATACCCCTATAGGTCAGTCTGGAAGTACTAGCAAATGCCTATCAAGAATTATGGGGGGAGGCAAGCAGGGCCAGAGGCCTGCATCTGGCCCCCACCCCCCTCCCCCCACCTCAGGCCAGGGCTCGGGCCATGGCCA
>NW_017729029.1:41111179-41117001 GCF_001723915.1 Gavialis gangeticus
TTTTTTTTTTGCAAAAATCTTGTTGGTCTCATAAAAGATATCATCTCTACTATGAGTCCTAATTGCCTTTAGACTTTTGTAGAGTAGTCTTAATATAGAACTGTTCCTGGGTATTCTACTTTGTGCCCAGAATTGCTCTGGCCATGGCACAAGCTTGAATGCCAGGGGTAAAAGGTAAATTAAAGACACTTTTGCCTTTTTACTGGACTGCATAGGCTGTGCTGGATCCCCAGGAGGGGCAGCAAAAAATCCCAGTCCAGATTTCCATCAGTCCCTGACTTCCCTAGAGGTAGGAAATGCTGCATATCATTCCTTGCCAGGGAATTTTGGCATCTTTTAAAGTTACCCAAGCTCTTCTAAGCCTCAGAAAAAGAACTTGCACTGTCAGTAATTCTGATTAGGTTTTAATAAAAAAAACACCTCAGTCAGTAAAAGACATTTGGGCTGCAGCTTGAGTTCCAACTTGGGCTGGGATGCTTGGGCTCAGTCCTTCTTCACCTCTCTGGCTCAGAATAAGCTTTCCATCAGAGCTGTGAAACTGAGGCAGGACTTTTTGGGCTTCTCTCTGGAGTTGAGCTAACTGAGGTGCATCCATGCTGGAAGCACTTTCCTGTCAGATGCAACATGAGCTCATTTATCAGAAGCTGTATATAATACACCAGGAAGGAGTGATGCCAGTTTCAAGGCAGGCTGAACAAGCAGAGGCACCACTAGTGGAATTTAATAAGGAGGTTCAGGGTCACTGCTGCCTGACATGGGTCTCTTCTAATAAACCTCTAGGTGCCTGTTATAGATTAATTTAGCAGAGATGGAAAGAGGATGTTACTGATTCTTTTACAGCTCATTCTGCCTGGACTTTAGCACAAAGTATAAGGCAGAGTGAGCCAGAGATAGGGGGTAGGGGTTGTTTTGAAATATGAGTGCTCCTTCCTGACTTTTTCCTTTTTTTATTACAGACCAATTTTTTCTCTGCAGCCCAGACTCTTAATGGTCATGTACTAAAAGATCTGTTTGCACTTGGATGCTGCCCTGGTATGTGAAATGCTGAAGTGAGATGTCTACCCTTGTGAATGACCCTACGTCTTTCAGGGGCTGGTGGAGGGACACAGAGGCTTTCACCTCCAGGCTTCCATTTGGGATCCAAGCTACGTTGGTGGTGGGCTGCAGAGACTGTTGAGTGATGGATGCTGGGGGTCCTTTGTGAAATGAACTAGTGGGCTCAGTCCAGTTCCTAGTAGAGAGTTCTTTGCATCATGAAAAGCATCACCTCAGCAGAAATGACAAAGTGGGCCACAGAGACTGAACCCACCCGTACAAGGGCATCACTCCACCAAAAGGTTGTAGGAGGTAGCCATGTAGAAAAGGTCCAGCTATGATTCCCCGTGTGGGATCAGGTCTGTGAGTGAAGAAAAGTCTCCAGTCTTGGTACCTGTTTACCTGCCACCATGGTTACCTTAACTTGGAAAAATTAAAACTGTCCAGGGTAATCACATGAGGCCACTCCTCTTCCTTTATATCTGGTGATGATTTTTCATGCTTTCCTGAATCCAGGCAGAGAGAGAAGCCAAGGTGGCTGGCCAAGGAAGAAACCAGAACTCAGCTATGTACCTAGCAAATATACACCATGAATGTGGTCCTCTGGCCAGATAATCAGTTTCCATAGCAGATCACAGGTGTTAACAGGGAGCACGAAATAACCACGGAGCCATAGGCCCCTGGGAGTTCTCCTTATAGATCGCCAAAGGATTTAGAGCATTTGCACAGGAAGGCTGGTAAGTCAATGATCTAAGGCATAGTTTCTCAACCTGTAGTACGCAAACCTCTGGGAGTACACGAGACACAGGCAGAAGGTATGCAGGTACCCCAACACTCTCTCTCTCTCGTCCTCTTTTCCTCTTAAAACTATGGCAAAAAAATTGGTGCAATTTTAAAAATTAAATTTCCCAGTAATAATTTGGTTGAGCCCTCCTAGCTTTGACCAACATCACCTCTAGCCCAGGTACATACTTGAGTTGTGCACCCCTAGTGTAAAAGGTGGCAACCCTACCCACACCAGATCAAACAGCTGTCATATCACAGCCTTATATACACAGCCCTTCTTCCAACATATGGCACACATTAGTCTGTAGATACAAAATCCCCTGGAAAATTGAATGTTGGGATACTCATTAAAAATTTCAGAAGTTAGGGGATATTTGCTACTTAAAAGACTGAGAAACATTGATCTAAGGCATAGATTTCCAACTCATTTGGCCAGACCTGGACCTCTAGGCAATAGGATGGCAGCTTGTCAGTGCAGCTGCCCGAGCCACTGCACAGGTGCGTCTCTGTAACATAGGGTTGAACCCTGCAGCTGCTCCCTTCTTTCCTGGGAGCTGATTTCAGTTGCCAGTAGCAACCAAACACCCCAAATGTGTCAGGGGGGCAAGGTGAGGAGGTGGCATTCATCCCTTGCCAAGGCAGTGGCTCTGGCAGCCAAATCAGCAAGCCCCATGGACTGCAATTGAACCATCTGCAGGCTGTGTGTTGCCTGGGGTCCACAAAGTGGGCAGCTCAGATCTAAGGCATCTGCAGCCCTGATTTTCCAGAGCTTTAGCAAGATACAAGCGGTCCAGTCTCATTCCCACTCCATTCTGTAAATAGGGAATCAGTGGCATGACAATGAGACTGGCAGCTGAGACAATGAGACTGGAAAAGAAACAAACAAGTAGAGGTCACTGGCACTATGTGACAGAATCCCGCATGATTGCAGGCTGACAAAAGGTGGGGGGCAGGAGTGTAGGAGGGGACATTGCCTTATGGTTAGAGGAGGCAAATGGAAGCCAGAACTTCCATTTCCAGGTCTGCCAGTGACTTGCTGCATACAATTTCAGTTCTTCCTCCCTGCCTCAGTTTCCCCACTGGTGAAAGTAAGGGCCTTAATACCTCTTTTCACAGAGGGCAATTGCAGTTCATATGAAACGCTTTAAGATCTTTAGCAGGATACATGCAAAGTAAACTACTTATTAGAAAGTCTGCATTTTGCAAAGATTTTGTCACTCACTTTCAGGCTGCACTGCGATCAAAAGAGCCATTACAGGTGTGCACCCACTTAGCTTTTAGTGGCATTTAAATAATGATTTAATCCAGGATATATTTGCTCTAAATATATTATTAGTTCACTTGTAGTTTAATTACAGTCATTAATCTTGCTCTTGTCATGTCTTTAGTGAAGAACACAGATGGCCTGATGGCTGAGGTGGTAGACGGAGCTCAGGAGATCTGGTTTTGACACATGATTCTACTACAGCTTCCCTCTGTTGAGACACTTCAGTGAGGTTTTCAAAGGCACCTAAACGTCTGCCCACACTGCTCGATGCAGTGTTGTGCAGAGGGGCCTGAGCCAGCTCTGTACCAGATGCAGTACAGCTCAGCATCTAACTTCCATGGCATGTAGGCACCTAAATCCCATGCACGACAGAGTTGTGGTCTCGTTCCACATGGAAGCTGAATGTCTGTCCATTGCTAGTGTGTCAGGCAGCATCCTCACCTTATGTACTATTAGATATTTATCAAGTACCTTTCTCTTGACTAACTCTCTGATCTTCCTGTGTATGCTTTTGCTTCCTGTGTCCTTCCCAGACAACATGATTTGTTCTGTGCGCCAAGCAAATGTTCTTTGAGGGCCATCAAGATGAATGTAATAAAATACAACCTTGATGGAAACTCTGCCACTAGAGCCTGACAAATATTTTGAATTTCAAGAGCTGAGTCAACACACAGCAACCAGCTTCAGAGTTCCCATGCTGGTGTAAATTACATTCTGCAATAATTACTTATTGTGAGGGATGTTTGCATTAGTCAAATGGCTGCATAATATCCACAAGCTTTATCTAGATCTTTATCAGCACCTTGATCCTGAAAATGATTTGCAATCAGGGGCATTCAGAAACTTTTCAGATAGAGCTCTAAAGCAGTCTCTGTAGTATCTGTACTTTATCACAATATCCTCCATTTCCAGGTAAAAGCTTAGCACATACCTGCAGAATCTACTTATGCTCCAAAAGCCACAGGTGATGTCAACCATCCTGGCCAGCATGCTGGGGACTGAGCACAGGAACTCATGAGTTTCTGGCAGCCCTGTAATTAGGGACTGTAACAATTCAAAGGCTCTGTTGTTTGACATAACGATGAAGGGAGGAAACTAACATGCACACTTTCATGCACACATGCATGCATGCATACTTGGTGGCTAACAAATCCATTTCTGACATCAGTGGAGTAGAATATCTGTGAAATTGATACTACAGCTGTGTGAATATCTGATATTTTTTGGTTTGATTGCACTTCAGAAAAAAATTTATATTAAAACCTCCATTTTTAATTAAATGCAATATTTTACTTCGAAGCTTTTGGGTGGGGGGTTTTAATTAAAATCAAATTTTCAAATGAGGCACTTAGATTAGGAGCTTTTGTTTAAAAATTGTTAACTGTTCTGATTTTTTTCAGAATTATTTTTTAAACTTTTTTTATGTAACAGATAAATCAGGATGTATTTATTAAATGTTTCACACAATGCAAATCTTCATATATATTTTACACAAAAAGAGCTTGGCCAAAAAGTTTGGCCTAGCTCTGGTTATTCTTCTATATAATGGTATATCATCTAGTCACACTCTATTCTGGCCATTGATTATCCTGCCTATAACTGGAGTACCTAGTGTCTGTATTTCCCTATCAAACTTCTCTCTATTATTACTTTTCACTCCTGAGATGCATGAAATTTTAGAGTACTTATAAAACAGTGGATTCTTCATCTGCTTTTAATGGCCCATTTCTTTCCTAGCTGGTTTCATAGTTTCATAGTTGCATAGTTGATAAGGTCAGAAGGAACCTGAGCAGATCATCAAGTCCGACCCCCTGCCATGGCAGGAAAGAGTACTGGGGTCAAACGACCCCAGCTAGGTGATTATCCAGCCTCATTTGAAGACCCCCAGGGTAGGAGCAAGCACCACTTCCTTTGGAAGTTGATTCCAGATCCTAGCCACCCTGACTGTGAAGTAGCGCCTCCTGATATCTAGCCTGAACCTACTCTCAGTTAACTTATGACCATTATTCCTTGTTACTCCTGATAGTGCTCGGGGGAACAGGGACTCTCCCATTGCCTGCTGGCCCCCCTTGGCTGGTTTATAGATGGTTGGAATTCAGCCTGTTCCACACTACGGATTTCTATTTTGAAATGAAATCATCTTCAACAATTGGTTTTATTCATATAATTTTTTTCTTATAGAATCATAGAAAGTTAGGGTTGGAAGGGAGCTCAGGAGGACATCTAGTCCAACCCCCTGCTCAAAGCAAGACGATCCCCAGCTAGATCATCCCAGTCAAAGCTTTGTCTAGCCAGGTTTTGAAAACATTCTTCATACCACCTCTCTTGGTAACCTGTTCCAGTGTTTTACTACCCTCCTAGTAAGAAAATTCTTCCTAATATCTAACCTAAACTTCTGTTGCTGCAACTTGAGACCACTGCTCCTTGTTCTGTCATTTGCCACTACTGAGAACAGTTTACCTCCATCCTCTTTTGAACCTCCCTTCAGGTAGTTGAAAGCTGCTATTAAGTCCCCCCTCAGTCTTCCCTTCTCTAGACTAAATGAGCCCAGTTCCCTCAGTCTTCCCTCATAAGTCATGTCCTCCAGCCCCCTCACCATTTCTGTTGCCCTCCGATGGACTCCAATTTTTCCACATCCTTTCTGTAGTGGGGGGCCCAAAACTGAACACAATACTCCAGATGTGGCCTCACTGGTGCTGAATAGAGGGGAATAATCACTTCCCTTGACCTACTG
>NW_017729029.1:41117225-41118224 GCF_001723915.1 Gavialis gangeticus
CCCCCAGCCTGTACTGGTGTATGGGATTGTTCCATCCTAAGTGCAGGATTTTGCCCTTGTCCTTGTTGAACGTCATCAGATTCCTTTTGGCCCAATCCTCCAACTTATCTAGGTCATTCTGAATCCTAGCCCTACCTTCCACTGTATTTACTACTCCCCCCGCCAGTTTTGTGTCATCTGCAAACTTGCTGAGGGTGCACTCTGTGCCATCTTCCAGGTCACTGATGAAGACATTAAACAAAACCAGCCCCAGGACCGACCCCTGGGGCACTGTGCTTAATACCAGCTGCCAACTAGACATCAAGCCATTGATTACTACCCTCTGAGCCCAATGCTCCAGCCAGTTTTCTCTCCACCTTACAGTCCATTCATCCAGCCCATACTTCCTTAGCTTGCCTACGAGAATGTTGTGGGAAACTGTATCAAAAGCCTTGCTAAAATCAAGTTCTACCACAGCCACTGTCCACACAGCCAGTCACCTCATCATAGAAGGCAATCAGGTTGGTCAGGCATGACTTGCCCCAGGTGAATACATGCTGACTGCTCCTAGTCACCACCTTCTTCTCCTCCAAGTGCTTAAAAATGGATTACTTGAGGATCTGCTCCATGATTTTTCCAGGGACTGAGGTGAGGCTGACTGGTCTGTAGTTCCCTGGATCCCCCTTCTTCCCTTTCTTAAATATGGGCACTGTGTTTGCCCTTTTCTAATAAACCAGCACCTCTCCCAATTGCCATGATTTTTTAAAGATAATAGCCAGTGGCTCCGCAATCATATTGGCCAACCCCCTCAGTATCCTCAGATGCATTGCATCCAACCCCATGGACTTGTACATGTCCAGCTTTTCTAAATAGTCCCTAATCTGTTCTTTCACCACTGAGGACTGCACAACTTCTCCCGAAACTGTGCAGCCCAGTGCAGTAGTCTGTGGCTGGTCTTGTCTGTGAAGACTGAGGTGAAAAAGGCATTGGGTACTTCAGCCTTTTCTATATCCTCTGTCA
>NW_017729029.1:41123224-41135783 GCF_001723915.1 Gavialis gangeticus
GACTGAGGTGAAAAAGGCATTGGGTACTTCAGCCTTTTCTGTATCCTCTGTCACTAGGATCCTCCCCATTCAGTAAGGGACACACAGGTTATTTATACACATACTTTTCTGTCCTGTGATGCACTGGAGATCCGCCACTTCAGAACAGATTTGATTAATTGAGCCTGCTCCGCACGCGAGCTGAGGCGAACTGTACTGTACCGCATGCAGTTGTATAAGCACCAAAATGCACGTCAGCATGCAGAAAATGGTGGCAGTGCGCTTTTGAACTGAAGCACCTCTCATGTGTTTTAGTTCAAAAGTCCACCCCCACCATTTTCTCAGCGCTGATGTGCATTTCGTCACTTATGCAACTACAAGCGTTGCAGCGCTAGGCACTTTTCAAAGTGCCCAGCACTGCAGTGCTTGCATGTGTAAAAATGTGCACATTTTCTCTGATCCTCTTCTTGTTACTGACATACTTGTGGAAACGCTTCTTGTTACCCTTCACATCCCTTGCTAGCTGCAACTCCAGTTGTGCTTTGGCCTTCCTGACTTCATTCCTGCATGCCCAAACAATATTCTTATACTCCTCCCTAGTTGTTTGTCCACATTTCCACTTCTTATGACTTTCCTTTTTGTGTTTTAGCTCACTGAAGAGTTGCCCTGCTAAGCCAAACTGGTTTTCTATCATACTTATTAGTCTTCCTGCGCATCAGGATGGTTTGTTCTTGCATTCTCATTGTTGAAGAATATTTCATTTTCCTGTGCAGAGGCTGAAAGGAAACTCATGGGGGAAGTGTCTAATAGTCCTGGCCTTCAGTGCTTCTTCTGGCTTCCTACAAGGAGCAAGAAAAAACTTTTTCCTCTGAAGCACTGACATTGGCTACAAGTACAGATGAGTGCCTGGGCCTTTGTCTGAGATGTTTTGGTGTTCTTAACAGTACTTACACACCTTCCACATGCCTGGTTGGTGCACTCAGGGTTGCTGTGCACTCAGGATTGAGCCAATCACCAAATCTGGGGCTAGGGAGGATTGTTGCCAGTAGGTCAGATCAGCAAGGACCACGGAGGATTTGGCCTTCCTCCACAGTGCAAGGCGTGATCTTCTGCGTAGGATCATCCAAGCAAATTTAACCTACCAGTTTCCCTGCCACAGCAGTGGACATGGCAATTGTGATTCCTTTATTTCCCTCCTCTTTAGCTGTGGAACATTATAGATTTTTGGACAAAGGTTGCTTGTGACTGCAGGAGAGTCCCCTTTTAGTCCAGTGTTCCTAGTTGGCTATAAGAGTGTGGTGAGTTGTAGGAGCACCTTAATTTCAACTCCCTCCCTGCATCACCTATGAATTTTATTCTATGCCTAACTTTTTTATAGTCCACATGTATAAGTAGGGTTCTAATAGATATACGCTATGTATCTGTATGTACGCACTCTGTGCGCCTCATACAGCCTGTCTATTGTATCTATACCCATGAATGCACACCCTCAGTCCCCTGTATCCCCGTGGTACACACTGGCCTGTACCTCCCTGAATACCTCCCCTAATACTGTCTGTAAAGATTAATTTCTTTTTAATATTCAAGACTTTTTTTACTGCACTGACTCTACAGGGGAGAATAAAAGGAAGCCTTTTGAGGAAGGTAATTGTGCAATAATTGCAGATTTCAAAGGAACATCTCTCTAGTTCTTTCCTTTTTATTTATAACCTGCAGCTGAATGAAGCTCTTGCCACTATTAGTGTGATCCTGGCAGAACAGCTATTTTCATGTGACTGTAGCAATCTCAATAGCACACAGAACATGCTGTCTCTTGGGAGATGGTGTTGGCCCTGGGAAATCACTGGGAGGGGTAATGCTAGGGTGACGGGGGCTCCTCCATGACACCAGCCCCTTCTGCTAAAGATATGTCAAGGCAAAGGCAAAGCATTTATGGAAGATAAATACCAAGGGGAAGCAGAGCTGCTTTTTTTCAGAGCAGGCAGGATTCGTGAATTCTGTCTAAGGTACTTAATCCAGCTCTTGTTGCTGTAATGCCTAAACAGCTCACCCATTTTACTGTATTTTTCTTCACAGTATGCCTGTGAAAAAGAGAAGAGCCACTCCTCATTGCATAGAGAGACTAATGGTGTGTCTATACTGAGACTGCTATCAAGGAACACAGTCCTGACTCCCCTACTGCCTTTCTGCATTATGAGACTTTCACACAAGGTGACAGAGCCACTCTGAAGATGCTCCCCTCTGTCACTCTTGAGCTTTCTGCCTGGCATGCATGACAGTGGCAGACTGAGTTGCTGCTTGAGTGATTTCACCACCTCATTTCCAAGTGTGATGCATGCAGAGCAAGAGAGGGTGAGCAGGGTTGTGCTTATTGGAGGCAGTCTCAAGAGCACTGGGGAAATGACAGAGATCTGTCCTACCCGATTTGTCCGCAGTCACACAGATCCTCTGGGGAAGAGCAGGGAGTTAAAGCTAAGTGTGCCCAGTCCCAGGCAGGTATCCTAACTACTAGGCCTCTATTGCTTATTCTACTCTAAAAGCTTTAGAAAGGGTTCAGCCAAAAGCTGTAAAGTCCAGCAAGTCCTGTGGTTTAAGACCTCAAGTGTTGTTAGCAAGATCCATCTCCTGCTCTGACATTCTTACAGTAGGAAAAAAACACCACTGTTTCTCTGCAAAGTGCTGTGTTTAGTGAGTGCAATGGCAGCACTACCCTGCATCGCTTGAATAACAGAACCCTTTACAGAGACCACTCTATGGTCCTGGAGAGCACAGACAGAAAATGACCCCTTTCAAGGCACTGGAGTCTTGGAGCAGAATGGGCTAGTAGTGGCATAGCTAAGGGGAGGCAACCAGAGCACCAGCCTCAGGGGCCAAGCTGTGGGGTGCAGGGGGCTCAAAAACACCAGCTGCTGAACTGCTGCTACTAGCAGCCCTGACACTGCCCTGTGTGCCAACCCTACCCAAGCCACAGAAGTGCCCTGGCATGTCTTTATGAGGTAAGGGGCAAGGACTGAGTAGCAATGCCACAAAAAGCCAGGACTGCAGAACCCCGCTGGAATCTGTCCAGGGGAAAGCTCGCGCTGCTCACTCTGGCTGAGACATACGAGGCATTCTGAGATGCTCTAAAAATATGCACAGAGGCGCTTCCCTCTGCTTTCATAAGTCAGAGCTTTGCTTTTATTGATTGAAGACATTAACAAAAACAACTCTTCTGGCTTCTGCTGAGCTTCTCTGCTTAAGAAAACGCCTGGAGGTGGGGGGGCTCCAACCTACCCGCCCTCATTCCAGCTCAGGCTGGGCAAACCCCAGCCGTAGCTCCTTCCCCCTCTCATTCTGCAGACAGCTCTGGGTCAGGACAGGGCTGCATCAGCCAGCCCTGCTGTATGCAGGGACTTACATCTGAACCCTCATGTAATGAGGGTTAACTTGTCATGCGATTGGGCACTGCAGCGATGCACTTCTGTCAGGGCAAAGCTGTAGAGCACTTTCAGGGGGCCAATTGCACAACAAATACCATTTCTGTCAGAACCCAAAAAGTCCCCAGCTGAGCTGTTAAAAATATAGATCAGGTAATGATCCTGACATGGAGCTAACACAATCTTTGTCCACATGGTACTTCTTTCTGGTGGACTATAAGAATCACCTCCCCCAGCAAATAGTGCCCAGGTTAGCAGCTGTAACGTTTCTGAGATGGAAAAGCATGTGCAGGGGCTGCTATTAAGCAATCAGCGTGCATTCCAAAGGCCTTACCTAACTGTGACAGATTCACAAATTTAACATACATCTTGCCTACATACAGAGTTGCACAGGTTTAGTTAAACAAGTACAAACTGCTGTGTGGCCATTTTAATTCCCACTTAAGAGGGGCTGATATAGATTTGATTTGAACCTGTTCTTTATAGATCTAAGCTATACCAAAACAAGTCCACTCTACTTCTTGTCCTGTCCCTTGATCATGTAAAAGTCAGATTAATTAAATTATGTCGATATAAAAGTGCAATATTGTTAGTTTATTAATACACAGTTTATTTCTGGATGAAAAAGAGTTTTGTACTAGTGTAACTATATCAGTAAAAATGTTCAGCCGTAACTAAAATTGTTAGGCTAGTTAAAATTCTGTGTGTGCACAAACCAGGTGTTAAATTTGTCTCTGAGGTTTGGCCTCTTCATGAATCCTGGACCATTTTGCTCTTAAACACAGAATTCACACAGATAAGCAGTCCTCAGTGGTGAAAAAACAGGTTAGGGGACTACTTAGCGAACATGTACAAGTCCATGACAGAGGGTCATTTCATTTGGAAAGCAAGAGGACAACAGGTGTTGTTGGCCACTTAGATGACCAGAACAGAACAGAATGTCAGTGCCTAACCTTGCAGTGTTGGGTCGCACGAGTGCAGTGTCCTACAAATGTTAAGAGTCACTGCAGAGCTGAGAGTCCAGCTTGTTTGACGTGGATCAAAACAGAAGGAATGGACCCTTTTACTCCTTTCTCTTACCTCCACAGTTTTCCTCTGGTCCAACCATTGCTTCTTCCATTTTCTTCTCTTCTGTTACCCTTTTTTCTTTCCCTCCATTAGCCTTTCTCTTCTTTTTACCTTTTCTTCCTCCCTCCTTCCACATTCCTGGCTTGTTCAGTCCTTTCCCCTCTTCCTATTCCCTTTTTCCACCTTCCTCTTTGTCCTCTAGATTCATCTTTTCTTTTGCCACTTTTGTTAATTTCCTCTTCTCCCCTCCCTCCCCACGGGACTGCAGCACGTATGCATCTGCTCTGCATCTTTGCTCAGTGGAAAAACTGCATTGTTTTCTCCAGAGGTACTATACCCTTTCCCTTGGAATGATTCACAATCCAGGCTAAGAAGGACCCCTAGTGGGCTGTAATGTTACCACTATGAGCAAAACCACAGCATTAGCTCTCCCAGATGCCTTCTCCCTTGCCTCACGATCTTGTGTGGCTTTTCTAAACCAGCGGCAAGGTCTAGGGAACCCCAGCCTGTCCCATTGCTCCAGAGACCTCCCCCTAAGCAACTGTAGGTACTTAAAGGATTTAACCTTCCCCTGGGAATGTTCTGGAGTTTGATTTAATTTCAACAGATGTAGCATTGGGTGACTTGCACAGTAACCTGATTTAGACCGCCTGGGAACTGGCATCCCATATTTATGCTCAGAACAGGTAGGGGCAGAGTGCCTCAGAGCAAATACTGCCACTTCCTCCCAGATGGGGTGGTGGCAGATGTCCTTCACAGAGGGAGTCTCAGGGCACATCTCCTGAGCTGGAGAGTAACTTTTTTGCCTGTGGGACAAGCCAGAGCTGAAGGCAGGTATTGTGTTCAGAGAGGGACACTGCATAACTTACAGGACAAGCCTTGTGCTAGAAACACTTGAGCCAACAGACAGAACAATACTGAAAACAATGGCTCTCAACCTTTTTAGACTCATTAGACTGAAGACACCCCTCGTTAGACTCAAGGCCCCCCTCAGAAAATGCAAGCTCTAAGTCTTCACTTGTTTCTTGTCTACAAAAAAATATTGGAGACATTCCTCTGTTGCAGAGAACTCAGACCACAACAGGTCAGAATGTTTCTGAGATTTCACAGATTTCATAGACATTTGGGATGGAAGGGACCCCGGAGGATCGAGTCCAGCCCCCAAAAATGTAACTTCCCATACCGGGGAGTCAAACCCAGGCTACCTGGGTGAAAACCAGGAATCCTAACAGCTAGACCACATGGGAGGCACAAACCCATATTATGGATTCCTATTTGCAATCTCAGGGTTTAGCGATCTCAGACCATATGGGAGGTACAATCCATATTATGGACTCCTATTTGCAACCTCAGGGTTTATCTTGTGAATTGTGTGTAGGTGTTTGCACAGCTAACAGTGCTAATATTGTATGGTACCCTGCAACGCCCTTAAAAGGATTTCATGGCACCCCAGGGTCCCCCAGCATCCTGGCTGAGAATCACTGATCTAAAGCTAATAGGTCAGTATTACTACACACTAATTCAAATGCCAAAGTATGCTCAAAAATGAGAGAACAGGTAGGGAATGGCATTCAGGTACTTACTGCTTTGCCCAGATCTATATCTTTCTTGTGTTGTCTAAAGAAACAACTTCATTGTTTTATAAATTTGTTTGCAAAATCTGTTTCTAGTTGCTGCCATTATCACTTGTCCCTGAAAGTGTGGATTGTGACCCAGCATAGTTGCAAAAGGGGAGCTTTGGGAAAGGGTTTGCTTACACTACCAGGATATCACATGGGTGTTGGGTCAGTACTCATCCTTTGACCTAAATCAGCTGGGCTGGAGGGGCTGTCAAACATACTGTAGTAAGCAGTGCTGGATAGAGGAACTGTACCAAAGAGGCTGGAACCAGAGGCAGTGGCTGAGCCTTAGGCAGTGATGAAGGACAACTCTAAGACCTGTGGGCCTAGCATTAAAGTCCAAAACACCAGTTGGTGGGTGTCTAGCAGTACAAACTTAGTCTGGGCTTTGTTATGCACCACAGTAGCTCAAAAGACAGAGGCCTTTTCCAACAAGAACACCATGCCCCTGTAGTCTGTTGAAGAATGAATTTGATCAATAGGATTTGACCAACTCAGTGCCCCTCTCATATTGAATTTTACAGTGAAGATCAGCAGGGAGTAAGTATGTATGTATTAGCGCTTAATCGTGATAAATGAATCTAGCAGACAACAAACCTGTCATTTTTGCTACACTTTTCATGGACACATCTCTCTAAACGTTTCAAATATAATAAAAATTATGAATAATGATCAAACACATGGTATTAATACTTCATTTAATTTCCTTATGAATGTGAATTCATGCATTACTGCAGCATCTCTGGTAAGGAATTGAGGAAGAATGGTGTTGTTATGGTCATTTTGTTGTTTACATAGCCCTAAATCTAGAGCTATCAAATTTATGTAATTAGATTTCTTCAAGGTTTCCATTAATATAGTGAAGGTCATGAATACCTCATGCCTCCTGAGGCTAGGGGGGCACGGCAACTGCCCACAGGTGGTGGCAGTGGTGACAGCAGTGGGGGTGTGGCAGTGGCAAGCAGGGACTGCCCGCAGATGGATGCAGTGATGTTGGCAGCAAGGGCGGGATGAGCAGGGACCACCCACAGGCAGCCACGGCAATGTCTGCAGCGAGGGGGGGTGGCGAGCACCGAGTGGCCAGCAATTTCAGGGGGTGCACGGCCAATCTCAGGAGGTGCATGTGCACCTGCATGCACCCCCTATGTGTCGCCACTGGTGAAGATCTGAATGCAGAGGAAATGTACATACCTAATCCTGCATGGGGCTAAAGCTGGGACTAGCCTAAGGGAGTTAAGCATCTCATTATCTTATCTGAAAGTCCCAGGTAAAATATCCTCAGCTCCTGCTAAAGTTGATGGGAATTAAGTTTGCACCTGCTCAGCAATTGTCTGGATAAGAGAAGATTTGAGTGCCTAGGATCTCCCAGTGAATCCCAACAGCAACTTAACTGCTGGACTGCACTTTTCTGAACACTGTTCCCTGTTGCCACTGCAGCCAGTGTTGTATATGCTCACTTAGACTAGTTTGAGCACTAGCAGTAGTCCAGCCACAGCAGCACAGATCTCAGCATGGGACAACTACTCAAATATTTACCCAGCTTCCCAAATGGATTTTGCAGCCTGTACCAATTTCCAAGTCCAGTACTGGATACAATGCTTTCACATCAGCAACTGGCTTTTGAGGCTGCTAAACTACGACTGCAACTAGTATCTGGAACTAGCACATCACTTTGACTCTTCCTGTTTTCCAGCCTTCTCCATGCTTTAGGATGTCTGTGTTCTCAATGATTTGTTCCTGTGCACATTAACAGCCTTTGCTGATGCTGAATATTACTCAGCATTTCCAAGACCGTCACTGAGATTGCACTGCAGTACCAATACGTAAGCACAGACGCATCAGCTCCAAAATGGAGTCTGAGGACTTACAGATGAGGGCACAAATAGATGCCTCACCCACCCCCTCTCCCTACATATGCAACAGGGTATCCTTCATGATCATGGCATTAACTGGAAACAGCTGCAGCCTGTTCATTTTTTCTAACATCTTAGTCCCTCTTTCCTTCCCCAGACACCATTGTGCTTTGATGTGGACTAACTGACTCTCTCCACAGTCCCCAAGCTCTGCTCACTGCCGATGAATGTTGTTAGCTTCAGGTTACCTTCCCAGTGGGCAGTGGCCAATGAGAAGACAGCTGTGTCCTTCACTGCACAACAGAGATTGTGAATTGTCTTAGAAGAGGAATGCAAATGTGCTCAAAAAAACATCAACCCAAATTAACTTAAAGGATTCAGTGTGTTTGTAAAGCTTTTATAGAAACCTAGGCCTAGAAGGGGCCCCTGGTTCCTGAAGCCCAATCCCCTACAATTACAGGCAGGGCTGTCCATAGTGGGGGGAGGGTGGGGGGCAGACAAATAGGGGCAACTGCCCCGGGACTCGTGGTCAGTGCTAGATAGGCCCTGCCGCAGCCGCCATGCGCAGCCACTGCCAAGCACCACCAGCTCTGCTGCCACCGAGCACAGGCAGCTCTAGCCGCTCACCACTTCCCCCCTACCCAGGGCCCTTCACAGGCTGATATGCCCTGGGCTGCGCACACCCCTAGGGATGGCTCTGATCACAGGCAGCCATGTAAAAAATGTTAAGTCCAAAAGTATCTGAAAGAATCTCCACCCTGGACCCATCCCATGTGCTAAAAGCAACAGAGCATGCCTAACACTCTATAACAAACTCAGGTTTGTTAGCATAAAACCCCATAGGATTAAAAAACTACAACATGGGTTCTTGCAGAGCCTGAGCATTTGTTTAGCAAAATATAACCTTGAAAGAGAGATGGCTGGTATGGTATGGGCATGTTTAAAGGAAGAATACATGGGAATAGAAGTTACCAAAAAGTGCCAGAAAGAAGGAAGACTGAAGATGAGATGAAGACAGATAGTGGAGAGGGACATGAGAGAGAAGGATTTGGAAGAAGAAGAAGATTTGCATGTAAGTGAAGCCAGTGGAGAGCCATGATCTACAACAGAGACCCCATTTAGATGGAACAAGCGAGGGAGGAAGAAGGAGGAGGAGGAGTCACCTTCTCTAAAGCAAAAGTTGTCATTTGAAAGTCATGATTAACCTGCACACGTGCATGCTGCTGTCTGCACATGTGCGTGTATGTGCGAATATGCACTCACAAACACATTCACTTGTCCAAATTTACTCTAAATAGAAACATTACCAGGTTTTAGCTTGACAGCTTCTCCTCACATACTGGAACTTCAAACATAATAGGTCTAGCAAACAGAGCGAAACTTACTAGCAAGCAGACCTCAAATCGGTTGGTTGAGTTCAATCCCTAAGTTGAATGTGGCATAAATATAACCACTCCTAGAAGCAGCAACTGCTTAGATAATAAGACCCATGAGTCTCCTGTAATGAGACCCAAATGCCCATGCAGAGCCCATTTGTTCAAATCCATTGCCTATTGTAAATCCCTCAGCTTTGTGTTTCAACTAAAACTCAAAGCTCAGTGCTTCAAGCTGCCTTTAGGTTTGGTATTGCGGGTGGCCAAGAACTGGGTGTCATAGTCACGTAGATACTCTTCCTTTCACAGAGAGTGTGGTCCCCACAGAGAGGTAGATTTGTACTAAAATGTGCAATTACACAGGTCATGGCCTTTCTCTATATGGGTAGCCCAAAAGGGCCCTGGGAGTTGTTTTGTAAGAACAATGAGTAGAAAGAGAAATTGTTTTCTAAACAAACGCTACTCAAGGTTTTCCAGGAGACTTGGGAAGGCTCTAAGAGAAAATCAATCAATTGTGAAAGGATTATCCATTGTGCTTAATTTGCAATTAAAACATTTCAGATGTCTAGTGACTGAACTATTTTTCAAAAGGGAAGCAGCCCTCCTGAGCAGCACCACCAAAAGTACAACCTAATCCCAACTCCTGACAGGCCCCATCCCTGCTTGTGATTAATGGTATTAATTACAGCCTGTCCAACCAGAGCAGCTGACCAGCTGAGAGAAGGGCACCACCATTCTTCACTCTCATCGCACTCTGTAAACTACCTAGCTGGCTTTCAAACTTTTCCCCCCATAAACTTTCCATAAGGAGGAAGACTACAGCTAATCTAAAATTACTGCACAGAAAGTAAAAGCATCAAATTTATGGTTCCATGGAAACTTGCTGAAAAAGCAACAGCACAATATTATTTATTTTCATTATTTATTATTATCTTGTATTTCATTAGTGGGTAAAGGTTGCAAGTAGTAGATTAGGCCCCCATTCTACAAAGATCCAGCAATGACACAGGTGCCAACAACTAGCAGCAGAGCATGATTTTATTTTTCATTTTTGGACAACCATTCAGAGAGCAATTTGTCAATTTTTATATAAAAACAGTCAAAATATCAAAATTGGTACAAAGCATTTTGATTTTATCACCATGAAACAAACTGAAACAAACTTTGATCAAACTGAAACAAATATGTTTAAAAATTTGCTTTTCTCACACATTTTGAATTTGACTGAGTTTTTCCATTTTATTGCCTCATGCTGCTTCATAACAGATTGAGCCTTTTTTTCATTTGGACTTTTTGGCCACCAGCTAAAAGTTGGGTTTGCCATGGAAAACTGGGAAGGTACAACAGTGGACCAAGAGCTATAGAGCTCATCAAAATGTTTGAAGTTTTCAAACATCAGTTAAATTTTCTTTTTGTAAAAAGATTAGAAACCAGTTTTTGACAAACTCTCTCAGTACGTTTCATTCAGCTTGAGATCCCAGGGCCAGATTTTATTCCACCTATTACGGGTACAAATGAAGTTAGGTGCTTATATGAAATTTTATTCCAGCCTGTTCAAGTCCTTGGAAAACAGATCATCAGAAGGTGGGTGGTTTCTTCTCCCCCTTGCTCATCTATTTCACTTTTGCAGTGTTGCATGCCCCACAGTTATGAGCCAGACTGGTTTGCAGTAGCATCAGTTGCCCCTTCAGCTCTCTGCCTGTAAAACTGTGTGCACAAAAGAAGTGGCTTTGCTGAGGACTCTTTCCAGAGAAGCCCTAAAGTCCTGTCCCAGTTCCTTAGGCAGCTACCAAATTTATCATATCTCTGAGTTGGTCTCAGAACCAGTCAGTTGGGCCTATAACCCTTTGAAGGGTCAAAGAAATTCTCAGTTCTGAGCCCCTTTAAACACAGAACAACAAATTTATAGACCAAGGGTTTTGAGGTCAGAAGTAATCATTATAATGACATAGTCTGACCTCCTGGATTGCAAAGGCAAGGGAGTTTCACCCAGTAACTCCTGCACCGAGTCCAGTAGCTTAAACAAATAGTATTTTTGGCACTAAATAGTTTAGCTGAACTCACCTGTAGACAGAGACAACCTGAGCAGGGTGTGGGGCCCCGCCCCTGGACGCAAGGAAGCTGGTGGCAGATTCGGCGGCAGGGGGCGTGTCGAGCAGCTAGATGTGAAGCCAGCAGTGCGGAGTTGCTGCGCCGTTCCACCCGGCTCTACGGTGGCCCCCAAAGCGCAGCAACAGCCTTGCCTCTAAGAGCAGAGTCCTGGCCACCTGAAGCCTCTGCTGAAGTCAGCATTTCTTAGGATCTTGCCATATTTAATTATTCTGTGACTCTTATCAAGCTATTTCTTACCATAGCACTTTATTGCATTGTCTCATATATGCAGTGGCTTTGGCCACAAAAGCTCAGTAGGTCATGACCCCAAAATGAACTGAATTAAAAGGATTCAATTACATCAGAAGGGGGAAGTGCTATGAATTGTCAGCATTAACTTTTGTGAGCTCAGCCAGCCACTAATCTGGCTGCAGGAGATGAAAACAGAGGTAGTATCTCCAAAGACAGAGATGTTTCCAGCCTGCATGTTCCCTGAGGAAATGCAATGAATACAGAGTCCTTTAGTGGACTCCAAAAGCAGATTCAATTAATATAACAGTAATAAAATGACTATATTAAGTGCTGGCTTCTGTGCAGCTTCTGAACTCAGCCAAATGACAACATTAAAGGCTTTTAATTTTGGCTGTTATGCAGGTTTCTTTACACTCTATGCATCTACATGTCCAATACTGAGCAGAGTAGGGTGTGCAATACACACTTTCTCCCACTCCCTCTTGGGTCTGACACAGCAATGTTGCTTCTCCACTCCTTCCTGCTTGCTTAGCTCTTTCAATCGGGTCCTGCCACCCAGTATGTCAGTGTAGTGAAGCCCTGGCTCTCTAATCAAAGTTGGCCTGAAAGAGAGAAAGGGGCATGTTTTCAAACAGGTGATGGGCAAGGATTTAATTACTGTGTTGCTGCTGAAGTCTATGGAAATCTGGAGTGGGAGAATTAATCTGTCAGATGCAAGCTTTGGACCAAGTGGCTGAGCAGGATCCTTGGAAGCATTAATTGGGTCAGAGCGCATTAATCCATACATTGGGGCTAGGGACAGACATTACACATAAACCATTTCAAATGATCAGAAACCGGTTTAAACCTGTAACGGAACAGAAGTTCATTGCACATAAACCAGTTTGAAAATGGCTGAAACCGGTTTG
>NW_017729029.1:41135806-41136662 GCF_001723915.1 Gavialis gangeticus
ATCTGGGGGGCTTCCCCTCCAGATCCAGCTCAGCTGCGTCGGTCCCTCCACTCCGCTTACCTTAGGGGGATCAGCTGCTGGTGCCCCCGCTGCTGCTTCGCTCGCCTCTGCTGCTCTCGCTGCTCTCGCCTCCGCTCCGGGTCCAGTAAGGGGGCACATGTGGGTGTAAGACCCACGTGTGCCTGTGTCCTTCCTCTCCCCGCTGCTCCCAGCTCCCAACTTAACTGATTTGGGTTAAACTGATTTATGCAATGTCTGTCCCAAACCCCTTCCTGGTTTAAGTTAAATCAGAGTCCTTCAGCATCCCAGCATGCTCTCTGAGCTGGGCAGGGCTCCCTACTCCAGAGAACTGGGCTGGCTCCTCCCCTCTGCTCCCTGGCTGCAGCTTTGGCAGAGACTGCACATACAGTGGGGGCTGCCTGCATTTCTCCTGCTCCCCTCTGCCACCTCACCACTCCCTGCTGAAGCAGGGATTTTTTCCTGCTCTCTGCCTTACACACAGGCCTCTCAGCATTAGCTAGCATACCACATGTTGGCTACAGTCCGTGCTGTGGGAGATGGGACAAAGGCAGACAGGACTGTGTCGGCTTAGGGGTTTTTGAAGCTAATCAACAAGTAGCTGGTAATGTCCCTCCATTCCTTCCTTGGAAAAGCTGTTTAAGAACAGCTTGAACTAATGGAGAGAGGCTTGTGTTTTCTTAAAGAGATGATAAACACTGAGTTAGGGGTGATTAAATACTGTGTCAGCAACTCTCTGCTGGACTGCTGGGGGGCAGGGGGATCCCTCCCTAATCAGAGTGTCCTGCCGGGGCCTGGCCATGGCCCCCCCTCATCTCAGCACTGAAGAAGGGAAAGA
>NW_017729029.1:41136973-41144300 GCF_001723915.1 Gavialis gangeticus
CTGAGCCACTGCAGGTATGTGCCTGCATTTTTTTCAATACAGAGGGGATGTCTGTGTGGTTTCAGACCAATTTAGCCTAACCAGGTTAGACTAACCTGCAAAGATTGAATCAATTCAGGCTCAGGCTTTTTGAATGTCTGACCCTAGTCTGGAGGACTGGAATATCATGTTATTTCTGGGGAATGTCCTTGCAGTGGCAAGATATTGACAGTGCCCTTGCCCCTTGCTTTACCTGTGGTAAGTTAAGGAGTGTTTAGGAAATGTAATAGTGAACTAGCATCCATCTGTCTGCTCTAAGAAAAATTCAAGCATCTGTTGACCATCTTCAGTCCTAAATCCACATTGTTGAGTCTTTCTAAAAAGGATGATTCTGGCCACTGTGTCCTGAAATTGATCTGGAGACAGGAGGTGAGACCTGCTATTACAGGGAAAGGGCAGAGGAATCTGAGCAAAAATGGGACCCCTCCCTGACCACCACCTTCAGCTTGCAGAGGTCAGATCACCCAAATGAACTCTGTTGTGGTGCCTTGCCCCCTGCCCTTCAATGTAACTTGGGCGGGGGGGGAATCCCTTCCCTAGTTAGGTTATAAGACTGTAATGAGTCAGATTTGCAGGACACTAGGGTCCCGTCTAGGGCTATCAGGGTGTCGCAGGGGGAACCTGGAAGTTCTGTTAATTGAAGCACTGGCAGTTGCTCCAGGTTGACCCCTGTGCACGGAGGTCAGAATCCAGTCCCACTGCTTGTGTGTACTGTGTGCAAGGCCGTAGCAAAGGATGCCCCAATTCTGAGCTCCTGAATTGAGACAGCAGCTGAAGAACTGAGCCAATCTCTCTCCCAGAAAAGAAAGTAACACACAAGGATCTGGATAGTGATACCTCAAGTGCACAATGTGAAATCCTACCAGGATTAACTGAGAAATTCTTTATTTTTCCTTTATCTCCTCCTGTGTCTTTTCTCAAAAAAATCCACCTCAGTCCTGGCCTGGAACATTCTCTGCTATTCCTGAGCCATCCATGTCAGTCTGCTGATCTACTTCTCTGACATCTAAAGATGTTGAGTTTCCTATGTTTTAGACCACTGGAAAGTCCTTCAGCAATACTTAGTTGTTGCCCTCCTGAAGCAAATCCTGGGCTAATAATGAGAGATGATGCCGTCGGTCTTCCAGGTGCTAAACAAAGCATGAAGATTCTTCCAAACTCCATGACCAATATGAGGACAGAGTTGTAGCTGCCTCTGATCACAAGTGTTATTCCCTCTGAGATATCCAGATTGTTACATGTGCAAAAGACCCAACAACAAGGTTTTTTTCTGATTCCAGGAAACTGTCTTTGGGAAATATTTGTGACCCATCACCTTCCTCTTTCTGACTCCTTAATCCTTGGTATCTCTCTCCTTGAGCTACTCCTCAAGTCATTATTAAGCCTAGAAACAACTGAGCACAGGGACCAGAATAAACAAGGAAAGCCACTGAGGTCTGTGAACAAAACAAAAACCCAAGAGGAGACTCAAATGTTACTTTTCTTAGTATCCTAAGAAGTTTTTCTCAAAATACAGGAGCAGCATAAAGTCCTGTATAAAGACCTACAGAACTCCCTGGATGCAAAGGATCAGCGTCATTTGTAGTGTAAGGCTGCACAGTAAGATTTTCCCAAAGATCCTCAGCACTAACGGTGAGAAACAGGGAGTTCCCTACTCCCAGAATCAGGGTTTTCAAACAGCTCCTAGTTGCTCCACTAGATGGTGCAGTAGACTGATAGGGAATGTGGGATGGTGGTGAACATTGGGTTCTTAGTAAAGGAAGAAAAGCAGGATATTTACACCTGGCACTTAGAAATATTTACACATAAAATGGAGATCATGGAAGACTAAACATACAACCAGCACTTCCAACATCAGCATGAAACAACAGGGCACCAGGATAGTTCTGATTTAGTGCATTTATCCTTGGCTCCTAACAAGACCTGAGTTTTTGCTTGGCTATTAACTTTGTGTGACATAATCACTCTGTGCCTTAGCTTACCCATCTAAAAATGGGAATAAGGGGGAATAATCGTCTACATAGAACACTGTTCCTCTCAGTTATCTGGCACTGCCCACTGCTAGAGAAAGGACAATGGATTAAATGGACTTATGGTCCTTCTTGTCTTTCAGCTGAGACACTAAACTGTGATCTTTCATGATCACTAAGATCCCATGTTACCTTCTGCATAAACATGTAGACAGAAGTGGTCTCTAGGCAGCCTTGAAAATACATTCCACCTCCCTAAATTATCCTTGTTGTTTCCACTTAGAAAAATATATATACTTTACTTCCTGTCCTAGGAAAACCACATATGCATATTGGTAGTGACATTCCACACCACAGGCAGCTGCAATCAGTGGGTTATCACCCACAGTCTGCATTTGTAACTGAATTCACGTGATGGAATTCAGTGGCACTTGTAACATCTGTCACTGCAATACCGTGACAAAAAGCTACTCAAGATTTACCCTAAACTCTACAAAGGAAGAGGCCAAGGCTCAATGTATGCATTGGCTTCTGCAGCTGCTGCTAGACCCTCTCTCCAAATATTTGCAGAGCAATTGGGAGAGTTATCTACTATCTCAGAAGCCATTAATGCTCCAGGTGAAGTGATCTCCTACAATTATGGTTACACACAAGGAGCCACTTCATAGCTGCCACCTGTGAGCTTTTCAGCTCCATTACAGATGGGCATTACATATATGCCTGTTTGAAGATGGAAAGTCTGACATTTTACAAAAAGTGTAATTCTCATGTTACTGCAAGCTACGTTCCATTTGACTTGAGTATTCTGCTCTTGATGTTTCTATAGCAGTAAAACAAATAGAGAAAAAGGACCATAGACAAGACATTTTATAACTTCCTCACCCTCTGTGGTTTGTGCTAACACCCTCTCTAGCAACTTGGAAGCCACATATTCTTCTGTGACTGACCTTGTCCCTTCCCACATACCTAATGTAATGACTTGTGGGTCAGTACCTGGGACTCCAGCACCAAAATACAAACAGCTCATTATGGACAGCTTGATTGGTCTCTTGGGATCCACCCTAAGGAAGGGGCAGTATGTACTTTTACTACTCAGGAGCAGAGTAGGTGAGGAGCTGTCACTCCCTGTTATTATCCTCATTTGGCAAATGGGAAAGTAGCAAAAGGAAGTGCAGTGATTAGGCCCTCAGGTCCCACCTGATGTCATTTGCAGAAATAAGATGAGAATGCAGGATTGGTGACTTCCTGTTCCCTTGCCTTGAGCACTACCCCATAGTCCATTGCTGAGTCCAAAAATCTGTTTTGGAAAGGCAGAGACCATTCTCTTCTGGATGGTCATAGACAATATGGCTTGGCAGTATTTTCTTATGTGCACTGTTTTGGATCTTCAGCCCTTGTCTGCCTTTCATCCTCTTGCACAGGAACTTTTGGAAATGCACTAGGATGGTGGCGCACTGGAAACTTACAGAGCCACCAAACACTAGAATGATGATGGCAGCCAAGGGTTGAGGGGAATCAATGTTATCTGAAGCTTTCAATGCCTCCCTGACATCTTCTCACAAAGGAACCACAGCCTGTTTCCCTGTCAGGTGATGGGCAATCTTCAGAGCTCCAGTCCTAGTGAGGTGCTGTTATTTATATTATAGTAATACCCAGCCAAGATGTAAGTGCTACACTGACAGAGAGCCTCTGCCTCAAAGAGATTACAGCTGGCTTGTCCAACATATGGCCTGTGGGCCTCCATGTGGCCCACCAAGCCATTTTCTGAGGCCCAAGATGGTGCATGAGAAACTAACGTAAACACTGTTTACTTTCATTCCCACCCCTTGTCCCTCTCCCAGCCCCTCAGCAGCTTCCTAATGGCTGCTGAAGGGCTGGGGAAGGGACGAGGTTCCCACACGCAGCCCACAGCGAGCGGTGTCCCACGGCGGGGCCCGGGCACACCTGCACTCCCCAACGCCCGGACGACTTACCAGGCATCCTCGGAAGCAGGCGGCACGGAGCCGGGGCTCAGTGGCGGAGCCGCGCGGGGCCGAGGCAGGAGTGGGGGGCGGCGCAGGCACATGCAGCCATCAGGGCGGTGAGGCGGCTGACGGCAGAGCGGAGGATGCCTTTCCTTCACGTCCCGGGCAGGCTGCGGCCGGGAGGACGAGGAGGAGCCCGGACTCGGGCTCCCATGCGTGGCAGCGGCTCTCCCTGCCCTGCCCCGCTCCGCTCCGTGCCCAGCTGAGCAGTGAGTCTCTCTCGCAGCCTCTGGGATGCAGTGAGGAGCCCCCGCTCCCTCCCCACCCCCTGCAAGGCGGCGGCGGCTGCGAAGCACCGCGCAGGTGTCTCCCACCAAGACACATCCCTCCGCCTTCGATTAGTTTCCACTCTGGCTGATATCTTCTCCACATTTGATCTCTCGACTTGCATTATGCTTCCTTCATTATGCATTATGCAGAAGTGTTTATTTTAGTCAAGTGCTTGGTCTTATTTCATTGTTGCTTTTATATTGTTTTTATTTTGGATTTTAAACCACATTTCCAGACCCATTTCATTGTCACTTCCTGCAACTTCATTGGTGTCAAAGGTCACGTGACATTACTTCCTGATGTGATACCGCTTCCTGTGAGGTCTTTGAGTATGGCTGGCTGGCCCACTGGGTGATAAAAAATTCATGATCCGGCGCCACATTTAAAAAGGTCGGACACCCCTGGCTTACAGTCTAAGCAGACATGAGGGACAAAGGTTAGAAAGGTAAGCATGTGCACTGAGAGGTGGCGTGACTTGCTGCAAGTCACACCATAGTTCAGAACAACCAGGACCCTTGCGAGCCAGTTCGGGATGCAAGCTATTAGGCTAGGGACAGAAGTTACACTTATACCTGTTGAAGTGATCAGAAACTGGTTTCAACCTGTAACAACATAAATTCAGTGCGCATTTCAGTTTCAGTTTCAAAGTGGCTGAAACCAGTTTGAGATAAACCTGGCTGAATGTAGTATCAGACTTAACTGATTGAGCTCAAACTGGTTCATGCAACTTCTGTCCCAGACCCCTTCCTAATTTAAACCAGACTTAAACCAGAGTCCCCCAGCATCCTGGCATGCTCTGCAGCCCTGGGGGGGGCTGTGCTGTCTGTTCCAGCAGAGCAGGGCTGGCCCCACTCTGCTCTCTAGCTAGAGCAGGGGTGGGCAGGGGCAGGGGCATGGCCAGACTCTAGCCCCCCTAAGGTGAAGGGGACAGGGAAGAGGTTTATTCCCCCTCTCTCCTCTATCCCACCAGCACAGATCCCAGCTGCGGTCTGACAGGCAGGGCTGCAGCACGCCTACCAGGACATTCTCCACTTGCTGCTCCAGCAGTGAGGCATGGTCAGCCCAGCAGTAGCCTCAACTGAACTGGCCAGGGAGGGGGCTTAATTCCCCCCTCCCTGTCCCACCAGCACAGACACAAGCTGGGGTCCGCCTAGTGTTTCCACCTTGTTGCTGCAGCAACAGCCAGCATGGCACCCTGAGGCAGAGGGTGCAGGAAGAGAGTTTACTCCCCACTCCACCCCCTCTGCCTGAGGTGGGGGGGGGGCCAAAGCCAGGTTCTGCCAGCCCTGACTGCTGCCACTGCTGCCAATCGCTCCCTGCACAGGGCAAGCGGCAGAATAAGCTTCTTCCCTGACCCCTCTGCCAGATGCTGGAGGGAGGGGGGAAATAACCCTCTCCCTGCCCCCTCACCTCAGGGGACCATAGTGGCCGACCTCTGGCCGTGCCCCCACCCCTGGAGCGGCAAGGGGGCAGGAACTGTGATGGGGGCAGCAGCCCCTCTCATAGTTTCCCAGAGAGTGCAAGCCTCTTCCTGGCGAGGGGGTAGGGGGGCTGCTCTGTGGGGCGGTCAGAGCTGCTGCAGACTGCGTGGGGCAAGCAGCGGCAGCACTAGGTGGGCTTTGGGGGGCTATGGTCACCCCTCTGAGCCCCGGTGCTGCCACTTTCCCCACTCAGTCTGCATCAGCTCTGCCTGCCCTGCTCTGCCCTGCCCTGCCTGCAGCACAGCGCCCCCCAGCCAGCAGCGGCAGCACTAGGTGGGCTTTGGGGGCCTATGGTCACCCCTCTGAGCCCCGGTGCTGCCGCTTTCCCCACTCAGTCTGCATCAGCTCTGCCTGCCTTGCCTGCAGCACAGTGCCCCCCAGCCGGAAAGAGGCTTGCACTCCCAGAATACCATGAGAGAGGCTGCTGCCCCCATCAGGGTCATTCCCCCCTCGCCGCTCCAGGCAGGGGTGGGGGCACAGCCAGAGCCCAGCTGGCATGGCCCCCTTAGACAAGGGGGCAGGGAAGGGGGTTATTTCCCCTCTCCCTCCAGCGTCTGGCAGACAGGGCAGGGAAGGAGTTTATTCACCACTCACCCCATGCACACAGCAATCAGCAGTGGCAGTGGCAATGGCAGCAGTTGGGGCTGGCAGACCCCTGCTGCAGCCCCCCGGGGCAGAAGATGCAGAGCGGGTAGGTGATGCCAAGGTCTGCTCTAGTGCCCCCCAGCTTCTGGCCTGAGCCACTGCCGGCACGTGCCTGCATTTCCTGAACATTTATTCACTTGCAAATTGGTTCAGTCTAGGCAGGTTAGAATAACCCACAAAGATTAAGTCAATTCAGCCTCCGGCTTTTTGAACGTCTGTCCCTAGTCTTAGACTACAGTGGTGACTCTTCAGACCTCCTTATCTGTGGCTGCACGTTGGAAGTGAGTGGGAACCAGCAAGCCTCCACTTAGGACCATTCTCAGCTTCCCCCTGCATGCCTGATTTGTCACCTGTTTATTGCATTTTTCTCTTGCTTGAGGGTTGATTCCAGATGCAGCAGCCTTGATGACGAGTCTCTCCAGGAATGATGCTTGGAGGGTAGTGAAAGGTCACACAACACTTTGGGGGCAAGGACTTTATTTTTGTTTGGTATTTGCATAGCACCTTGGGCAATGTCCATGATCAGGCACTATAGTCATACACAGAATAAATGATAATTATAATGAAGATGGGGTACAGGAACATCCCCTCCACTAGCCGTATGTATAGTAGGTAGAGGTGTACCGATACATTGGTCCAATATTGAATCAGCACCAATATAAAGAAAATTGACTATATCGGAAATGGCCCTGATGTGGCCGCTAATGTGACCAATATATGCCCATGCCTGCGCACCGTCACAGCATAGCACACAGCCAACAAGGAGCAGAGCCTGGCAGCATGGAGAGTGAAGGGGTGTGCGGGGGCAGATCAACACCTCCTGTGGTGAAGGAGGAGTGGGGCTGGGGCTGGGGCTGGGGCTGATGCTGCCCAGTCAGGGTGGGGCGGGTGCAGGATG
>NW_017729029.1:41144855-41148222 GCF_001723915.1 Gavialis gangeticus
GGCGGGTGCAGGATGGATCTATGGCTTGTCTGGGGAGCACACAGTGGGGGTGGCTCATCTGGCAACTCATCTGCTCATCCGGCAGCTGCCGCCACAGCTCCCACCACTCACCCAGGAGGGCACAGGGTGGGGGCCGTGTGCTCCTAGATCTGCATGGGATAGGGCAGGCCAGGTGAGCTACAGCTGCAGGCTGGGGCTGGGAGCTGCACTGTGCTATGCTCGGAGTGGGCACTGGTAGTGCTGGGAGTGTGGCCCCCGGCCCCAGCATGCAGCTGAAGCCTGTCCGCCCTACCCTGCGCAGATCTGGGGGCACACTCCCCACACCGTGCCATCTCAGACAAGCGGTGGGAGTAGCAGCAGGAGCTACCAGATGACCAAATGAGCCACTGGATGAGCCACTGCTGGACCAGTGGTGCACAGCAGCAGGAGCTGCCATCCCCCTCCCCACGTCCCCCAGTTGAGCTGCAGCTCCATCTCGCGCCCACCCCGCCCCAGCTGGGCAGCACCTACCCCAGCCCCACTCCTCCCTCAACCCAGGGAGTGTTGAGCTGTCCCCCCCCATGCCCCTTTCCTCCCCCCTCCCCTTTCACCACAACAGACTTACCAGCTGCATGGAGCTATATTAGAAATTGGATCAGTATTGGCCAATAGGCCTCCTTAAAAATTGGCTATTAGTATCAGCCCCCAAAATCTCTATCAGTGCACCCCTATTATTAGGCTTCCACCCCAGATCCTATACCACCTGAATCTGCAGGTGAAGTGTCCATCCTGTTTTGACCAGGAACAAATAGATTCCTCTTCCACCTTGAAGACCTGATAAAATAAAACATAGGTGCTCTCAGTTAACATAGCTTCCTGCAGTCCAGAAAGGATCTGGCATATGGGTGCAGCTGTGTGTGGAGGGGAGGGATGGAAAGGAAATTCCCTTCAGCCAGCCTATGGTTGTGTGAGGAAGAATTGTCCTCCCCTTTGGTTCTTCTGTGTTATAGAATAGGCTCTGCCATGCAAGGTCATGCAGTGCAGCTGATGAATTCCAGGACACAAAGTGGTGTGGCTTTGCTTATTTAATCAGGACATTCTTGGCTCCATTTCTACACTTGTAGCAGCCAGGCGGGCATTACATATGTGCCTGTTTGCAGTTCTGCTCACAGCTAGCTCATGGCTGCTTCCATCCTGCTGTCTTGATTTTGTTGCACAGAGGAGGCAGCCCCAGAAAAATTCCACCAGGCTCTCTGCTTTTGTTGCAGTTTTTATTCTCTTTTACAGTAGTTTAGTGCCTATAGGAAATCAGATGATAGAGAGGGTTGGATAAGATGGGGCTTTGGTTCTCCAAGATGGAAGTGTTTGCCTGCAGGGATCAGTGAGTTCCAGATCTAACTAGGTTGGTTTTTAATGACCAAAAACCTGATATCATCAGTGGCTTCTGTGAAATGAGTTGCTGGATCTCAGCCTAGTTCCTGGTAAGCAAGCATTAATTAGTATTAATTTAGCCTCTAATCAGGGAGTCAAGGAGTGAATGGATCATTGAAAGTATATCAACAGTCTCTACTATATCTGCTTCTTGGGCAGGGCTTGCAATCCATGCTGAGCTCCATGCTGCTTCAGCTGGACTGCTACCAGCACCTAACCACATAATTTATCCTACAGCTACCTTCTGTGTCATTACTTCTGTGGCTGCAGTATGGACATAACCGGAGCTTCCTTCAAATGTAATGATGCACCTTGTAGGATGTGACTGACACATACTGATGGTGAATGGAAGAAGTTCACACACCGCTCATATTCACAGAGAGGGGATATCTCACTCTGTCAGTCTGCATTTTCTCTAGCACATGCAGTTAAGCCATGTATCATGTGCACAAGCTGAGTTCAAGCTTCCCAGTATAACTCTGCCTACACACTTCTATTTTGACCTGCAGCATCCATATCAATCCCACTGTGTCCTTCACTGTGGCATTCCTTGGGCCTCCCACAGCTCTGCCACTGCACTTAATTTTCTAGCAACTGAATCATGGCCATATAATTCTTTAACCATTGGCCAGGCTGCCTTAGACAGCCACCCTGCTCTTCAGCCATTGGATCATGTGTCACATTAAACCCAGCACAGTGCCCAGCATCTCAACCCTGCCCCTACAGTTACCTAAGACCCCTACAGTGGTTGGCAACCCACAGCCCATTGGTCAGATCCAGTCCGTGAAGAGACAGGATCTTGATTATGGCAGCTTAGACAATCTACAGCACATTGAGAACCGGACAGCAGAGGGGGGTGTCCCTAGTGTACTACAACTTGCCTTGTCCTGTTTATTTCCTCATTAGCTGTTGACCAGCTAGCACTCCCATCTCTGTTCCTGTGGTGCTGCCAAATTTAACCTTTTCCATCACTGTTGGCCACTTGAATGAGTGGCCAGGGTAAGCACAGGCAGCTTTGGGTGCTTCAGGGGGCAAACATTTGTGGCTCATGGCAGGGTTCCAGGTTCCAGTGGCTTGCAGAGGCAAAAGGTTGCCAACCCCTGCTCTAGCACAGCTGTCATAACTTTCTAGGTTCCATCTTCAGCAGTCTTGATCACTTTAATAGCTGTGTTGAACTTGTTCTCAGAGATCCAGGTGGTTAACTTAAGGTTGGAATAGGGCAATTTAAATTGTTTGTCAGTCAGGTGTCTAATAATTTCTGTATTGCTTGCTTGGATTACTGTATTTACTGTTGTTGCATAGTATTTTCACAATGGAGTTTGCTTACATAAGACAATGTCATTTTTTGGTGCCTTTGCCTCCAAGACGGTTAATGGTGTGCCATGCTTGTCCACTTGAGTGAGTTATATCCAACCCTTCTATGGTAGTAAATCATCTCTCCTTTCTGATATTGTTCAATATGGTAACCAGTTATTCTGTACTTCTTCTTACAGTTGCAGGGTCTTAGTTTTGCTTGATGATGTTAAAGAGCCATTCACACTGTTTGTCCCAGCATGACACATATTAATGGCTTCTATAGCCTCTAGGTACACAAAGTTTGGCTATTTTAGTTAGGCAGCTTGTAAATGTATTGTCTGATCAATGTTGGTTTCTGATGGATCCTCTAATTGATTTGCTCTTTTGTTGGTCAGCCTTTGATATTTCTGCCAATCTGCCTTCCAAAAGTTCCATCTGAGAGCTGGTCTTGATGGTGTGGGCTAATTGTCAATGCTAATCAGTGAGGGTGTGTACTGAGATGATGGAAACTTGTTGAGTACATAACTTATTGGTGCTTTACTCAAGTCACCCTTCCACCAAGTAAGATCTGGGTTTTTCTGGATGTTCCAGTACCCAGAATGGAAGGTATATGGCTCATTTGGATCTTACCCTTTCATCTCCCATGACATTTTCCCAGGTG
>NW_017729029.1:41153222-41156381 GCF_001723915.1 Gavialis gangeticus
AAGGGTGCACTCAGATTTTAGCTTATGCTGAGCAGGCAAAGGTTGAACAGGGATATGGAAAGCTTCTGGCTTGGGGGTGGACCAGCCTTCCAGTCCCCAGGATTGAAACCAGCCCCTTAGCACCCTTCCAGCCATTTGTTTACTAGTTCACGCTAGCATGCGCCCTGTCTCCTTGCTTTTGGGTCAGATGCTCTCTGACCTGCTTACAACTTCTTTCTTCAAGTAGCATGTCAGCAAGTTTTCCTTCCAGGGTCTTGGGTGGATAGAAAACTTGCTGGATTATCAGGTTCAAAGGTTAGTAATCAATGGCTCGATGTCTAGTTGGCAGCTGGTATCAAGTAGAGTGCCCCAAGGGTCTGTCCTGGGTCTGGTTTTGTTCAATATCTTCAGTGACCTGGAAGATGGCATAGAGTGCACCTTCAGCAAGTTTGCAAATGACACCAAGCTGTGGGGAGTAGTAGATATGCTGGAGGGTAGGGTTAGGATTCAGAGAGATGTAGACAAATTGGAGGATTGGACCAAAATAAATCTCATGAGGTTCAATAAGGACAAGTACAAGGTCCTGCACTTAGGACAGAACAATCCCATGGCACTGCTACAGGCTGGGAACTAACTGGCTAGTCAGCAGCTTTTCAGAAAAGGACCTGGGGGTTACAGTGGACAATAAGCTGGATATGAGCAAACAATGTGCCCTTGTTGCCAAGGCTGAAAGCATACTGGGCTGCATTGGTAGAAGCAATGCAAGCAGATCAAGGGAGGTGATTATTCCCTTCAATTCAGCATTGGTGAGGACACAACTGGTGTACTGTGTTCAGTTTTGGGCCCCCCACAATAGAAAGGATGTGGAAAAAATGGAGAGAGTCCAGTGGAGGGCAACAAAAATGGTGAGGGGGCTGGGGCACATGACTTATGAAGAGAGGCTGAGGGAACTGGGCTTATTTAGTCTGCAGAAGAGAAGGCTGACGGGAGATTTAATAGCAGCCTTCAGCTACCTGAAGGCTGGTTCCAAAGAGGATGGAGCTGGACTGTTCTCAGTGGAGGAAGGTGACAGAACAAGAAACAATGGTTTCAAGGTGCAGCAAGGGAAGTTCAGGTTAAATATTAGGAAAATTTTTCTCACTAGGAGGATAGTAAAACACTGGAACAAGTTACCCATAGAGGTTGTGGAATCTCCATCCTTGGAGCTTTTTAAGACACAGCTAGACAAAACCTTGGCTGGGATGATCTAGTCGGGGATGGCCCTGCTTTGAGCAGGGGGTAGGATTAGAATGTGACCTCCTGAGGTCCCTTCCAACCCTAATTTTCTATGATTCTATATATGAGGGTTATATCATTCAGACTTGCCCAGAGACAAAGGATGTCTTTGTTTCTACTGTTAAGATATTTCCAGAATTAGTTACCAAGCTCAGAACCACAACGAAAAAATGGCTTCAGAAATTCATGCATAAATGTCTGGAAAGTAACCAACTTCCAAAAATCTGAAGAAAAGCTATCCTGAAACCCAATAAACCACCAGAGGATCCAAAGAGCTACTACTGACCCATCTCACTACTCTGTGTTACATGTAAACTGCCTGACTAACCTCATCTCCTTCTATGACCAGGTAACGCATTGCCTGGATGAGAGATGAGGTTGACGTCATATCTAGATTTCAAAAAGGCCTTTCACTTGGTCTCCTATGATGTCCTCATGGCTAAGCTGGAGAACTGTGGCCTTAACCATCTCATGATTCAAAGGCTAGGGAACTGGCTCTGGGGTTGGACCCAAAGAGTATTAGTTGATAGGAGCAAATCAGCTTGGCGTAAGGTGACCAGTGGTGTCCCTCAGGGCTCGGTGCTCAAGCCAGTACTCTTCAACATCTTCATAAATGGCATGGAATCGAGCATCAAATGCAGACCAGCAAAGTTCGCAGATGACATTAAACTATGGGGAAGGTGGTCACACTGGAGTATAGGCTGGGGATACAGGCTGACCAGGACACACTTGTGAAGTGGGTGGATCAAAACCTAATGGCATTCAGCATAGAGAAATGCAGGGTACTCCACCTTGGGAGAAAAAACCAGCATCATATAGGGTTGGTGGTGCTACGCTCACTAACACTGCTACCAAAAGAGACTTGGGGTTCTTAATTGAACACAAGATGAACATGAGCCACCAATGCAGTGCCATAGCTGGCAAAGCAAACCAAACCCTGGCATGCATCCACCGATGCATCTCAAGCAAAACCAGGGATGTCATCCTCCCACTCTACTCAGCCTTAGTGAGGTCGCAGCTACAGTACTGCATCCAGTTTTGGGCCCGCCACTTCAGGAGGGACAAGGATAAGCTTGAGAGAGTCCAAAGGAGAGCCACCCACATGATCAAAGGCCAAGAGAGAAAGCCTTATGAGGAGAGGCTGGGGGACATGGGACTCTTCAGCCTGGAAAAGAGAAGGGGGGGACTTAGTGGCAGCCTATAAGTATATAAGGGGGGTGCACCAAGATCTGGGAGAACAGTTGATCACCAGGACTCCCCAAGGGATAACTAGGTCTAATGACCACAGATTTCTGGAAGGCCAATTTAGACTGGACATAAGGAAAAACTGCTTTACAGTCAGAGTGTCCAGGGTCTGGAACAAACTCCCACCAGAGGTGGTGCAAGCACCTACTCTGGACTGATTCAAAAGGCATTTGGATGCATATCTTGCTGGAATTATTTGAGTCCAGCAGACTTCTTGCCTGTGGCAGGGGGGGCTGGACTCGATCTCGTGAGGTACCTTCTAGTCCCTAATGTCTATGACATCTATGAAACTCATGGTGCACATTCAGATAAGCATGCATGTGCCTCCTGTGGCATCTCAAAGGAGTTTGAGATGCCACAAGATGCATGCTGGGAACAAAAAAATGTTCCCCACACTACATATTTACAGTGGTGGGTCAAAATTTGGTACCTGGAAATCCAGGTACCAAAATAAAGCACGGGTGAAAAAGCGAGGCAGGGTACAGTCCCTGACCGTGCCCTGAGGCAACCTGGGAGTCAGTCGTCCAAGACAGATGCTCTGGTTTCTGGCCAGGACATCTCTGTGATGCTCCTGATGCTCCAAGCACTGTCACAGATAAGTTATGAATATGGGGGTGGGGGAATTTATGGGTGTAGGTGGGTGTGGGGAGTGGCAGGGGG
>NW_017729029.1:41156623-41159196 GCF_001723915.1 Gavialis gangeticus
ATGTGTGGTCTGTGGGTGGGTTTGTGGAGGGGCTTGAGCAGAGGCTGCCATACTCCTGCTCCTGCACCCATCCCCCACGGTGCCAGCAGCAGCAGGCAGCACTGCTATTGTCCGGCTACAGGCACAGCTGGTGGTGATGCAGTACTATGTGACCCAGGCTCTGTATATGTTGAATGGACCCAGCCTGGGCTGGCCCCTAGTGCATGGCTTTCCCAGTCCTCTCCAAAGCCGTGCACTAGTGGGCCAGGCTGGGCTGTGTCTATTCAGCATGTACAAAGCTTGGGTCACACAGCACTGCATCACTACCGGCTGTGCCTTCAGCCGGCCCACAGACACACTGCCTGCTGCTGCCATCACTGCAGGGTGCAGGTGGGGGCACAGGTGTGCAGGGGCCCATGCTTCAGTCCCTCCACAGAGCTCGTGGCAGGACCTGACCCGGCCCAGCCCCATGTGGCAGGCCAGTAGGGGGTGTACCTGTACTGAGCCACCCACCTCACTGCGCTCATCCACCTGCCAAGCTCTGAGTGCCTCCCCTGGGGGCACCTCATGTCTGGCTGACCCCCTTCCAGCCTAGGGGTACCGCTGCCACCACCCAGGAGTCTGAACTGTTTCTGGTACACAGGCCTTGTAGTCCTTGAGAGTGCTTGACCTACTGCAAAAGCTTGGGGTGCTTCCTCTAGGCTGAAGCACAAAAAGTAGCCTCCCTTAGTCAGCTAGACCAAGGAGACACAAAGGCATGCCTCTCCCAACAAGTCCACCACACTTGGTATAGTGAGGAACTTTATCTGTTACGGTGGGAAGGCTTGGGGAAGGGGGCAGGATAGAGAAGTATTACAAAATAACCTTAGAGCAAACAGCATGGCTGGGTAGCCTTTGATCATGCATCTGTGTTACTGCAAGCTATATATCTAGTTAAATTTCAAGTAGCTTACTTACAAGTATCATCCAGAGGCTGGTAGAGCTTTCCTCTGGAGGCAGGCAGTTCCTAGTGTGTCCATGTGTTTCAAGAAAGACAGAGAGAGAGACCCAGATGTTCAGCTGCTCTCTGTGTCTTCATCATGGCTGCTCCCTCTCCTTCTTCCTAGGGCCCCCTTTTATCCCCTATTGTGACCTCATCACTAAGGTCCCACCAGGAGCAGCCCCATTGGCTGATGACTGGTGCTTTCAGATTACCTAAGATTGACAGGTGAGGGATCTAGTCACCTGACTTGCAGTGGCAGGAAACTTGCAACAAAGAGGAGCAGGTCCTCCCCCCCAGGAATATCTCCAGCCCTGTTACCATGGAGACCAGGTGCATCCAGAGTTTGTGATGGGGGGGACAGGCAGGCAGAAAGGTTGATTCCTCCACAGTCAGGGGGTGTGCAGAGTGGCAGGAGGATGTTGGGGGTGTCAGAAGTGGAGGTGGATGTTGGGGGGTATGGGGAGTGGTGGGGGGATGTCCAGGGTGTGGGGAGTGGCAGAGGGATGTGTGGTCTGTGGGTGGGGTTGTGGAGGGGCTTGAGTGGGGACTGCCACATGCTTACTTCCACACCTGCCCCCATGGTGCCAACAGCAGCAGGCAGCATAGCTGTTGTCTGGCTGCAGGCACAGCTAGTGGCAATGTGGTTCTATGTGACATGCGCTCTGTATGTGCTGAACGAACCCAGCCCGGCCTGGTCTGCTAATGCACGGCTTTTCCGGTCCTTTCCAAAGCTGTGCAGTAGCAGGCCAGGCCGGACTGGGTCAATTCAGCATGTACAAAGCCCAGGTCACACAGTGCTGCATCACCACCAGTTGTGCCTTCAGCTGGTCTGCAGCCATGCTGCCTAATGCTGCCAGCACCGCAGGGGGCAGGTGCGAGGCAGGCGTGAGGGTGCCCTTGCTTGAGTCCCTCCACAAAGCACGTGGTGGGACCCAACCTGGCCCAGCCCGGAACAGGCCACTACCATCCCTTTGCACCAGACTGGAAGGCAAGGGTCTGGGACACACTGCTCCTATGCAAAGGTGCACTGACTGTGCAGCCTGGCCCAGGTCAGGCCAGCGGGGCACATTTTCCAGGAGGGTCAGACAGCGGTGCGTGGCTGTGGCCATGGTGCATCACTGCCCGAGCCTCATTGAAATCATGCCCCACCAGCCCAGCTTGACCCAACCCAGCCCAGGCCGTGCATCTAGCGCACCTCTGCACAGGACCCACATGTCCTGAAGCCATACCTCCTGATCCGGTGCAAAGGTGCGCTAGCAGGATGTGCCAGGCCAGGTCCTGCCATGCACCTCCTCCGCACACATATTGCAGGTCCAGCAGCACTGCCACCAGCCCCTGGGTCACAGCCCAAGTTGCCTGGAGCTGCCCGAAAGTGCATGGCAAGTTGACATTGCACCTGAAAACCACGCTCCCCCTGCTGCCCCTTGCCATGTTGGGGGAGCTGTTCCAAAAGTCCCCAAGCACCCCTATAGCCACTGCTGCTGCCAGTGAGCTGCAAGCCATATGGGGGGGGGCCTAGGGCCATGCAGGGGGGCAGGCAGGGGGGCTGGAGCCAGGTGTGAGGCCAGGACCAGAGCTAGGTGGGGGGGCCTCTGGGCACTGTGGGGGGGGG